>NC_090930.1:299393908-299720162 GCF_040938575.1 Ambystoma mexicanum | reverse complement strand
CTTTTTGGCGGGCTTCTCCACAGAAGCCTCCAAAAGTGGTGCCACTCTGTCTGGGTACCACAGGGGGCGTTGGAGGGGGTTTAGGCACCCTGGACTGAGTTACCTTGGTAACTCAAGTCGCACTCTTGTGTGATTGGCCCTAGTGGTGAGCCGGCCGGCTCACCACTTAGCATGTTTGAATGACAGCTAGGATGAGTGAATGGGGGTATGCTGCATAAAAGCAGGGCTTTGGGGACTTGAACTTTAGAAGTCGCTACAGGACCCAAGAATCCGACGAGGGAAAAGCTGAGCTGACCTGCTACGACGACACCACCGGTGGAGCCCTGCTGAACCGTCTCACCACTTTTCCCAACGACAGACGAGATCTCCAGCCCGGAGAGTCTTCTTCCTTCGACTGGTGGGGATAACCAGTCTGCTTCCTTTTTTTCGCTTCCTGGAGCATCTCGTGGCCGCATTGCCTGTGCCAAGCACCCCGGCAACCGGGATACCACGTTTTACCACTACCGCGAATCAAAGGGTAGTACCTTTAACCGGAAAACTCTGCGGCTGGTTTCTTCCCTGGCAGTGCAACGACCTTCAGCTTTCCTCCAAGTCGAGATCTTCTCTTCTCCTGGACAACACTGCAACTTGCACCCGCTGCCAGGAACAACTGCTTCCGCTGGAGGATCCTTTCCACATAAGGTACAGTGTTCCGCCTGGCTTCCCTTGCAACCGACTGTACGGGGTAGATTTAGCCCGCGGCTTTCGAACCTGGGTTAGCCTGGGACACCCTGGCTAAACTTTTCCGAGCCTAACTAAAACCTTTCTGAACTCCCTGCAAGACCTTTTAAGCCTGTTGTCATTGTGTGATCTTGGGTGCATTTGTGCTCTGCTCTCTCCAAGATTGGGCCCGGCCTATGGACTTTGGCTCACAAGTAACTGTTGACTTTCCTGCCTTGCTTAAGAGTTCCTAAGTATTAGTGTGGTGTATTTTCCTACATTCTGCCTTTTTCCCCTCCCTTTTCCGTTAACTTATTGGAGTGCCATCTATAGTTAAGCACTCACCTCTGTCTGGAAATAAGTGGTGTTAACTAAGACTTGTCTGATAAGGAATAAGGGATGTATATATAATAATAGTAACTGTGTTGATAGTGATTTACAATAATAATGCTGGAGTGTTTCAGTGTGTTTTTAGATGAATAATTGTATACCTTGATACCAAAGCTCTGGGTCAGTGTTTGCTTGTGCTATTGTGTCTGAGTGCCTATTGTGTATACTTTGCATACTGCCTAACTCTTCTTGAGGGAAGTCTGACTGCTCAGCCACAGCTACCAGGTAAATCGGGGTGGTACAGACTGCTACCAAGTGGGTTTACAGTAACACCTCTAGTCCTAAATCTTTTGCAGTATTCCCAAAAGGAACTGCACAGGTTTCTGCCTAATACTGACACAAGAAGATCTTCATAAAATCTTACAAGACACTAAAGGCACGTTAGATTCCTTCCAAAAAGATAGTGAATAATGGAAAATTAGAAAATTCAGAAGAGATACTCTGGACTATTCGAAAAATATAGTTTACTCTTGGCAAGAATATTACCAGCAAACAAGGCCATACATAGGACCTCAACAAGATAGGACCTCACCAAGATAGGACACCAAGACCTAACACCACATGGAGTGATCCATCAAGTGATGCATCAAGCAGTTGGAGAGAACACACTTCCACACTAACCACAACCACAGTAAGGTAAATACCAACAGACACATTAGAGAGTACACAAAAAGACCCAATCCCTTCTGGGGGCTTAGCCTCAACTTCAACGAATGGACACCATGTTTTAGGGCAAGGACACAAAAAAACACACAGCCAAAAAGAAGTTTGTGGGCTGGTAGTAAACAATTCCAACCACAAATTCACTAAACAACAAATGGACTTACTGAGTTTATGACTCTAGTTCGTACCCCACAAACAATTCCACATTGTTCGAAGAACAAATTAAACTATCTAAACTGACCAGAAAAATGCAGCATAAACTGTTCTTCGACTTACTACCTCCCATGGATGAAAGAGCCAAAAGGTTTGATTGCCTAGAATTAAAACCTAAAAGCACTTTCAATCCGAATGTTACAAATTCTGCCCTAGAACCTTTTAGGCAAAAATGGATAAAGACCTAAAATCTATAAAAATTCTTTGATCTGTGGCAACGTAACATCAGGAAACACCAACAAACTACTGCGTCAATTAGCAGAAGACCCCATCATCGTAATTAAACCAGCTGATAAAGTGGGTGCAATTGTCATTATGGACACCAAGAAATGCATTACAAGTTGTATGGATCTTTTCAGTGATGGAGATACTCATCTCCTCTAATGGCCCTACAGAGACTATACAACCTATTATCTCTAATTTATTAGAAAAAGCTTTGGTGGTACAGTGGAACACACAAAAAACAAAATAATTCCCTACGAATCAAAACGTCAGTCTTTTTTGGACTACCTAAGATTCACAAAAACCTAACCAACCCACTGCTGAGACCAATTGTTGCGGCATCTGACAGCATTTTTGATCCGCTGTCTAAATACCTGCAGACGATATTACAACCAATTGTCAAACAAAATATCCACATACTTAAGGGATACCACTAACTTTCTTAACACCATAACATCATTGACAAGTATCCAATTGGACTGGATGCTATTTACTTTAGACATCCAAGGTTTATACACTTTGATCCCCCATGGAGATGGGCTAAGTGCCCAAGAATGGATCTTACTACAAGAGGATTATGTACAATCTAATTAAAAGCTTCATACTTTAACAAAGATCATACAGTAGAATAGTTACTTTCACTTTGTTAAGAAACACTACCTTCAAATCTCAGACACATCGATGGGTTCTGCGATGGCACCGGCCTTTGAAAACTGTTTATGTATGCCTTCTTGACGAAACACATTTTAGAACAGAGGGAATGAGCATATAAAATAATAGTATGGAAGAGGTACATAGAAAGATTTCAATTCCTGTCAGTGGGGCCTTTCAGGAGCTGAAGATATTGTCTAACATATCTCAATTCTTGTCACCCCAGAATTCAATGTACTCTAGAGTCCGGATCTACTATTCATTTTCTAGATGTTGAAATTACCTTAGCTGAGAACAGACTTATCACATCGGTATACCGTAAACAAAAAGACGTCAATAATACGGCACATTACGCCTGTTTCCAACCAAGGCAGCTCAAGGATAATTTACCTTTAAGTCAGTACATGTTAGGTTATGTTAAAGGTGCTTATATAGCGCACCGTCACCAACTTAATTGGTCCCCAGGTGCTCTGGCGGAACTGTAAACTGGAAGGACGGGTAGGGTTAGTCGGGAGGAGGGGAGCAGGAGAGTGGGAGAAGTGATATGCTGTTGGCAGCTTCAGTTCGGTATACACCGAGTGCTGGGCTTTGGTGCTAGTATCGGATCGGGCGAGACCTCGAGTGCTGTAGGTGATGTTTATGTTTTGTTGATGGGGTGTGGTAAAGTGTGTGCCGATTGCTGGGAGAGCAATGATTCTGTGGCTTTGTGTGGTTTAAGTATGTATAAGATTGAGGGTTGGGTTAGTGGGGTCTGTATCCTGGTCAGGTACTTCTGATTCTGTTAGAGTTGTGTCCCTGTGGGTTGGTTTGATGCTGGATCCTCGTGGGTCGACTCGCTTTGTTGGTGCTGGGCTGACCCCGCTGTATCATAGTGATTATTGTTTGGATTGATAGGTGCGTCTGAACCTTTTCATCGGGTGTGGGACTGGGTTGGTAATACCTATTCTCTTGTTATCTAGTGTGACACTGGTAAGCTGAGATTTTGAATGGTTATGGGTCAGAGTGGTGTTGATGTGGTGTTCTAGTGCTTCCGTCTTGGTGAGCCTGTGTATTCAGTCGTTCGTTTCCTCCTGTACATGAGAATCAGACAGATCGTAGCTGATAATACAACAAACGAGATTGAAGCCAATACAATTACTGAGAGATTCAAGGAAAGAGGCTACCCTGAGCCAATACTAGATAAGGCGAAAGAGAGTAGCAACATGCTTAACAGACAAACCCTACTGCAACCCAAAATAGGCAAAGAGGAACCCCATCTGATGCATACTATAAAATACTCAAGATAAGAGTGCCCAAATCAATAGGATGCTTAAGAACTGGCAAATCAATGACCCACAACTGTCAAAACTCTTCCCCAAAACTTCAATGATAACTTTCTGCCTATTTGTTATGTTAAGGGACAATCTAGTCAGAGCAAAGAAACAAGACAAGATAGGACAAATACAATTGAGTAAACCGAAATGTGTTTGTAAACTTCACTTAGTCTTTTATCTTTTGTGAGACAGAGATCTCGTGACACGTAGCATCAGACAATTTGAGACATGTTATACAATATCCTAATCCAACCATACGCAAGTGCAGGTCATTTAATGTCAATATTTACAAAAGAAAATGATGTCATAAAGCCACAACGTCAGACGTAGATGACGCACTATTCATTGCGGGCATCTTGAGCAGTTTGCGTGATGTGGGACTGCTGTAGATGACACTGCAAGGTACATTAGGCTTTTGAGCGTAAGGTAAGTTCATACTTTTTAAATGGAGAGCTAATAGTTACTCCATAACAAAGAATTTGATCAATGATTCTTTTATCCTGATCTTTTTTAGACCAAACTGCCGTAATTGGAAGAACTGGCAAACGACAATTGGTAGAATGGGCCAACTTCCATTTTACATTAAGGCACACTACACCCATCGGTGGTCAGTATTCTACCTAGTTTATGAGCTCAAATCAGTGTTAACTAATGATCGGATCAGTTGGAAAATCACTCATGACCATTGACAGTCTGTATTGTATGATTTAACAGGTGACACATATAGATAAGGATCTGGTCTGCATCCATTCGCTAACCAATGAAAGAAGGCAGGAAAACGCTAGTCAACAAGGTATGCTTATAGATACAGTATAATGGGTGGACATTTTTAACATTTCTGATATTGGACTTAAGCTCTTGCGACATTTGAATATAGCACAGATCATTTTATATTGCAGCAGTGGACTCTGGATATCCCTGCTGACCGCATGAACATAATACAATATTGCTGACATGCGGTACCTGTGGCACCAAGTTAATGAAATTGAGTTCATTTCAACTGGGCATATATGCCAACTAGATGCAATGTATTGAGGTACAATAGTAAAACTAAGATCTAATCTGTGACAATTTGTGATGGGTACAAATTGACACAGTGAGTGCCGTGGAACTAACAGACTTGGACAAACACAAAAGTCCTCAATGATGAGTGTGTGCTACCAAATTAAATGTAGAATTTTGAAAAACATAACAAAATTTTAAAATGTTTATTGTGTACTTAGTCATTAGATACATCATACAATTGGAAGAAGTAGAAATTCACCAACAATAAGTGCTCCTGAGGAAGGGCATGACCCTAAACACGTAGGGATCATTATTCTAATTTGTTTTGGGTAAAAACAAAATATATATAATATGTATATATCAAACACAAATTTTAGCCATTTTATGTGCGCTATCTCATTAAAGAACTGGTGCTGCTGGGCTAGAGCAGGCTATGCTCACTATATGGCAAAACAGGTTACCACACAGTCAGAGTTGATTAACCAACTGTGCACATGAAACCAAAATTGCCCAAGCACTCAAGACCAAATTGTGTTCCTAAAAAATGTTTTTATTCATATCAAGAAAGGTGCATAGTATAAAAGCGTACATTTACCAGATTGGGCAGACCAGGTATCATGCAGCACTCACCCACAGCAGGTGGAAAATGGCATGTGGTCCGCACGGCTCGCTAGCATCCTCAGGCTTGTAATTGTTCCAAACTTTCATTCCCTCTTGTGTTTATGACCGCGTAAGCCGAGCGGTGACCTCCGCCTCGCTAAACATTGCGCATCACATGGTTAACGTGATGTTAAAGCTATCACAAACTCTATGGCAACTTCAAAAATGGAGTCTGCCATGTTGGAATGTCCGAAACAAGTGAGTTTCTCATGACATGGGAGTCCAAAAGATTAAGTAGCCAATGCTACTACCATGTGCACAATGTACAGCAAAAGGCTTTAGCCCACCATCCAGTTTTACTCCATAAATAACATATGTAAAATTACACAAGTTCATCGGGCTAGTGTGCTTTTCATATTGTGTTTGCCGTTTTGCTTCAGGTTTAATTCCTTTCGCTACAGCAATTAGACCTCAGGGTGAGTGAAGTGCATGTGAATGTAAGCAGCAGCTATTGCTTCTCAAAGTGCCCTGCTGTAAGTCACTTTCAGTGTTCAATTGTATTTTCTCACAGCAAGTAAATGCACTCCACAATGTTCTAATTGGCATAGATTAAGTCATCATCAGGTTTATGGGGGAAACAATATCACTGTTTGTTTTCTATGTAGGTGCATGTGAGCGGGAGAGTGGTTGAGCGTATGCTTGTGTGCATGAGTGTGTGTATACCATGTGAAATTTGTTTTTAGCGTGTCAATACAGATATTTAATTTGGTTACATGTCCCAATAAAGGAGTTGCATTGTGCATATTTTTCTTTTAAAACAGGATGCCTGGTTGAATGGCAATAGACTACATGTAAATCCGCTGCAGAATGTGCACTCAGCCTCTTGTGGGCAGCCATTTTAGAATAAAGCTTTGCCACTTTATAGCACAAAGATACTGATTAAAGGAAATCTGGCATTGCTCTGCTGAGGCTACATCCTCACTGAAAGTGAAAACAGTGCCACATGCCTACGCAGATAAGCCAGAGCGAGGGAGACTCCTGCTTCTGTGGTACAGTCCTTGACTCCAGATAAAAGGAAAGCCAATTGATTTGAGTGGAGAAGCTCAAAAGTATATTGTGCTCCAAGATCCTACCTTACCCCGTGCTCAAAATGTGGGGAAGGGAGACCCAGGCTACCGCATCTTGACATATTTGAAAACACCTTTTCTTGAAAACTATCCCACACCATTTTTGTATTAGTAATAAGGATTGGCAAAAGGTTTTTCATAGTATAGGCCCTTTTATTTGACAACGCCACTAGGACTTCCTTATTTTTTCACTTGATGGTAGACGCTTGCTCCCATCTTAGATTTTGGTTTAGATTAGGTGCTTTTCCAACCTTCATACAGTTTAATAAACACCCTTGAACTGTGATCACTTGTGTCTGTCTTTACTGTTGCCACCATGAGTTTCTTCCATATGGTGTCAAGTATGGGATGCGACTCAACTGAAACTAATTGGGGAACCCTACAATTTCAAAGACTTAGCGATAGAGCCTCTAACCCTTTCATCACCTAGGAATAATTTTTATTTTTATTTTATTTTTTTATTGGCAATTTTATGGTTATACCAATGATAAACCTTTAAGCCAATTAATCCAGTATTTTAAAAATCAAGTTCATTTTACCTATACAACCTCGAGTCAGTATCAAGTTCCGATGTTTCTTAAAAATCATCCTCGTGGTCTATAAATCAGCCTGCAAAGAATCAATAGGGTTCGATATCTGTAGCAGTAGGGAAGCAACTATCCCCCCTAGGAAAATAGGAATGATTCCAACAGACTTGGTTTTGATACCCCCTACAGAGTGCTACATAAGATTAGCCCAAAAAGCTGGCTTAGCATGGAAATTGGGGATAGATGCCTTAGCAGACATTATTGATCCCAATTTCTGGGGAGATGTGAAGGTTCTTTTAAAGAATCATGGTGAAGTCCCTTTTGAGGTATGTCAGGGAGATCAAATTGCCCAGGGAATGTTGGAAAGAGCTACATTTCCTCAGTTTAAAGAAAAGACCAGTACACACATCCCCTTACCTGCCCCTCTGAACCTGTTGCCGATCATAGAAGTCCCCTTTTCAAGAATTGCTATGGACATAATAGGACCTCTAGAGACATCTAAACTAGGAAATAAGTATGTCCTAGTGATCATAGACTATGCAACCCGATATCTCGAGGCATTCCCATTGCGAAACAATACCACACAATAGATCCTTAAACATCTTCTACAGTATTTCTCTAGGGTTGGCTTTCCCAAGGAAATACTAACAGACCAAGGTTCGGAACTTATGAGCAAGCTTATGGCCGAAGTCAAAGAGCTACTCCACATTACCACCTTGCGAACTTCTGTGTACCATCCCCAGACCGATGGCTTGGTAGAAAGATTCAATAGAATCCTGAAACTAATTTTATAGAAATGAGTGGACAAGGATGGGAAAGACTGGGACCGAATGACCGCATGTGCACTATTTGCAGTAAGGAAACCCCCCGAAGGCTTCAATAGGTTTTTCTCCCTTTGAGTTACTCTATGGAAGAGAACACAGAGATGTCCTGGACCTGCTCCGGGAAACCTGGGAAGAATTAGAGGAGGCACCCATTCCAATCTCACAAACTGCCACTACAATGCGAGAACAAATTAAATTGGTTCGAGACTTAGTTTGCACTCATATGGGAAAGGCCCAAAGTCAACAAAAGGCCAGTTGTGATAAGAAAGTAGAATTAAGATAATCCTCTATAGGACAGAAAGTACTGGTCCTCTTACCCACCTCAGAAAACAAACTTGTGTCCAAGTGGCACAGACCTTATGAGATAATAGAACGAACAGGACCTTGCACATATAAAATAGCTAAACCAGACAGGAAACAAAGTTCACTTGTAACATAAACCGCCTGAAGGAGTGGTAAGAGAACCCACCAGTCACCCATGCCAAAGAGTTAGCCTGCCTGGTTCCGGAAGACAGGATAACTTTGATTTTTAATTCCTCCCAAGTTATCTATTCAACAGAGAGATGATCTGATAGATGTAGTTTAATTTCCCGATGTATCCTCAGAAAAACCAGGAAGAGTGTAAGGTACATATCACTACATTTGAACGCCTGAAGGTAAAGTGGTTCACTTAAAACCATAACGTCTACCAGATGCCCGTAAACAGAACTTGATTGAGGAAGTCAACAAAATGTTGAAAGACAATATTATTGAGCCCTGCTCAAGTCCATGGTCCTCTCCTATCGTGTTGGTCACTAAACCTGACCATTCCGGGAGATTCTGCATAGACTTCCGTCAAGTTAACACTATATCAGACATCAATGCTTATCCCATGCCACGCATGGATGATCTAATTGATGAACTTGGCACAGCCACTTTTCTATCGACCCTGGATTTGACAAAAGGGTACTGGCAAGTACCCGTATATGGGCCAGACTTTATGCCAGAACCCAATCTTAAAGGTAGTTGACTTTGCAAAGTAGTTTGCGTTTCTGACATATGCCTCCCTTACAGGGTTAGGCGCCGCCCTGTCCCAAATTTGCGACAGACTATAACATCCTATACTATAGCTCATTTACATATTGTTCTCACGTGAAAAATACGACTGTGGTAGAACTTGAGCCCTTGGCATCAAATGGGCCATTATTCATCTTAGGTATTACCTATTGGGATGAAAGTTTACACTCATTGCAGACCACTCACCCCTAGTTTGGATTAGCCAATGCAAAGAGTCCAACCCTCAAGTCATGCAATGGTTTCTAGACCTACAACCCTATTGTTTCACGGTGGAACACCGGAAAGGAAAAGATCAGGGAAACTGTAACGCTCACCTGATTCTCGCAGAGGCGCCGGTCTTGACTGGGCGACTACCGTATCTTCAAAGGTGATGTGTAGCACCCGGTTGGCTCTTTGGGCTGGACCTCTGTGCACTGTATGCCTGACGTGTAGAGTAAGATGTCTTAGGTAAGTGAATGCCGAGCTCTCCATCTGCCTCGGGGCAGGGTGCTGTAACCAGTTTCTTCACTGGATAGGTAGCGCAGGCCTCTTGACTTCAGAGGACTGCTGTCCGTCGTTTACTGCACGAACTGTAAGTTTCGAGTCATTCAAATGTCTTTAAAGTCTTTAGTAATGATGTCTCTTGTTTTGCAGGGTTCCGGCGATGGCGGATGACGGGCTGAAGTGAGTTGAAGATGGAGCCCGTGTGATGAATAGAAGCGCCTGGAAGCACGTAAGTAAGCGCTTGTTGCCTGCTTCACTATGCGCTCTGTCTTTTTATTTTGCAGGTACGAGTTCGGAACGGCTGCAGGGTGCCGGAATACCCACTGGATTAGATGTGGAAAGGAGTAATGGCACGTGAGTATTAAAGTTCCCCAATGTCTTTAAACGCACCTTGTTTTGTCTTTCAGATGCGGGATGCAGCGCCGAAGGCCTCCGGAGCGTGCGAAGAGTTGGTAAACTTTTGTCTTTCAGATGCCGGAATGCAGTGTGAAGACCTCCGGAGCGCACGAAGAGTAGGTAAGCCTTTGCCTTTCAGATGCCGGAATGCTAACCTGTTCTTTCTTGTCTTATAGGTGTTGCTGAAGACTGGATTCAGGATGGTAAGCCTTTGCCTTTCAGATGCCGGAATGCTAACCTGTTCTTTCTTGTCTTTATAGGTGTTGCTGAAGACTGGATTCAGGATGGTAAGCCTTTTTCCTTAGGCCCAGGACCAGATGCAGAAGACACGATGAGCGTTCTGCTGCAGAGGTTGCAGAATAACGCAAAGCAAGATTCATCCACCGGGTGTTGTTTAAATAGCCTCCTGTAGTGCTTAGGTGTCTCCTTCCACAGCCACGCCTAAGTAAGAAAAGAGTTCCTGGTAAGAAAAGAGTTCCTACCTTCCAGAAGAGTTCCAGTGTTCTAAATCTAGGGAGTGGCTCCAGCCCCACCCAACAGGAAAAGTAGTTCCAAACAGAAGAGGATCAGAGGCTCAACTGGCAGGCAAGTAAGCAGCATGGTCTGCTGAAGGTAAGTCCACCCAAGCACTATGAGCCCTGCGCTTCCAGCGCTGGGACTGGGCATATTTATGAGCCTGGTGCCACTGGCGCCAGGACTGGGTCCAAAAGGTCCCAATTGGGACTGGTTGGCACTCGGAACCTGGGTTATGGATCTGCTTCCAAGGGAGTTGGGAAAACCCTGACCTTTTGGAAGCAGAGATCATGACAGTACCCCCCCTCAAGGCCCCTCCCAAACCGGGCTTCTCCGGGGGTTTTGGCTTGTCAGGAAATGTTCGGTGAAATCTTTTGATTAGGCGAGGAGCGTGGACATATTCAGCAGGTTCCCAGGATCTCTCTTGGGAGCCGTAGCCTTTCCAGTCAATTAGGTAGAATAGCTTAGATTTGGAGATCTTGGAGTCCAGAATGCTTTTGACTTCAAACTCGAGTTCTCCATCCACTAGGATAGGTTTTGGAGATTTAGTTAGTCGGGTTTGAGGTTGCACGGGTTTTAATAGAGAGACGTGGAAGACCGGATGTATCTTCATGTGCGGGGGCAAGTCCAACTTGACCGCTACTGGGTTTACTATGGTAGTGATGGAATAGGGACCAAGGTATCTTGGGTTGAATGTGCGTGGCCCTTTTAGAGATAGATATTTGGTGGATAACCAGACTTGATCCCCTACTTGATAGTGAGGGGCTTCCTTCCGATGTTGATCTGCTCCTTTCTTGTATTGTTCTTTAGCCCTTTGAAGGTGAGAAACAGCTTCCTTAAAGGCTTGGGTGATTGTAGAATGCAGGTAGTCTACTGCTGGTGTTTCAAGATCTTGGAGGGGATCCAACTCCGAGGTTCGAGGGTGACTGCCGTACAAAAGAAAAAACGGGGTTTTCCCAGTTCCCGAATGGACAGAGTTATTGTAGGCATACTCGGCTATCCAAAGGATATCTTTCCAAGTTTTTTCAGTTTGTTGCAGCATGCAGCGTAAATACTGTTCCAGAGTTTGATTGGTCCTCTCGGTTTGTCCGTCAGTCTGAGGATGGTGACTGGTCGATAGTCTCACATCAATTTGAGCCGACCGACAGCAACTTCGCCAAAAATGAGAAATAAATTGACTACCTCGATCCGAAATTAGAACCGAAGGAAAACCGTGCAGTCGGACGATGTTTTCGAGAAATTCTCGGGCCAGAGTTGCTGCTGTTGGCAAGCCTTTGAGCGGAATGAAATGCGCCATCTTGGAGAATAAGTCCACGATTACTAGAATCGTATTGTATCCGGAGCATGGAGGTAGATCGGTGATGAAGTCCATAGAAAGCGTATGCCAAGGGCGAGGTGGGATGTCAATAGGGCGTAAGAGGCCTGCTGGTCTTTCCTTTTGACTCTTGTTTTGGGCGCATACTCCACAGGACATTATAAAGTCTCTGATATCTTTTTTCCAAGACGGCCACCAGAAGTAGCGCTTGATCTTTTCTGAGGTCTTGGCTATACCGGGATGACCTTCCATTAAAGAGTCGTGATAACAAGAGATTACTTTTTTCTGTAAATCTGTGCTGGGTAGGTATAATCGTTCTTGGAAATACAATAAGTTGTCCTTTACTGCAAAGTCCTTTCCCTGCAGATGCCAATTCTGTATGTCTGCTGGAGTTACAAGTTGCCTGGCTTTATCCTTAACTTCCTCTATGGATTCTGTGGCGATTACACCCAGAATTCTTTGTTCGGGAATGATTGGTACAGGTTTAGGGTTGACCAAGTGTTCTTCCACTCCCATCCGAGAAAGGGCATCGGCTTTACCGTTCTTTGTACCAGGTCGATAGGTAATTATGAAGTCAAACTCGGCAAAGAATCATGCCCAACGGAGTTGTCTAGAGGATTGGGCTTTTGCGGTCTTCAAATATTGCAGGTTTCGGTGATCCGTAATCACAGTAACGGTGTGTCGGGCCCCCAGCAGATAATGCCGCCAAGCTTTAAAGGCAGACTTGATAGCCAGAAGTTCCTTGTCAGTAATCGTGCAATTGATTTCAGGAGGCGAGAATTTGCGGGACCAAAATGCCACGGGATGCAACTGATTGGTTACCGGGTCCTTTTGTGATAGAACTGCCCCCATGGAAAGGCTTGAAGCATCAGTTTCCACGATGTAGGGGAGTTCGGGGCAAGGGTGTTTTAAGATTGGTGCAGAGATAAATTTAGTCTTCAAATCCTGGAAAGCTTGTTCCGCCTCGGTAGACCATTCAAAACGTTTGTTTTTCTTTAACAAGGCAGTGATGGGCTGGACTATTCGAGAGAATTCGGGGATAAACCTGCGGTAAAAGTTAGCGAAGCCTAACATGCTTTGCACACCTTTTACGGAGGATGGTGATGGCCATTTGAGAACTACATCGACCTTCTTTGAATCCATACGCACTCCGCCAGGTGATAATATGAATCCCAAGAATTCAACTTCAGTCACGTTGAAAACACATTTTTCCAACTTAGCGAAAAGTTTGTGTTGACGCAATCTTTCGAGGACCCTTTTCACGTGTTTCCGATGTTCAGATTCCGATGAAGAATAAACGAGGATGTCGTCAATGTAAACAACAACACATACATCTATGAGCTCTCTGAGGACATCATTCATAAAATATTGAAAGGCGGCCGGGGCATTGCAAAGTCCGAAGGGCATGACCTGATATTCAAATAGCCCATACTTGGTGCGGAAGGCCGTCTTCCATTCATCGCCCTCTTTTACTCGTACCAAGTGGTAAGCTCCTCTAAGATCCAGCTTTGTATATATGCATGCTTTTCTGACTTGGTCCAGGAGTTCAGGGATCAAAGGTAACGGATATCTATTCTTAACGGTGATCTGGTTCAGGGAGCGATAATCGATACAAGTTCTAAGGTCTCCTTCCTTTTTTGGAACGAAGAACAAAGCTGAAGAAGCAGGGGACTTGGAAGGACGAATAAACCCATTTGCCAGGTATTGATCCAGGTATTGTCGAAGGTGAAGGTTCTCAGGCTCGGTGAGGGCATAAATTCTACTACAAGGAGGAGTAGATCCAGGTATCAGGTCTATCTGGCAGTCATAAGACCTATGAGGAGGTAGAGAGTTAGCCTGATCCTTCCGGAAAACATCTTGGTATTCTAGGTATTCGGGAGGTAACTGGGGAGTCTCTGAAGAAATTGCGGCCAGTGCAACACCAGGTGGAGGGTGACGAGTAGAGACACATTCTGGAAACTGGACCGTTCTTGCTCGCCAATCGATCAGAGGATTGTGTTTCTCTAACCAAGGTATTCCTAGAATAATCTGAAACTGAGGGGCCTTGATCACATCGAACACGATCTTCTCATGGTGTCCATCTTGACTTACTAGCGTCACCTCTTGAGTGGTATGCGTTACTGGCCCGGAGGCTATCTCCGTACCATCCACCGTAGTAATGACGTCCTTTACAGCCTTGGGACAAAGAGTTAGATTCATCCTCAAAACCATTTCATGATCCACATAATTGCCGATGGCACCGCTGTCGACGTAAGCTTCAATTGCATGTAATCGATCCGGATTATCAGGGCTAATGAGGACCATAGGTATCACGAAATGCGAGGTCACGGAACTGGTTTTCACGCTCGGCAAGAGGACCTCTATTCTTGTCGGGCGAGGTCGTTTCCCTGCTCAGAGTTTGTAACTTTGGTAACTGCAGCTCCTACTGCCTTCTTGGCAGGTTTCACCGGACAGTCTCGAAGAAAGTGCCCTGAGTTTCCGCAATATAGGCATAATTGCAACTGTTTCCTCCTTTCCCGCTCCCTTTGTGTTAGAGGACCTTTCAGACCCCCTATTTGCATGGGTTCCCCGGAGTCTACTCCTTTGGAAGGAGTTGGCGGTTTGGAAAATACTCGAGCATCAAACTTGGAACGATCGGCCTTCCTGTTCTGCAGCCTGTGATCTATTTGAACGACCAAGTCTATATAATCCGAACAGTCTTGTGGGGGATTCACTACTTGGGCTAAAACGTCTTTGAGCTCTCCACGTAGACCTCTATAAAACAGCGTAATCCTTTTGTCCTCAGGCCATTGAGTTTCCACTATTAGTCTATTGAAAGATGCAATATAAGCCAAAAGGTCTTGATTACCCTGTCGCAACGAAAGAAGCTCATTGTCCAAGGCCTGCCCCTGTGAATGTCTTGCGAACAGTTTTTCCATACTAAGCTGAAAGGCTTGAAAATCATGGAGAACCGGATCATCTTGATTAACTAGAGGGATCGACCAGTCTGCCGCATTGCCACTAAGGTACGAAAGTACAAAAGCTACTTTTGCTTGATCAGTTGGAAAGGCTGCTGGCCGGCATAAGAAGTGCAACCGGCACTGATTGATAAATACTGCAAACCTCTTTGGGTCACCAGAAAATCGTTCGGGCGGAGCCAGAGGTACATTCCCAGGTAGGTTGATCTGCACTGGATTCATAGAGGATGTTGAAGGAAGATTTGCCCCTGATGCGGGTAACGGGGTCTGTCCGGCTTGTGACTGTAGCACTTGTCTAGCAAGATTGTCTGTTCTCTCCTTGGAAATAATTAGTTCCCTTCTTAGAGCATTCGTTTCCTGACGAGCTGCATGCACTTCTGCCCTTAGTTCCCCAAGTAACCGGGCTAGGGGGTCAGTATCCGAGGTTTCCATAGAGCCTGGGCGAGAGTTTTGCGGTAGGCTTTGCGTTCTGTAACGCTCACCTGATTCTCGCAGAGGCGCCGGTCTTGACTGGGCGACTACCGTATCTTCAAAGGTGATGTGTAGCACCCGGTTGGCTCTTTGGGCTGGACCTCTGTGCACTGTATGCCTGACGTGTAGAGTAAGATGTCTTAGGTAAGTGAATGCCGAGCTCTCCATCTGCCTCGGGGCAGGGTGCTGTAACCAGTTTCTTCACTGGATAGGTAGCGCAGGCCTCTTGACTTCAGAGGACTGCTGTCCGTCGTTTACTGCACGAACGGTAAGTTTCGAGTCATTCAAATGTCTTTAAAGTCTTTAGTAATGATGTCTCTTGTTTTGCAGGGTTCCGGCGATGGCGGATGACGGGCTGAAGTGAGTTGAAGATGGAGCCCGTGTGATGAATAGAAGCGCCTGGAAGCACGTAAGTAAGCGCTTGTTGCCTGCTTCACTATGCGCTCTGTCTTTTTATTTTGCAGGTACGAGTTCGGAGCGGCTGCAGGGTGCCGGAATACCCACTGGATTAGATGTGGAAAGGAGTAATGGCACGTGAGTATTAAAGTTCCCCAATGTCTTTAAACGCACCTTGTTTTGTCTTTCAGATGCGGGATGCAGCGCCGAAGGCCTCCGGAGCGTGCGAAGAGTTGGTAAACTTTTGTCTTTCAGATGCCGGAATGCAGTGTGAAGACCTCCGGAGCGCACGAAGAGTAGGTAAGCCTTTGCCTTTCAGATGCCGGAATGCTAACCTGTTCTTTCTTGTCTTATAGGTGTTGCTGAAGACTGGATTCAGGATGGTAAGCCTTTGCCTTTCAGATGCCGGAATGCTAACCTGTTCTTTCTTGTCTTTATAGGTGTTGCTGAAGACTGGATTCAGGATGGTAAGCCTTTTTCCTTAGGCCCAGGACCAGATGCAGAAGACACGATGAGCGTTCTGCTGCAGAGGTTGCAGAATAACGCAAAGCAAGATTCATCCACCGGGTGTGGTTTAAATAGCCTCCTGTAGTGCTTAGGTGTCTCCTTCCACAGCCACGCCTAAGTAAGAAAAGAGTTCCTGGTAAGAAAAGAGTTCCTGCCTTCCAGAAGAGTTCCAGTGTTCTAAATCTAGGGAGTGGCTCCAGCCCCACCCAACAGGAAAAGTAGTTCCAAACAGAAGAGGATCAGAGGCTCAACTGGCAGGCAAGTAAGCAGCATGGTCTGCTGAAGGTAAGTCCACCCAAGCATTATGAGCCCGGCGCTTCCAGCGCTGGGACTGGGCATATTTATGAGCCTGGTGCCACTGGCGCTAGGACTGGGTCCAAAAGGTCCCAATTTGGACTGGTTGGCACTCGGAACCTGGATTATGGATCTGCTTCCAAGGGAGTTGGGAAAACCCTGACCTTTTGGAAGCAGAGATCATGACAGAAACATGGATTTTCTTTCCCGATTCCCCTGTGAAACAAATGTGGCTACATCACATGGAGGAAGGGTATGTGAGAAACCTAAAGGTGCCTCCCTAACTAGTCCCTGGGGATCTGTCATCCAAACGGCCAGGACACTGCCATCGCTATGGGATCCAGTTCCTGGGGGTGAACCAGTGAGGGAGGATCACCTGGATGGGGGGTGGGGGAGACCAACAGGGTGAGATGCAGTATCCCCCTTCTTTCAAGACCTTTTTCCCATCCTACCACGTAGGATATTCAAAAACACTGCCCCCCCCTTTTCCGACATGAACACTTTCGCCCAACACGCAAGAGAACAGACTAAAACCAGAGCCGTTTACCTGACATGGCCCAATACAAGGGTCAGGCAAAGTCAAGCAATTAACTAGAATATCACATACCTGACGGCCATTTCCCTCCCCCACAGGGATAACAAGTGGAGCAAGAGAGCACAGTACGAGCAAGGCAGACCGCACAAGACAGTTAATTTACCCCGGGAGTTCAAGAGAAGGAGAAAGGCAGCGATAATCAAAAGGGTGACAAGGAGAGAAGCCACCTTACCCTTTTCAACTCAAAGTCGCAAAATCTTCAAGGAAGAAAACGTAAGCCCGAGGACAAAAGCTATACAGTCCTGCAGCAGATGTCAACGGTACAAGGGGCATGCCTACACCGATGAGCTGGAGCGAGTGAGACTCCTGCTATCGCGGTACCAGCCTTCACGCTAGATAAATGGAAAGCCAAGCGGTTCATCACAGCTGGTGAGTCGAAGGGAGAACTGCTAAGAACCGAGCTGGGTTGAATGAATGTCGCAAAGTGGCATATTGAGGTGAGCTCAAATAACTGTATAATTAATAGAGGAAGACCAGCTACAGAGAGAAATCCTGGTTTATCCCATATTGATGAAGCTACAGATACCAGGAGGCCGTAGGAGAGCAGCCAAGACAGGTCAAAGTGGTCATAGGGGAGGTCTTGCAAAATCCCTGTACAGTCGAAAGCCTTTGACCTAAGAACTGTGAGAAAGCAAGTAAAGTGAATCCCGCACTGTGAGAAAGCAAGGGAAGTGAATCCCGAGGAAATTCAAAACAAATGTGAAATTGGCAAGAGCGAACCTGGCAGAGGGAGGCGAACGAAAAGGGACGGAGTCTAAAGGTCCCATAGTGAACTGTGTGATAAAAGGTGGCAAGAGTGAACCCGGCGGAGGGATGCTGATGAAGAGGGGGCAAAGACTAAAGTCCCAAGACACGGTGTGTTGACAAAGGTGAACCTGACAGAGGGATGTCCACTGGAACTGTTTAAAAAGACATTAAGATTCATGAACAAGAAAAGCCATAGTGAACCTGGTGGAGAAGGCTGAGAATCGAGAGGGGTCTGTGCCCAGAAGAGGGGGATCTGGGGGTAAAGAATCGCCATCCCAAGTACCTGTTGAAAAGAAATTTCATTTGCTTGTTATTTTTTCGATCCTCAAAGGAAAGAGACTTTTTGTTGAAGAGCCTTGACAATAGATGCTCCCGAAAAGTGTCACCCTAAATTACATAGGAAAACAAGCTACTTGGTAAAGGAACATTTGTTTTGGTATCGTAATTACATCAGGTCCTTGAAGGCAAGAGACTTGAGAAATAAGACTTGGCCATCAATGGCACTGATAGCTGAAAGTGGAACTGTCGTCTCATGCTGGGGAAGCTCGAGAGTGTATTGTGCTCCAAGATCCTACCTTACCCTGTGCTCAAAATTTGGGAAAGGGAGAGACAGGCTATTTGTGAACACCTCTTTCTTTTCCTGAAAACTATCTGTCACCCTTTTTGCATTAGTTATGAGGCTTGGCAATACGTTTTTTTCTTAGTAAAGGCCCTTTTATCCGACACAACGCCACTAGGACTGCCTTATCTTTCGTTTGTTGGTGCCATCTTAGATTTAGATTATGCTTTTTCCAACCTGCATACAGCTTAATAAACACCCTTCAACTGTGATCACTTGTGTCTGTTTTTACTGTTGCCACCATGAGTTCCTTACAGTGCAGAGGTATTTTCAGGTGGGCCTGTTGGCTTCAATGTTGGATTGGGAGGCCGAAGGGAGCGATACAAAATGGAAAGTTATTGAACAGAACTGTTCACCTTTCCGGAAGGGTGGCCTCCCATTTCTCTCGAAGGAGTTGAGGGGCAACGACAAGGGTTTCCTAGCGACCACAGACATTACCCTGAATCATTCGGACAAGGCACGCACTGAGTGGGGCATTAGTTCGGGATTTGGACCACTCTCACCGGTACTCCGAAACCCGAATTTCACACCCTGTTTGAACAACAGGGCTTTTGCTAAACGGGAAACACAAGATCAACTGAGGCGTGGCATCTTGTTTTAAAGAATACACCCCCCTAACATTTCTAGAATGCAAGGAAAGATTCTCCCTCCTGGAATCTGAATGGTTCCGATACAAATAACACTGGATTACTAATAGTGGGGTATAACAAACCGGTACAAGGCCCCTTACTAGTCTGGAACCTTTGGTGCATGATCGGCAGGAGATCCGACAGATATCCACTTATCGCTTGTAGAACTCACCTGAATGTGAAAAACCCCTATACATGTTTAAGTGGGAGGGGAAGCTGGGGATGGACATTTCCGAGAAATCCTGGCAACATATCCGGTTTAGAGCCCATAAAAAACTTGATGCATCCTGCTAAAGGAAGGATCACTGAAATTGTGCTCTGCTGGTATATGACCCCGCAGAGACTGCATAATGTGCATCTTGAGTCTTCGGGCCGCTGCTGGCATGGTTGTGGGCAACTGGGAAACATGGCTCATATGTGACGGTTTTGCCCAATAATACAGACTTTTTGGGAAGAGATTTGATTGAGAAAATTAAGGATATAACTGGCCTGCTTCTCCTGATGTGCCCATTAACTCTAGTTCTGAGTGACATGCCCAATCATTATTCCTACCCTATGACGGGTCCTAAAGCAGAATTAATATTGGATCTGCGATTGGCAGCAAGAATAAACTTATTTAGATTCTGGAAAACTCCCAGGGGGCTGGGTATGTCATACTGGTAAATACAAATATGGGAAATAAATGCCATGGAAAGAATTTCTGTGCTGGTATCTGATAAAATGACAAAATGTGCACAGACCTGGGCTCCCTTTCATGATTTTGTTCGAGAGAAAGAAGACATTTATTTTTGGCCCGCAGCTAATGAAGAATCTGTCTTTGGAATATGTTCTATAGAGGGGTGTGTGGCCAGCTGAGTAGTTAAGTAACCAAGTGGGATAAGGCACGTATTAAAACGACAGGTTATGCAGAGCAGTGGATTGGTCTGTTCTGGTGATGTAGCACTCAATCTTGTTTTCCCTTTTTCATTTAGGGAGGAGAACTGTTGTAATATCTGTTAAAATGGAATTTCGACAACGCCCTGCTGCCATTCTATGCTGTGTTTATTGAGGCTCGTGCTGAGTTGTCGAGATATCAATAAAATACAACTTGAAATGAAAGGAAGGTGCGTGTTTGCATATAATAATAATAAATTAGCATTTATATACTGCTACAAACCCTCAGGCATCTGAGCGCTGCTTATTATCACCCACGGTGTGTGGTGCTCATTTATTGACCTCGGAAGGATGAAAGGCTGAGTTTGGCCGTGCCGGGATTCAAACCTGCATCAGCGTGCTCTGGACAGATGTTAAAGTGAGCGCTCTACTCGCTGTGCTATCGGACCGGCTATGGTTTGCTTTGATGCACACAAAGGTGTGCATACACAGAGCTTTGTGCATGTGGTGTTGTGTGGTGCAGAAGGTTGTGAGAGCACACAAGCCGGTTAGTGTGAATTATGATAATGGTTTGTATACTGTGAACTTGTCACATTTGCAAGGCGGTTTGGGTTTGGTTGGTAGGGACAGAGGGAACAGTGCAAGACATCTTTGCTATTGTGTTGATGCATTCAGATAGGAAGGAATCCAGCTGTGTCTGCTGTTATTTTTCTAGGTGTTTCATGCATCCAGAAGGAAGCTTAGTGTGTCCCTAGACTAGAGCGATGATGGGTGGATTTGGGCTGTGTGAAGCAGGGAGATGTAGATTTCTAATGGAGTTAGTAAATAGGGAGAAAGTGCCAACTTGTAGTCAATTGCCACAAGTGGCTACATCAGTTGCATAGTATATATGGAAAGTAGAATATAAATCAGTTTAGTGAGGGGTACAGATATTCAAGATGCCAACAGTCATTAAAGTATCCCTGCAAACATCACCATGGACCCCATGTAGGAGCAGATACCTTAGTGGAGTTATCACAATGGGCACCCTACCCTAGGAGCAAACCTTGCAGATTAACCCACCTCGGGGAAAATGTCACAATGCAAAGATCACAGATGATCCCAACTAGTAGCAAATATCACAGATGCTTCCACCTGGGAGCAAATATCACTGCAAATACTTATGATTAACACAACCCAACCAGGAGTGAACAGCCCAGTATGAAGATCACAAATCACCCACACCTAGGAGCAAATGTCATAGAAGGAGTCATTTATGAGCCAGTAGTACAGATGACCCTGTCAAAGAACATGTATCACAAAACAAATATGAAGTGCAAAAACCAGGGATGAACCCAACTTGGAAGCAAATGTGACAGATGATCTCACTTAGCAAGTATAGTGTAAATATCACATTGGAAATACCATGAGAGAACCCCATCAAAGAAAGAATATCACAAATGACCGTATTGTGGTCATTTTTACAGATCAAATGTCAAATACCACAGATAAATATCACCCACAAACAAGTATCATAGATGACACCATCTAGGAGCAAATATAACAGAGCACACATCCCACTGCAAATACGGTGGATGAAACCCATCCACGTGCTGATATGACAATGTGAATGTCAGATTCTCAGAGATGATGCCGCCCAGGAGCACCAAGCTACTAGGGTGATCCCACCAAGTAGCAAAAATGTCTCATGGGGCCCACAGACTTAAGTGCTATACAAGTGGTGGTGTGATCTTTTAGGGCAATGTTTCTAGCCTGGTCACTGGGAGGGTATGGCAGAGCAGTTGTCGTGTCTCCCAACGTTCGCCACCATCAAGACTCACGTGGCCTACGTGTCCCTGCAGGCAAGCGGCGAGGGTCTCCTGCCAAACAGAGGAGACCCGCACATCACGGCCCGAGGGATCTTCGCCCTTTCCTTCACTGGCACCTCCCATGGAGGTTTTCACACAACTGGCGCTGCCGATTGGGCACACACAGAACCGCACGTCACGTGACTAGGCATCCACAACGGCCTTCGTCATCATCACGGGTCACGTGACTCAGACTACTCACGTTCCCCTCCCGTGATGTGATCACGTGACCTTCCACACAAGCTAAAGGGAGCAGAGAAACACGGAAGCACCGCTTCACAGCTGCTTCCTTCACGGACTGCTTTGGCGTTTCTTTGGATTTTGCTACCACGACTACTTGACCACGGAACTGTAAACGGATTGCCTCATTCTTTATCCCGGATATCACGTTGTTTGTTTGCTACTGGTTTCTTGACTCGGAATTGCTCACTGGACTGCCTACGGATATTCCCTTGAACACTGAACTTTGGTTATCGACCCCGGAACTGCCTATTGGACTGCTCACGGATTATCCCACGTATTTGCCTCGGAGTTCTACATCACGAGTCCTGTCAGAGACACAATCGACCAGTGCCTGCTGTACCCCCACTACTCCACCACACATTTCAGGCCACCCTCTCCTTCACTTTCGGGTAAGCCCCTTTTCTGCTATTCTATCATAAGGCTTTGTTGTCCATTCCCTGTGTTGATTAACCCTCCATTGCCTTACAGTGGTCAGAGGGTCTTTGGCGTTTCTGGTTCCTGATAAGACGACATTCTCCACCTGTGGTTTCAAGCGCTGCACGGGCTGTGTTGTTATCTCCGGCCTAGGTGGTGCTTGGGGTCGGAGGTGGTAGGACTAATCTGCACGACCACCAAGGGCTAGACAGACTGTGAAGCCTCTCTTTGGTCGTCCGGATTATGAATGTCTCGGCCGAGGACCCTGTGACCGCTCTAATGCAGGCAGTCGCGGCCCTTCGGTCAGACATGGCCGTAGCCACGACTGCCATTCACCATCGCCTTGACGCCTTACAGAGTGCCCGTCACCCCTTGCCCGAGGACGCTGACTTTGGGGACGCCCCAGCTCCTGATCCTCCATCATCCATTCCACCCCCCATTCCTACACCCATGGTTCTCCCAACCCCGTTCCCACTTGCAGCCCCGGAAAGATACCAGGGTGACCCAAGGAAGTACCGAACCTTCCTCAATCAATGCAAGCTCCATTTCCTATGTCGGCCCCAGGCATTTCCGGACTCTATTACTAAGGCGGCTTTTCTCCTCTCTCATTTGTCGGGGGTGGCGGCCACCTGGGCGAATCCCTTATTGGAAAGTGACCACCCTGCTCTTTACGATTTTGACCTCCTGGTTAGTGAGATGGCCAAAGTGTTCGACACTAGATACAAGGCGCATTCCCGGGATCTGGAATTACTTGATCTCACACAGGGCAAGCAAACACTCATCGAGTACATCGCTCGCTTCAACCAACTCTCTGCAGAGACCTCATGGCCGGAGAACAAAAAAGCCATCGTGTTCTACAGGGGCCTCTGCAGTGCAATGAAAGATGCTCTTTCTGTGGTTCCCTCTCTCCCGGCCGTTTTTTCGGATCTGGTGGACCTAGCCCTGCAGGTGGACACTCGACGCTCAGAGCGGAGGGCAGAAGCCGGGTTTTCCGTGCAAACACCTTCTTTGGGGGACACAAAACCCGAACCCATGCAGATAGGGGGAATACGTAGTCCGATAACCCAGGCCGAGCGAGAGCGCAGAAGGACAGATAATGCCTGTTTCTACTGCGGCATAAACGGGCACTACGTCAAGGAATGCCCCCGTCGCCCAAGAAACAAGAATCCGGGTTTTCCGAAAGCTCGCCCCTGAGACCGGGGGGACGGGCGAGCGTTTCTTTGACCCCCACTGAGCCCTCATTCGGTCCCATTAGACCCATCGTTGTCCAGGCTCTCTTGAAACCCACCGGGAACTGCATTCACCCAGTACAAATAGTCATCGATTCAGGAGCCACGGGTTGTTTCATAGATATCACGCTAGCCCATCGCCTCAACCTGCCTTTGATAACCAAGGAGTACCCAGAACCCGTGCAAGCGGTGGACGGGACCTCCCTTGCTTCGGGCCCGATCAAGCATCAAACCGCTCCTTTAGAGGTGGTGATCCAGGACACTCACAAGGAAACCATGTCCTTTGATCTCATCGCCACACCACAATTCGGGATCATTCTAGGTATACCATGGCTTAGGCAACACAACCCGTTTATTAACTGGGGTACTGGACAGGTCTCCTTCGAGTCTGAGGTCTGCCAACATTACTGCTTAACGGAACCCGACACTATCTCCAACCCTGCTAGAGTTCTTGGGGCCTTGACTGCTTTACACATGAACGATGGGGACCGTCCGGTTGCAACGCCACATTCCGTTGGAGCCGTTCAGGCCGGGATTCCCAGCGAATACCATGACTACCTGGCTGTTTTTGACAAGGCCTCTGCAGAGGGCCTGCCACCCCATAGGCCATATGATTGCCCTATTGATTTGTTTCCTGATGCCCCGATACCGAGAGGTAGAATATATTCTCTATCACAGTCGGAGGAACAGGCCCTAAAAGAGTACATACAACAAGCCCTGCGGGTAGGTCATATCCGACCCTCCAGTTCACCGGCTGCCAGTCCCATATTTTTTGTCCCGAAGAAGGAGGGTGACCTACGACCCTGTGTGGACTATAGACGTTTAAATGCCATCACTGTGAAGAACCGTTATCCCATTCCCCTCATCTCCACGTTACTAGACAGGTTAACACATGCATCCATCTACACCAAACTGGACCTCCGGGGGGCATATAATCTGGTTCGCATGCGTCAGGGGGATGAGTGGAAGACTGCGTTTTGCACCCGACAGGGTCTTTTTGAATATACGGTAATGCCTTTTGGCTTATGTAATGCCCCAGCCACCTTCCAGCGCTTCGTTAACGAAGTATTCAGTGACATCTTAGACGTGTACGTCGTGGTCTATCTGGATGACATTTTGATTTTCTCCCCTTCTCTGGAAGACCACATCGTCCACGTTAGGGAGGTTTTCGCCCGTCTACACAGAAACGCCTTGTTTGCTAAACCCGAAAAGTGCCTGTTTCACACTAAGGAGGTCGACTTCCTGGGGTTCCACCTAACGCCTGGGGGTCTATCAATGAACCAGTCAAAGGTTCGTGCCATCACGGATTGGCCTGCTCCAAAGACCCTCAAGCAGTTACAATCTTTTCTGGGTTTCGCTAATTTCTATCGGAGGTTCATTGCTGGCTTCTCCTCCATAGTGGCTCCCCTTACCGCTCTTACCAGTCCGCTGGTTCCATTCTCTTGGACCCTGAAACATCAGCAGGCGTTTGAGGAGCTGAAAACTAGATTTGTGACTGCTCCCGTGCTTCAGCACCCGGACCCTGTACTCCCATACATCGTGGAGGCGGACGCTTCCTCTTTTGCTTTGGGTGCAGTCCTTTCCCAACCCTGTCCGGCCACTGGTCGTTTGCATCCCGTGGCTTTTCACTCACGGAAACTCACCCCAGCCGAGTTACATTATACTGTCACTGAGAAGGAATTGTTGGCCATCAAGGACGCACTGCAAACCTGGCGTCACCACCTCCTTGGGGCCCGGCACCAGACCACGATTTATTCCGACCATAAGAACCTGCAGGACCTGGCTACCCTTAAATGCATTAATAGCCGACAGGTGCGTTGGCACTTGTTTTTTGCTGCGTATGATTTTATAATTAGGCATAGACCGGGTGCTGTCCATGGGAAGGCCGATGCTCTGTCACGTTCACCGGGGGGGGGAGTCTCTTCCGTCTTTTCCTGCCACGTTGCTCGAGGGGGGTCATGTCATTTGTGTCTGCACACCGTCCTCGTCCATGCAGTCCACCATCCGTCATTGGGTCTCCCAACATCCACACGCACTGGCGGAATGGGATCTGGTTCTTCAGGAGGGGTTACCGTTCATCCAAGACAAGCTCTTTCTTCCCACTACCGACACACGCAACCAAGCACTAGAATGGTCACACGATGCCGCCATTAATGGCCACCCGGGGCAGCGTCGCACTCTAGAACTGCTAAAACGCTGGTGTTGGTGGCCATCAATGAAACGTGACGTGGAGAACTATGTAAACACGTGCTCAGTGTGTGCACAGGGTAAATCACGTAGGGGTCGCCCGTTGGGGTTACTCCAGCCATTACCGATTCCCCCCAGACCCTGGCACACTATCTCGATGGACCTCATCACGGACCTGCCACGCAGGCAAGGTTTCGACACCATTTGGGTAGTGGTAGACTCCTATACCAAGATGGCACGCTTTGTACCTTGTACTGGGATACCCTCCGCTCCTACCCTGGCCCAGTTGTTTTTCAAGTCTGTGTTTTGTCTCTTCGGTCTGCCACAGATCATTATATCAGATCGTGGGACTCAGTTTACTTCCCGTTTCTGGACAACCTTGACCAAGCTACTCGGCATTGATGCCCGCTTTTCCTCAGCCTATCACCCGCAAACAGATGGGCAAACTGAGAGGGTGAACCAAGCCCTCGAACAGTACCTGCGCTGTTTAACTCTCCAATACCAAGACACGTGGCTTAACTTACTACACCTGGCGGAATTTGCCTATAACAACTCCCTGCACTCCTCCACTGGCTTTTCTCCCTTTTATTCCATGTACGGTCAGCATCCCCGCACCCTTCCATTTCCTGATTTCACTTCATCCACTACTCCTGCTGCCAATACCTGCGCCCGTGATCTAGTCTCGGTCCATGCGCAAACCCTAGTCCACTTGCGCGAAGCCCAGGTCTCCATGAAGTCCGCAGCTGACAAAAAACGGGTGGCGGCTCCCGAATATCGGGTGGGGGATCGAGTGTGGTTGTCCTCCCGCCACCTACACATCCCTGGCTGCCGCAAGTTGCTTCCCCGGTTTGTGGGTCCCTACCGTATAGTCAAAGTCCTGAACCCTGTGGCTCTACGGTTGTCTGTTCCTGCCACCTGGCGTATCCATCCGGTTTTTCATACCTCCTTGCTCAAACCCTGTCTAGGTCCTACCCGTCTCACTGCCCCTCCTGCCCCTGTCGCCTTGTCCTCTCCTGACATCTATGAGGTCAGTGCTATCTTGGGTTCCCGCCATGTTCGGGGTCGCTTGCACTATCTCGTGGACTGGTTAGGTTACGGCCCTGAGGAACGTTCCTGGGTGCCCTCCAGGGATGTCCGGGCCCCCCGGTTGGTTGGCCAGTTCCATCGTGATCATCCATCTAGCCCACGGGGTCGTGGGCCGTTAGGGGGGGGCTCTGTCGTGTCTCCCAACGTTCGCCACCATCAAGACTCACGTGGCCTACGTGTCCCTGCAGGCAAGCGGCGAGGGTCTCCTGCCAAACAGAGGAGACCCGCACATCACGGCCCGAGGGATCTTCGCCCTTTCCTTCACTGGCACCTCCCATGGAGGTTTTCACACAACTGGCGCTGCCGATTGGGCACACACAGAACCGCACGTCACGTGACTAGGCATCCACAACGGCCTTCGTCATCATCACGGGTCACGTGACTCAGACTACTCACGTTCCCCTCCCGCGATGTGATCACGTGACCTTCCACACAAGCTAAAGGGAGCAGAGAAACACGGAAGCACCGCTTCACAGCTGCTTCCTTCACGGACTGCTTTGGCGTTTCTTTGGATTTTGCTACCACGACTACTTGACCACGGACCTGTAAACGGATTGCCTCATTCTTTATCCCGGATATCACGTTGTTTGTTTGCTACTGGTTTCTTGACTCGGAATTGCTCACTGGACTGCCTACGGATATTCCCTTGAACACTGAACTTTGGTTATCGACCCCGGAACTGCCTATTGGACTGCTCACGGATTATCCCACGTATTTGCCTCGGAGTTCTACATCACGAGTCCTGTCAGAGACACAATCGACCAGTGCCTGCTGTACCCCCACTACTCCACCACACATTTCAGGCCACCCTCTCCTTCACTTTCGGGTAAGCCCCTTTTCTGCTATTCTATCATAAGGCTTTGTTGTCCATTCCCTGTGTTGATTAACCCTCCATTGCCTTACAGTGGTCAGAGGGTCTTTGGCGTTTCTGGTTCCTGATAAGACGACATTCTCCACCTGTGGTTTCAAGCGCTGCACGGGCTGTGTTGTTATCTCCGGCCTAGGTGGTGCTTGGGGTCGGAGGTGGTAGGACTAATCTGCACGACCACCAAGGGCTAGACAGCAGTGGTTGAGTGTGCCAGTGAACAGGCAGCACCCTTTGCTGGCTTCCCAGGCAAGGGTGCCACGTTGGTTTTGGTAAATGGAGATGTCTGTGTCATATGACCCTATTTCAGATCAATGGCAAAAGGGAATGTACAACGGATGTGGGAGGTGCTGAGGAGGGAATGTGAGGATTTAAAGGCATGGTCTAGTAAAAATGTTTATTGTCCCTACGGGTCGGCCATGTTTTTTTAAGCCTAAGTGGCACGATTTTAGAAAACTTTCCTATGGACCTTACCTGAGTTTTCATCCATTGAACGCATGCGAAAACAAGCACCAGGGAGCCGCCATTTTCTGATAATCCTATCTTTTCCCCGATCGCCCTGGCTGACCTGCTTTTGCGGCACTAGATCAATTTCCCCGCCCCTGAGTCTGACATAATCAAAACATTCATATTCCCCGCCTCTCCCCGTGACGTTACTGTGCTGCGTAGGCAAACGCGCCCAGTCGTCTTCTGCGCGACTCCACACAGAACTCGGAAAGCAATACAGCTCAACTCACAACACAGCACGCCACAATTCGGAATATGAAACTGTACTTTAAAATGAAACAGCAACACGGTACTTTTGGTAAAGTACATTTATTTGACATTAAATGTTTAGAGAATATTCAGCAATTGACATATGAACTCCGGAAGCCATTTATTTTCTTTTATCTGTATCCGCAATAACTGTTCCGTTTCATCTTGAGTCACGCGCTGTTCCTTTATGGTACACAGGGTGTTCATTTTCGTAAAAAGAATCACTTTGGAAGCACGGTGAACCGCAAGGCTGTTCCATCAACTAGGCACTAGTCCAGCCTAAAGGTTGATATGTTGCTTCTAGCCACTAGTACAGCGTAAGGGCATGTGGGCCCTTGGCGATCGTCCCATAATATGGTGATTGTGCTCCAGTTGTTGACATGAAGCTGCAGGTGTCTGCTGAAGAATCCATCCGCCGGTGTCTCAAACAGGTGGCAGTGGCAGAAAGGGATCAAATACCTGTTATGAAAACAAAAAAATGATAATTAGTCTCGCTAGCCGAACTTCATTAATATTACTCATTTTATTTATTACGGCCGATCAGAAACTATTTGCTTGCAAGGATAATTCAATGGGGTATTTTCGTCTCTAAAATCAATGCGAAAAGTAACGAGATAAATCGAGGCCAACACACAATGATAAACGACAGTCTACATGCGTGAGGAATGATATGATATATGATATGGCATTTGTAACGCGCCTATACTCAAGTGTTTCTAGGCGTGACGAGGCAGGTGGGGAACAAGGGCAGACAGACAACGATCCTACTAGGCCAGGTGTCTTTCTGATTGCGCATGGGGAAGGGCTGTACATGGTTAGTTGAATACAAATTAAATAGGGCCAGCTGGTGGCAAGTGCAAGGTAAATGCCGGGAGAAGGGGCTGAAGGATACAGAGACAGTCCCGTAGTGCAGGTAGGCAGTGCAGGGAGAAGTGGCTGGGCCAAGGACCGAGATTGGTGAGACCAGTGGACCTGCATGCCCATGTGCCCACTACGAACAGTTTTACTTGCTTTTCCTAGCTCTTCATTCATTCATTTATTCATGCATCCATTCATTAAATCTTCATTCCGGTATAAAAGCGTGTAAAGATTTACTTACACTATATTTGAAATTTTCATTGTGTCTCTTCGTAATGCAGTCTGTAAAACGGACCGTGCTCTTGACAATGATTTTTCGTATACTGACCTAAAACTGAAACTCGGTCTAGTTTCTGAATTTTCTTCCTTATCGTCTCTTACATTATTGCGCACTCCCTGCAAATGTAATTCTTTCGGCATGGTCTCTGTCTCAAGGTCAAAAAACAATCGACCCTAATACTTCCAGTGCGACTTGTGGGCCCCATCTGGGCGCTGTCCTTCGCATTCTTTATTTGCAACATCACGTAGTATAGGCATCTGTGAGAACTTGAAGTTTAGAATCCGTCTATGTAGTGTGCCTCAATGTGCAAATGCAAACTGGCTTCTCTCCAAAATGCCACGGGCCGCTTGGCTGGCGCGTTCCAAGTGCCCCAATTTTGTCTCCGTTGTCTGCGAGCTTTGCAGCCCAAATTGAGACATTTCATTTTTGGCGGAAGGTCAGGGAAAGTATAAAGTACCACAGGAGTTGAGTTAAAAGTGAGATTTATTGTTTGTTTGTTTTATTATTTGCAATACGCAAGCCTCCACTCCGTTAACAGTGCGCAGCATTTACATTTACATGAGATGAGATATGAGCAAAATATATACATACACATATATGAGGTGAAGAGAGAGAATTCAAAGATGACACCCAGCTTGTTCGCCACCCATGATGGTGAAGGTAGGGGTTAGGGTTACAGGTACACTGTACAATAACATTTATTTACAAAAAGACAATCGTATTGCAATTATTTAAACCGGGATTTGTACTTCACAATCAGCTGTGCTTCGGGTGGGCATGGCACAGTCGCAATGTTCGGTGGCAATGGATCACTGCTCTGCACAGAAACGTCCAAAATTCCATATCTGTGCTTCTCTAACACAGCAACAATAAGGCCTTTCACAAAGTCGAACTGCATTTCATCATAGACTGGTTTCATCACCCATTGCTTACTTCGTTTTGAAAACACCTTAGTGTAGCGAGGCATCCTTACTTTACCCCAAGTCCTAGATTGTTCACGTCCGACATTGCTGTTATGGGCCAAGACCGCTAGTAGAGTGCGATGTTCCATGCCCCGAAAGCTAAAATGCAAGCGCTTTGGCTTGTACTTTAGGCACATATTGTGGAACACCTCCAAATCTCCTGCGTGACAGAATTCTGTCAGTCCTCTCAAATCTCTTGATAGAGTTTTGTTGAAAACAATCTTCTCAATGGCTTTGTGTGTCGGTGAAGATGGAATCAACCACTTCTTCTTCCGTGCCTCCTCTGGGGACAAAGGGCCATGTTCACATTGGTGGAAATGTTCATTTGCTGTCCAGCGGTGAACGTTGGGTACAGTGGTGCATCAGTGGCCGCCATTTTTCAAGTAGTATTTCCACTGACCCCTCACAAGTTTTTGAGCTCCACCAAAGATGGTTGGTGATAGAATGTGACCACTGCAAAATACTTTCAAAACCTTTTTTTTCCCCTGCAGCCGAGATTTTCTTATTGATTGATTTAGCAAGATGCCATACGTCAAATTGATGTTTAATATGTGGGAACTGCTCTCTCATTGTCTTGGCAATTGAAACGTGTCTATCCGTGGCTATGAGGTCGATGTTCATTCCCCTCGATTGTAGATATTCCACTGATTTTATAAAACCTAGTTTCTCCATGGCCACTGAGGATGTACATTGTGTTACCTGCACGACCACCGAACTCACAATTTTCTTACTATCCATGTCCTGAAAGTGGTATGTGCAGTACTTGGCAGAAAATCCAGGGCTGTCGCACTGTCCATCGCCGGCTAGCCTGAATCGTTTGCCTTCGAATGTACTTGCTAGAGACAATTGTTCAATTTTCCAAGCATCAGGAAAGAGATAATCACGTTGGTATGTGTAGTACAGCGCTTTAGAAATGAAATGGAGTCCCACAAACTGAAAGAAAGCCTCTAACTTTCTAAAACTGGAGCCACTAAAAAGTGATGCAGCTGCACACAGTAGATTGCCTGCTGGCAGTTTCCCCAGCATCGGTTGTGCAGACCATGAGAACCTATGATTTAATCTACAGGCGGCCTTTATTTTGACTTTGCTGCCTTTTATTTGACGAGTCACATTAATCAATGGCTTCCCACATACTTTCCCTCTAATGGAATGCACACATTTCAGCATACTTATAATTTCCATCAAACAACTGTTGAATACAATGTATTTGCTCTCTTTCATTAGACTGTCATCCTGCGTCAACGTTGTTTCGGCCTTTGACGTTGTGGAGATTTCAACACATTGGTAAGTAATATCGCTGATATCAAGTTCTGATGCGTCTATGGATGCTGAGGCTGGTTCATTCTCTGTCATTTCAACATCTATTACGTTGACATTGATGGGAGAACACAGCAATGTCGACAGGTTTTTTGGTGACAAATTTTTGGCGGGTGTAGATTGTGTAAATTGATCTGCAACTACTTCAGATCTATCTTCAATACATTCAATAACATCTTCTTGTGGTGATGCGGTCGCACTGTAGCTATGGTCCAATGCAACTTTGCTGTAGTCTCCAAACACAATTAATTCATGTTCTGGCCATTGGACATGAGCATCTCGAGCCTGAACACGCCTCGCCTGAATTAATAGTTCCTCCATAGTGTACACGGTCTGGCAAGCCACATCTCTCATTCGCTTCAGTGTGTGTGTATAGTTCTGACACCCACGGGTAACTGGAGGAGAGATTGGAAAAGGGATGTTCAGTTTAAACACAAGATGGAGTGTAGTAGAATTGACTGGAAAAAACAAAATAGTCCCCAGCACAAACATTTTTTTAAAGTTATGAACTGTTTGTAACTAACCTTTTTTTGTTTTTTTTTTATTTGCAACTTTTTTGACTGGACCTTCAACATCTGCACGCTGTAGCTCCAATTCGTTTCCGCATGTCCTCCCTTCCTCTTGCGCTGCAAAGACTATATTTTCTGTATCCGCATAGACAGCACGGAATGAGGCTCCATCCTCTCCCTGAAACATAGTGCTTTCATTACTATGTATCAAAATATTGTTAGCATAAAACACACGTGAGGACGAACACACAGGTACATCTCAATAGCCAAATACGATTTAAACATTGTGTGCAACAATCAAACGACAAGTATTCGACCAGTGATGATCTATTTCGATGGAACTGTCAGTATCCATACCTCTGGCTCTGCATGGACTGCCATGAATGGTTGTTTTGGAGAGGAGGCATCCGCATCTCCCTGAAACACAGTACTTGCATTAGTATGCTTTTCAATATTGGAAACACAACACACACTTGGGGTCGACGGCACAGGTACATATAAAGAGATAACCGCAAATGATGCATTGTCCAAAAGAATCAAGGAAAATCCAAATATGATCACATTTTATCGACTTATTTCAACGATTCCTTTACATCTGCATCATCTGAATGAGATGTTGTGATTGTGGTGGAAGCTCCGTCGTCTCCCTGAAACACAGCACTTGCGTTAATAGGGAAGAAAGTATAGCAAATGGAATCAAGTTATATGATCACGCATGATGGAGCTGTCATTATCCATACCTTGTGCTGCTGAAGAATATCTATGGATGTTGCAAATGTAGTGCGCACTTCCGAAAGCTGTTGCGCCGATTCGTATACTTGAATGTCAGGCTCTGCATCAAGTGCAGGGGTTGACGCTCCATCAACTGCCTGAAACATAGTACTTGCATTAGTGAGGATTACAATTGTGAAAACATAACACTCACCTGGGGTCGACAGCACAGGTACATATCAACGGCTAACCACGGATGAAACATTGTGTAGAACAATCAAACGACAAGAATTCCAGCTCAGATGATGACGCTCGATGGAGCGGTGAGTATCCATACCTCCTGATGTTGAAAAACATCTAGAAATGTTGTAGATGTGGCGGACGCTTCAGCATCTCCCTGAAAGACAGTACTTGCATTAGTATGGATAACACTAATTATAACTGAAAACACCAGTGGACGATAACTAAGGTGTATATCAATTGGAAAGCAGTAACCAAACATTCGGTAAAATAATTACACGATAGAATAAAACTATTACTTGACATGCATAAAACAAGTATGTAGCGGATTAGCCTAGTAAGATTACCTGATACGCGCTAGAAGTGGTTGATAACTGCGACCACATCAATGATGTAGAATGTTCTTGCTTCAGATTCAAGGGATAGTCAAGAAGTTGTAAAGGTCAATTAATGATTGATAATGAAATGCCAATATTAAAAATAGCCATGTAAGCCGACAGAATACTTGAAAAATGCTCAATACAGCACAGTTCCCTGTCCCCATATATATATATATACATTGTGTTTGTGGGTTATGAAATCAAAAAAGAATATATTGATAAATGTCATTATTCAAAAAACTATACACTCATATCAATATCGAAATTATTACAAGGGATAGAACACCTACAATATCTATTAATCCATTCGGCTACACACTACCACAAGGCCGAAAGCTAAATCCGGACACTTGACTCACCGGTGGCGGAATGTGGACGAATAGAGTGGGAATAGCATTTTCACGCAATTTCCGTGTCGTTCGCCGTTTATTCTTCTTTGTTACCCAAGAAGTTGTGTACATGTCCAAGGAAAAGTGCCGGCTGCAGATGCGGTATCGATCACCCCTCTTGTCCTCTAAGACTTGTTGGACTCTACTTTCCAGATCATCCAGTGGATATCCGCAATGTCTGACTCATTCTCTTATTCGATCAACAGTTTTCGGGAATACATGCATTGTAGTTCCTTCAGATTTCGCATGGGTCTTCGAAGGGCAACCGCTAATCGAACAGGCAGGCATTGTTGATAAATCTGAAAAGTAAATATCGACATTATTATACAATCTTCAAGAGTAAAGATTTGATACAAACGTAAGGAACAAGTTACTTACCTTTAACTGTTGTTCTCCAGCATGGGTCTGGCATGGATTCACATGCTCATGAATATTCCCCGTCGTCAGGCTGGGAATCCTCGGTAAAGAAAAAAACCAGTATCAGTTTCGTTTCTGATCTGTCTTTCGTAGTAATAACCAATCACTGGTCTCTGTGTCATACTGACCACAGCCAATGACTGCCCTCTACCTAAGCACCGCCTCTGGCAGCCATCTTCAGATTTGGAAGCACGTGAAGTGGCAGTATGACCAAGTGAAGAGCCGCAGAGGGGTAGGCGGGAGGGTTTGCATGTGAATCCATGCCAGACCCATGCTGGAGAACAACAGTTACAGGTAAGTAACTTGTTCCTTCTCCAGCATGGGGTCTGGCATGGATTCACATGCTCATGAATAAAGAATACATAGCAGTACACACATGCACAACCACGGGAGGTGGCAAAGGCTCAACATTAAGCATTGCATCAAACTCAACATTAAGCATCTTACCTCCTCACCAGGCTCACCTCAGGCGAACAGGCTGCGCAGCACTGCTTGGCCGACCCTGGACTCCTCTCTGGAATCCCGATCGACGCAGTAGAACTTCGTGAAGGTGTGCGTCGACCTCCACGTAGCAGCCCTGCATATGTCCAGCAGGGGCACACCAGAAAGGAACGCCGTGGTAGCTGCGATCGCTCTGGTGGAATGGGCTCTCGGACGGCCAGGCAGCGGTCGGTTTGCCAACCGATGACAGTACATGATACAGCCGGAGAGCCATCTGGAAATGGAAGGCTTCGAGAGAGCCTTCCCCTGATTGACAGGTCCAAAGTTCACAAAGAGTTGTGACGTCTTCCGAAAACACTTCGTGCGCTCCACGTAGAACTTCAGCGTTCTAGCCACATCCAGCGAGTGCAAAGTTCTCTCAGCCGGCGACGAAGGCGACGGGAAGAATACAGGCAACACCAAGGGTTCGTTGAGGTGGAAGTCCGACGGTACCTTGGGCATGAAGGAGGGGTGCATCCTGAGCACTACCCTCGTGTCGTGAAAAGTCAAGTACGGGGCCTTGCAGGAAAGGGCCTGGATCTCTCCCACCCGTCGTGCGGAGGTGATGGCTGTTTTCCACGACAGAAACTTCAACGGGGCCGAGTGCAGAGGCTCGAACGGAGGTCCCATGAGCTTGGTCAGCACCACGTTGAGCTCCCACGCCGGGGCCGGAGCCTTCACCGGCGGGAACAATCTGAACAGTCCCTTCATGAACTCTTTCACCAGACGATGAGACCACAAGGACGTCCGCCCCGTGGTTCTGGTGTATCGGGAGATCCCAGCAAGATGAATCTTGATGGACGCGTGTGCCAGTCCAGCTTTGGCCAGCGTCAGCAGGTACGGCAGTACCTGGGGAGCCGTAATCCGTAGAGGGTTAATCTTCTGTGCGTGGCACCAGACAGAGAACCTCTTCCATTTGTGTCCGTAGCATTTAAGAGTCGAGGACGCCCTGGCCTTTGCAAGAACCTCTCTGCAGTCGGCCGGTATGTCGTATCCTCCAAACTCTAGCGCTGCAGGAGCCAGGCCTGCAAGTTCAGCGATTTCGGGTCGTGGTGGAGGATGGCGCCTCCTTCCCTGGAGAGCAGATCCGCGTCCACCGGCAGCTTGATTGGTGGGGACGCTGACAAGTCCAGAAGGTCCGGGAACCATATCTGCCTCGGCCACGCAGGTGCGACGAGGATCATCCTGCACCGTGACCTCTTGAGCTGGTTGACAAGCCGGATCACCAGTGGCAAAGGAGGGAACGCGTAGAGGAACAGGCCCTCCCAGGGGAACGAGAAAGCATCGCCCATGCTCCTCGCCTGGGGAAACCTGCTGGCAAACCTCCGGCACTTGGAGTTCGTCGCCGTCGCGAACAGGTCGATCTGGGGTGTGCCCCACCGTCGGAAGAGGCGATCCACTAGATCCTGCCGTAGTTCCCACTCGTGGCACGAGCGCAGCTCCCTGCTGAGTGAGTCGGCGATGGTGTTTTTTATCCCTGCCAGATGAAACGGCACCAGAAACATCCCTTGGGCGACTGCCCAATGCCACAGGTCCTGCGCCTCCTTGGACAGTGCTGGGGACCTGGTTCCGCCCTGTTTCCTGATGTAAGACATGGTGGTGGTGTTGTTGGTGAAGATCCTCACCACCTTGCCCTTGAGGGACGGAAGGAAGGACCTGAGGGCCCAAAACACTGCACGGAGCTCCAGGACGTTGATATGTAGGGATTTCTCCGTCGGGAGCCAAAGGCCTCTTGCGTGCAGATTTTCGGTGTGCGCTCCCCACCCTTCCAGGGAGGCATCCGTGGTCACTGTCTCCTGGTGGGCTGGGGTCTGGAAGTCCATGCCCGCCGTCAGATGCGCGCGGGTGCCCCACCACCGGATCGCTCGTCGGAAACTCTCGTCGAGTGTGATCCTTTCCTCGAAGCTGCCCGTCGTTTGGATCCAGCGCGCGTTCAGGAACTCCTGCAACGGGCGCATCCGGAGCCTGCACATGGGAATGAGGTAGATGCAGGAAGACATCATTCCGAGGAGGGACTTGATGGACCTCACCTTGGCCGCGTCGGCCACCAACATCCGCTGCACCTTGCCCAGGATGGTCCTGGTCCTCTCCTCCGACGGGGAGGCCAGAAGGGACACTGTGTTGAGCCTCGCTCCCAGAAACAGAGCGTCTTGCGCGGGCACCAGGTGGGATTTGGCGTAGTTCACGGAGAATCCCAGGTCCGTGAGAAGTTGGACGGTCCTTAACTGGTAATGACGCCCTTGGACCACAAACCTGAGGAATTTTCGGTGCCCCTTCAAGATGGGAATATGGAAGTAGGCATCCTCCAAATCCAACGACGACAGGAAGTCTCCTTCCTCCAGCTGACCCAGGACGTGCTGGAGGGTGACCATCCAGAACTTTTGCGCCTTGATGAACTTGTTCAGACGTCGCAGGTCCAGGATGGGGCGCCATCCCCCCGTCTTCTTCTTCACGAGGAAGTATCTCGAGTAGACTCCGGAGCCCCGAAGCCTCTTTGGGACGAGTTCGATGGCGCCCTTCTTGAGCATCGCCTTCACCTCCAGGAGAAGTTGAGGGACGTGAAGTTCTTTCCTGGCCACGGGGGGGACGCGCGGACACTTTCTTTGAAACTCGAGCGCGTGGCCCCGGGCCAAGGCGTCCAGCACCCAACGGTCGGTGGAGATGGACTCCCACACGCTGACGAAGCTCGCCAGCCGTCCTCCCACCGGGGTGCTTCGGTGGGGGCCCGAACCCCCGGCCGGTTCAATCCTGCTTCGACGAGGCTTTAGCGCCTTGTCCTTGGCGACGACGGCGGGGTCCGCCAGACTTGCCTCGTCCTCTGTAGGCCTCCTGAGACGACGAGCGGGCTGCTTGACGGTAGGAGGAGAAACCGCCGCCGGAACCTTTGGAGGCGCCCTTGCCTCCGCTGCTCCGAAAGGGCGTCCGTCGTTGTTGCAGAACTCCAAGGGCCCGGGCCGTCTCGGTGTCCGCTTTAATGGCCTGAAGGGAATCGTCCACTGTTTTCCCAAACAGGTTGTTCCCATCGAAGGGCATGTCCAGGACTCTGGTCTGAACGTCTTGACGGAAGTCCGTAGCCTTGTGCCATCCACGCCGCCTAAGGCAAACGCCGTTGCCCAACTGGCGGAACCCAGTGTCAGCGATGTCCGTCGCAACGGTAATGGCGTGGTCCGAAGCCACCTCACCTTCCTGCAGGATCTCCAGGGCCTCTGCCCTCTTGTCGTCCGGCAAGAAGTCCAGCAGGGGAGCCAGTTTGTACGAGAGCTCCCTGTCGTATCGGGCCACGATAGCCAAGGCGTTGGCAGCCTTAATCGTCGTCGCTGCAGACGAGATGACTCTGCGTCCCATAGCGTCCAATTTCTTTCCCTCGCCGTCCGGTGGGGAAGTCGATGTGGAGGCCGCACCCCCCCCCCCGCTTTTTTCCTGGCCGCCGCGGAGACGACGGAGTCCGGGGTAGGCTGCGCCCGGAGGCACAGGGGGGCCGTGTCCGGAACCCGGTACTTTTTCTCGTACCGGTCTCTTCTAGCTGGCGTCGTGGAAGGGTTCTTGAGGAGGGTGAGGCCCTCATCCCAAATGTCGTCCAATAGAGGCACCGCGAGGACCGTCTTCCTCTTGGCCTTGTGCCCCTGATAAAGGAAACCTTCCTTCTTCTTCTCCTCAGGGCAGAGTTGGAAAAGCTCGGATGCCCTGGCGATCATAGAGTGGAACGATCCAATCTCGTCGGGCGGAGAAGCCCTGGTGGGAGGCGACGACGGTACATCCTCGTCGTAAACCTCGTCGTCCGTACCCGTCGCTGCCGTGTCAGTCCCCGTATCATCCCCTCGGGTGGACGGGGAGGAGGGCTGGAAGGGGCGCGACGGCTGAAAAGGAGGTGGAGGGTGGATCCTTCTTCTCTTGGTAGGGGGAACACCAGAAGGTCCCGGTTCTGGGTCCCCCGACGGGAGAGGTTCCGTCGGCAACGGTAGTCTCGTCCTTATCTCTGAGCATAAGGACTGTATAGCCAACAAAATGGCCGCCGAGTTGTCTCGCGGCGCTGGCAGAGGGGAATCCGACGGGCGATCAGGGGCCCCGTCGGTACCCTCGACGATGTCGTCGTCCCCTGCGTCGGGATCCATCCCGACGGGCCGGTCTTCTTCCACGCCGAGGCCGTGGCTTAAGACCTCGACCAGCTCCTCCTCCGAGGTTGAGGCCGAATCTACGACGACGCCCTGCCCCCCCTTTTTCTTCCCCACGGGGGATTTCACGGGGGTCCTATCGATGGGCACAAAAGAGGACTCCCTCCGAGGTGGCAGGGAGACTCTGAGCCCTGAGGTCACCACCACTGGTGTAGCCTTCACAGGCTGAGCCAGGGCCGCCGCAACAGTTTCGATAGAGGGCTTGGCCGGATGGATTAAGGCCTTCACCACCTTAGGTGCGCTCACCGCCTTATCCTTGAGGGGGGGGACACTGCCTCGCTCCCCCTCCGCCTTCGAGCTCGACCGGGGCCTCTCCAGGAGCTTCGCCGGGTGCTCGGCCTTCCTCTTACCCGACCCAGAGCGTTGGCTCGTGGTTGATGGTGCCGGGGAGGGTGCGCCCTGCCTGGCGCCCGTAGAGCCCGACCGTTCGGCGCTCCCGGTGCCAGCGGACTCGCGGTGCTTGGCCTTATGTTGGACCCCCGTCGCCGGGGCGTCCTCAAAGGTCTTAGAAGACCGCTCGGATTTCTTCCTCTTCTTCTCGCCGGACGGGCTCTTCCCTTCTAGCCAGTTGGCGAGACTTTGATGGCGGTCCTTCATGGTCCGCTCCGACATGTTGCCGCAAAACGCACAGTTCTTCTCCACGTGCGTCTTGTCCTCATGTAGGCAGTAAAGACAAAAAGAGTGTTCGTCCTCCTTGAAGACGTTCTGCAGCTGGCATCCAGGGCAGACCCTGAACAGCTTTCCGGGCGTCGAGCTTCCCTTCTCCTGGGCCATGACCGGGCCTGAGAAACTTCTGGAGTCCTCCAAAAGCGTAGCTCGACGTAATCTTCACCCTTGAGGGGCGCAGACGAATCCGAAACGGGTCCCCGTTGATCGGATGGAGAGTCGGTGGAGCTTGAGGCTCTTTTGACCGAAAAAACGAAGTTTTTGAGAAAAAACGTGAAAAAATAGCACTAACGCTCGAGAGCAATAGCACGAGGATCCCAACACATGAACGTGCGGTAAAAATCTGAAGATGGCTGCCAGAGGCGGTGCTTAGGTAGAGGGCAGTCATTGGCTATGGTCAGTATGACGCAGAGACCAGTGATTGGTTATTACTACGAAAGACAGATCAGAAACGAAACTGATACTGGTTTTTTTCTTTACCGAGGATTCCCAGCCTGACGACGGGGAATATTCATGAGCATGTGAATCCATGCCAGACCCCATGCTGGAGAAATTAATCATACAATGATCAATGCAAGGTTTGTTTTGGTCGCAGGAACTATACCAGTTCATTATGTGCTGCTTAGTATTTGCATAAGTTGCAGAAATGTATAATTGATGTGACTGAAATCTGAACATGTGGCTCGTCCCTTGGATGTTCTGTCTTGCACGAGAAGGAAACATGCTAACATTATTGACTGGACCCCCGAAGGATGCAATTCAATCACAATAGTCACAGATGAAAATAAATAGATCTATTGATAGCATAGCAATGGAAACTCAAGTCAATACCAATGAGACCAATGAACATAGCACTAGTGTGTACTCTACTCGAAAATAGATAGAAAGTTAAAAATCTGCGAAATATGACCAGGATACATGGCCTTACCTTGACCAACAAACAGTTGGATTCAGCAAGCAGAGCAGTATGTTGCGGGAGAATAGGTGGATGGCCACAGGTAGCACACTGATGGGTATGCTCGAAGCGGTCACAGAAGTTCACGGATAGCACGCCGACGAGCAGATTAGCATAGATCTCAGTGGTTCCCAGATAGCACGTTCAAGAGTTGACTTGCAAAGCACAAAGATGTTCTCATGAGACATATCGAGTGGTTTTTAAAGTATTAGAAACTGGGGTGTGTTTGTGAATGAATGACATATGTATGTTGTGGTATTAGGGGGGGGCGGCCTGCTTGAAGGGGAGGCCTGCCTGGAGACACGGGGTCTGAGGAGGCCATGTGACCGATGGCCCCTTGGCGTGGGACACCTTTTGAAGTGTACATGCAGTTTGGCACCTTGGCCTTTCGCCCCCCTGACAGCCCCCCATGCCAGCGCTCATCCCCGGGTGTGAACCGCATTTGATAGAGGGGGGTGGGATGGATGGGCCTGGGGCGTGCAGATAAGGCACAGGAAGACTGTTGAATGGAGACACACTTATGTGGATTGCAGGGGGGCGGCCTGCCTCAGGGGAGGCCTGCCTGGAGACACGGGGTCTGAGGAGGCCATGTGACCGATGGCCCCTTGGCGTGGGACACCTTTTGAAGTGTACATGTAGTTTGCCACCTTGGCCGTTCGCGCCCGTCACAGCCCCCCATGCCAGCGCGCATCAGTATATCGTTGCTTATCATTAACAAATGCCACATACCGGATATTCTTGTGAGCACAGACCCACACTTCAACCGGTGTATTATAGTGGTCAAGACTGTATTATCCAATGGTAAATGTTAGTATAGATATATGTGTGACTTTTATAGAGACATAACCTACTGAAAGACTTTGAACAAGTGTGTTTTAGTGCATGCATTATCGTGAATATGTTATGTTAGCTTAGATAGATAGTGACCACCCTGCTTCACAGCAACCAGACCTTCACCCATTCGGAGCACAGATGTCTGACGTCCATCCTTGAATGGAGACACACTTGATTCATTTAAAAAAATCGAGACAACCGTTGTTAAAATATATGTGGTGTTTTATTTTGTATCTTATTTTCATGACACAAAAATACAAGACTTTAAAGATTATACAGGTCAGGTTGCAGCACAGCGAGAGAAAATCTCCTGTATTGACCGCTGTCACTCGGGAACGTTTCTCTAATGGCACGAACGGCACAGGCGGGTATCGCTCTTCGAACGCGGTGTCCAAGCCTCCCGTGAAGCCACCATGTAAAGGAACGATAGGCCACCAGCCTGTACCTCCTGTGAAAAGGAATGAAACAAACTGTTTTTAAATTACCAAGATAAGTTTAATAAACGTTTGTTGTCAATGACAATTCTTGTAACTAATGGCATTTTACACGGACAAATGCTATCTAGACAATGCACACTATTCAACGACTTACATGCGTTACAATGATATGTAGATGTCATTTTGGATATAGTAGAAGACCATGAAATAGGAGTGGCATGACAAGCAGAGTATACTTACTCGTTACTCGGATTACGAGGACGAACAGTTGCTCGAAGTTCGTGCATAAGCACCATCATTATTCTCAACACGGCACGTGTGAGGCAGGCTGCCCTGAAGTCTGGCAGCTCGGTGATGCATTGCGGTCGTGGCTCGACTTCCGAAATGTAGGCCAGGCATCCCGAGTTTTCTCGGCAGCAGCAGTTCTCGTCCTCGGTTGGCATTAGCTTGCACCGATTGCATGTGCACCAGGTGGAGACGCCGTACATTTGACTAGGCCCAAGCTCTTCATCTGTTGATTCGTCCTGCCAACTGCCGTCTGAATCCCCATCGTTTTCGCGTGCTTCCCTTTCCAGTAGTTCCTCCTCGGTATACTCGGGCTCGTACATGTAGGGCATTATTGTAGCCATTGTGTGTTAAACTAAAATAATTTATAGCAGTGGTACTGGTATCTGTTCACACGGGCTACAAGCGGCAAAGGTAGCTGACCAGAGCACTGAAACGAGTCACAGAATACTCAAAGTAACACAGAGAGAGGAATGGAATTGAAAATCGGCTGCTGTGTGTTGTGAAACGGTCTGTTTATACTTATTGAGGAGAGAGGCGTCCTGCCATTTCCATGGCGACACGTCATTAGCTGAAGCGCAGCGAATGTTGACACGAGACGTGCTTTGGCGTTGAGAAATGGGCGGTACGAGTCTGCTGATGACAGGCTCAGGGGCGGGGGAATTGATTTAGTGCCGCAAAAGCAGGTCAGCCAGGGTGATCGGGGAAAAGATAGGATTATCAGAAAATGGCGGCTCCCTGGTGCTTGTTTTCACGTGCGTTCAATGGACGAAAACTCGGGTAAGGTCCATAGGAAAGTTTTCTAAAATCGAGCCACTTAGGCTTAAAAAAACATGGCCGACCCGTAGGGACAATAAACATTTTTACTAGACCATGCCTTTAATAACAAAGGTCAGAAAAATACATGGCAAAGTACCAGTCTAAGAAGAAGATCAGCATTACCTCTGAGGCCATGGAAGGCTTATAGTCAAGCGGGAGGTTTGGGTAGTGACAAAGTGTTGTAGTTCATGTCAACAAAGAATTAAACAATGTTGGCAGGAGTGTGGTGCAAGGAGTGATTTGAATGGCTCAGGATGGAACGTGGATCATGGGCTGGGTAAAACATGTGCACGTGGAGAGAGTGGAATATCCAACTCATAGTGTAGGACACACACTGGACTGCATTTCTGATAACTCAGGTATAGCTTGGGTTGGCACACCCTTTTTTCTTCTCTAGTCAGACCATTCATGTATTCCCTTGACAACATAACCCAAGCAATGATAAATCATTTGAGAAGACACCACACACACACACACACACACACACACACACACACACACACCTCTTTAAAGCCCCCCTGCTTTCTTGGGGACAGTATAAGATCTAAATTTGGATCACACTAGGGTTCTAGATATATTTAAATCTCAGATGTTGTCAATTAGCTGTGCAAATTAATCAAATATCTCAACTTGTAAATAAGATAAACTTTGGTCTTGAGAAAACATGAGCAGGAATATCCTTGCTCACTGTGGCCAGGGAGGCACAGCTCCATCGTACTGAGGCCCAACAAGGCTGAATCACGTGTATGGGGTTGCTGTTGGTACTCTTGTTCAAAGGAGGTTTGTCTGGCATTTCGGTGCTGGACTGCCCTTGTGGGTGCGACAAAGACTGATAAGCAAATAGTTATTCCTCTTTGTGAAAAGATCAGTGAGATAAAAGCGATGGCTGCGGACTCTCACAGTGGGTAAAAACCACAGAACAGGTTATCATGCCATGTTCTTTCGAGAGAGGGGCACCTGCTACCTTTTTTACGTGAATTATTAATCTATTTACCTATTTAAGTAACTTTCTCATATTACCAGTTATTGGAACATAAAGGATGTTCACAGATTCAGAATAGAGCAGTCCATAAAAAACTATGAAAGTAAAATAGATTGCAGTCCAATTTGATCATATCTCTGGATGGGAGGAAAAGAAAACCTCCACTTGTCACATGGCAAAAAGCATGGGACCAATCACAACAAAGCGGATGATATTTGGAAGTGTCAGTATCAGAAGAGACCATATGATAGGGCCTGTCCAATCAGAAAATACTGTCACAAACGATGCTGCATGGGGGAAATTTATAAGGATTGAAATTCCCCTGAAGGCGGCCTTTTCCTGAAGAAGCCCAATGCTAAAAGTTTTCCCAGGACAGAACCAAATTTCCTGAGGGGGATTTTGAAAGCAGGGCAGACTGGCAGCTGAGTTTACTTGGCAGAGCTACTGGGAGTGGTTGATGTTCCCACAAGTGCTGGGGAAAAAAATCAAAAGTGAGTACAATAACCTGCATTTAAAAATAGGTTCCAAAAAATCATTAAAATCCTGAAAAAATGAAAGTGTTTTGGGGGATCACTTTACAACTATGCCACTGAATGGGGACTCGGACGTAAGGGAAACTTTGTGAAAGTATACTTGAAATAGAATAATCAAGAATTCATGATTGTGCATGATTATTCAGGCATAGCTCTGGCAATCCGAAATCTTAATCTGAGTCTTTACATAGACAATATATATCTGGATGTGTAGCATGGTGTACAACGTGATTCACAGATTTGTAACAACTGATAGACCATAAAACCACAGACCTATGAAAAACATAGTTTACATAACAAGAATAATATTGAATAGAGTTGTTGTCATGATGCCTACCCCCGGGCATCCAGACCAAGTCCATCAACCCCGGAAGCAGGCATCATGTTACCTGGAGCAAACCCAGCAACCCCTGTTAGGGGCTATCTGGGTAGAGTCCTGGCGCCATAGGCGCCAGGCTCATATGTTAAAACTTACCTGATGCAGACCATGCTGCAAGGGATGCAAGCATCCAAGCCCATGTGAGGCTTAAAGGGACTATTTTATCTTAGGGACTATTTTGTTACTCGGGTGTGGCTGTGGAGGAATACTTACCTGGGACTACTTTGAAGGCTATTTAAACCACGCCCGAAGAGCAGCACATGCTTCGCGTTATTCTGCATCCAGCAGCGTAACGCTCACCGTGTCTGCAGTCAGCATCCAGCATCCAGCATCCTGCCACGCCCGCCTCGAGTCCAGAGCGCCTAGAAAGAAGGGAAAGAAGAAGAAAGGTTAGAACAAGAACTTTACCGGATTTCTTACCTGATTTCGGATTCAGCGCATCTTCGAACCAGAAACAGACTTCATTTTAAACGCGTCGCATCGCCAGCAGCAGCGCTGCGCCATACTCACCGTTCCTCGCAGCATCTCTACGATCCGGTGCTGTCTCCATCACCTGGTTGCCACATTCCAGCGCCTAAGGGGGGCAAGAAAAAAACAAGGTGAGCCAAGGGAACAAACAAGGACAATCTCTTGCCACCATATGCTTACCTGATTTTACCGCAGGAGGTATTATCCACCAGCACACCAAATCTTCCTACGCTGCACCTTCAAGAAAAGAGAAAGCAGCGAGTTAAACCTTGGCATCATTTACCGGACAGTGTTACAAAATACAGACTCTTACCTGAACGCTTTCAGCTGCCACAAGACGATCATCTTTTGGGTCTAAGCTGCAAAAGAAACAAGGAATAGAACAAGAGTGATTAATCGGACATTTTGAACTCATTAGAACTATATACTTGCGGCCTTTGGCCCGGAGGTTTGGAGCCAAGATTTGTCCAGAACTCTTCCAATATCCTCAAGCCAGTGATATCCTCAAGCCAGTGAAGTAACTGGCCAACAACGTGCCCCTGCATTCTTCGCAGGATGGAGAGCTCATCATACAAAACTATAAGGTGAGCTTTGTGAAAGGGAATGTCAGAAGTGATAAGTGGGGACGCAGTGAGGTGTTAATACTCAAATCCATGGGTGGCTAATTCCCTTTCCCCGACTTTAGGAGACTACTTCTACGGGTCAAGCAGATGAAGCTAGGTGGGCCAGTCCAGTCAGTCCTCTGCACTACGCATCACGTTAGTGGAGACCGTGGCTGTCCAGTTCCGCTCGATACCCCTGTGGGAGCCAGGTGAGCGTAACAGTTGTAGACCACTTATTGTGGAATAGGAATGAGGTAGCTTCCTTCAATTAATACCCAAGAACATTCTGTCAATTAAAATAACCAATGTCAGTGTTGATTCCTTTTCTATATAAATCCTAACATTGTCAAAAAACAAATTGATTCAGGTTTTTTTTAAACTAGGTGGGTGTGCTATCCCTGAAATTGCACTTCACTGCTAGCCATGCACATTGCACTTTGTTTGCACTTATTAGCATTTTATGCAGGATTGCACTTTGTATTTTGTTTCCAAATACCCCTGAACAATGTTTTTTTTAAATTCTCGTGTTGTCAAAAGTTAGAATTTATATCTAATGTTAAATTAATTTGTATGTACAGTCTTGCTATTAGAGGTGATTTTGAGAATTTGTTGATCAATAAAATATTTCTATGACCATGGTTACGTTTGAGGGACTGACCCAATGTGTTTTGGTACATATGCGCCCTGGTCTTCATAAGTCACAGGACCCCTGGCGTATGTTCTTAATACCTATATGAAGACATTTCAAGAGCCCACGCCATTGTTCGGCTACAACATTTTTATGCATGTTGACAGCACTCAGGTGAATCTCCTTTTTCAGATAGGATTAAGGCAGACTGCGTTCAATTGTGTATTCAACAGGTTAACAAATTGATGAATTTGAATTTCTTAAGGTTGAATGTGAAAAAATATTTTGTAACAATATTACTTTCAAGTTACAAAGCAATTGATTTTCTGAAATTACTCAGATGTATAGGGTCCCATTCTTTGGCACACCTCCTTAGAAAGTGAGATATTTGGAGGCAATGCTTGAACCCGCTGTCTCTTGAGTGGCACAGATGAGATCTGTTGTCAGAACATGCTTCTTTCAATTTATTTCAATTAAAAGGTTTCTGGACTATTTTACCTTTGCTCAGAAAATTTAAGTAATGAATGCTTTCATTTCACATCGATAGGACTTTTACAATGCAGTCTATTTAGGCTCACACAAGCCTACTTTGTATATAATGCAGATTGTACAGAAAACTGGAGCATGATTATTGCTTCACTTGGACTGCAGAAAACTTACTTTTCCCATACTTTGGATGCTACATTGGCGCCAGATGGAGAATAACATTAATTTTAAGATCTTATAACTCCTGCAGAAGCATAATTTAATAAAGCTCCAGGTTTTTTGTAGAAAAAAAAGATGATTTAATCAACAGACTGCTGTGAATGATAAAATCAGCCACTAGGGGCTTGTTCATTATCCCAATGGTGTGAGACTAATGGATACTCTTTTTCAGTCCAGGCAGGCCATCAAGCTCAGACTTAAGTTGGAAGAATGCTTGGGTAGTGTTTGAGAACTACATAGATTTGACTACCATATCATACATGTTTTCATGGAGCTGTTACTTTGCATGGAAGTAGTGGTGTGTGTATGCTAATCATTGTCAAAGAGATGGGTATCCCCTTCATCGCGGACATGGGGGAAGAAAACAGAACTAGAATACACAAGGGGGTTATTTCATGCGGAACCATACAAATATTTTCAATCCATTATATGTATTTGACTACTATTGGTTGATTAGAAGGTAGGCTAGGTCAGAAAAACAAGAAAACCAACATTTATTCAATTTTTATTTGACATAATGTAAAGAAACCATATACCAATATATCCATAATAACATTCATATAAAACATCAGGTATTGATTAAAAAGCATGAAACATTAAAGGGAACGTGATCCCTGACATAACAGTGGACAAAAGGTTATAGAATCAATGCTAGTGTATCATGAGAGAGGAAAAGAACTCTCTAAGGTATGCAATAAAGTGCAGAGCAAGTGCAAAAAGAGATCAATCAAGATTAAAGTCTATTAAATCAACTACAGGTTATGGGGACAAGAAAGAGCTTCAATGTCCTCAAAAACAGTAGTTTCGACGATTAGCTGGATCTAGTCATAAAAGACTGATGGTCGTCTTCCTCAGGACAAAGCACTACAAACCGTTAAACAAAAAACATCACATTCAAGTTCATAATGAGTGCCGCTTGGATATCACAATTTGTTCTCATAAAGTAATATTCTTCTGGCTGCAATTATGTGATGGGATGGAGAGACACATTCTCCAACAAAAATATAAAACACAAAACATTAGAACTCTAAAAACTCCTGACCGGTCCAACCTCCCGGCTCAACTAGTCTGAAATTCAATGAATAACAGGAGGGAGAACAAAATATATATACACCATAGTCTCGACCAAAGTGGGAGCTTGGAAATAAATTCTTTTGGATGCCAACTTCAAACCAACGACAGACGTAAATAAATGTATCTGTGGAGACAAGGAAGACAAAAATAATTGGGATAAGTAAAATCCCTAGTTCATAAATGCAAAAACCCAACAGCCAACTACCCCTCCAGCATCGGGCTACACTGAAAAAATAGGAGTATATAATTGGACTGAAGGGCGATGCGTGATGCTTATTACAAAAGTGTTCCAGTCCCGTCCCGAAGGACAGAATGTCCCACAAGCATGGAGGAAAGGGGACAGGACGTAGGAGTATATAGTTTTACTCTTGCATGCTTGACAATTTCAAATATACTAATCATATCTCAAAATAAGGAAAACACGGAGTGGTGATCGTTATTAGAAGAACCAACCCACAGCGTTTCTTGTGTTCTGTGAGATATATGTTTTATATTGAGTTTTATGTAAATGTGATCATTTTAGTAGTGTCAATTTCTATATGTTTAATAAAATACGTTTTAATGTTGTGGGGGTATCGGCCCTCACAAAACTACATTCGCATGAAGAACAGGACACGAATCCCAGACGCTCTGGCCTAGACAGAGGACTAGATGACCGTGGAACCGGAGCAGCAAGGAAGGACAAAGGGAATTAAAAGACAACTTCCTGGTGATGCTTATGCGTCCAGACCCGACCGTGCAGAGAAAAGGACTGAAGGGCGATGCGTGATGCTCATTACAAAAGTGTTCCGGTCCCGTCCCGAAAGACGGAATGTCCCACAGGCATGGAGGAAAGGGGACAGGACGTAGGAGTATATAGTTTTACTCTTGCATGCGTGACAATTTCAAATATACTAATCATATCTCAAAATAACGAAAACACGGAGTGGTGATCGTTATTAGAAGAACCAACCCACAGCGTTTGCATTTCTTGTGTTCTGTGAGATATATGTTTTATATTGAGTTTTATGTAAATGTGATCATTTTAGTAGTGTCAATTTCTATATGTTTAATAAAATATGTTTTAATGTTCATGTATGAATCTTTGGGTATTAGATACACCATGTCTTTTCTTTGTTGTGGTTCAGACACCTGTTAATACATATTTTTGTATAATATAGACCATTGTTAAATGGTTCACTTTTCAATACCATATCCGTGTGCCCCATGCTTGATGCTGGGTGCCAGCCATTTGAACTTAGACACCCAAAAATGGCAATGCTAAGGGGTTGTGTCTTCTCTATTAAAAGGTTATGAAAGGTAGCGTCCCACAGCTGTTGGTGACAGGTGGGTCCGGTAAGTCATCTTAACATTTCGGCTATATTCCAGCACAGTTGATGCGATTGCCTTTGTGTTTCAGTGTTCAGAATTAGCCATAGCCATAGTTATGAAGAACATGGTAGTTCAAGTACTTGATGTTCAAACATGCCTATCAAATTCTTTATGTTCATATCTTTAGTTTGCAGGCTGAACGTCAAGTACTTGAGCTATCATGTTCTTCATAACTTTTGTTTAAGGGGCCACCTTTCAATACCATCACCGACCAGTCATGCAGTGTGTGGATGACCCGCTACCTTTTGATTTGTGGGTTCTAGGTGGTAGATCTATGTAGGTGCATTCTGTCACACTCTCACCTACATAGTTTACGTGCAGGCATTTCCTGTATTGGATGAGGTATACAACAATAGATGGAGAATGCAGGTCTCCTGCATCAACATAGTTTGGTTCTGCAGAGTGATTATGCAATAACTAGCCTGAAGACAAAGGGCAAAAATGCCTATCTGTATGCTTCAACGGAAGTCAGAGCAATAAGAAAAAGTATAGGTTCATGAGAATATCAGATGATTAAAGAGTAACTTTCCTCCTTGTTACACAAAATAAAGGATGCTAGAAAAACATTATTTGGTGAGACTTCACAAGACAGCCATTTGGTATGGTGACTCACTTCTGCAGTCTTATGCTTATACAGAGTACAAATAAGAAACAGCTACAAAGGAATCTGATTGAAACAGAATTGTAAGAAAAAATAGGCATCCTGGCGCAGTTCAATCGTGAATAGTGCCCATCTATTCTTTTTTTGACAAAATTTCAATAGGGCTCATGACGTGAGACCTGAAAAGAGAAAACAGGTACACATTGTATGTAAAACCAAATTGCCAAGTTCCAGATGTTGTCTGCTAAAGTACCAATACTTGTCTAAGCAAAGAGAGAAATATCAGATCAAAAAAGGCATTGGACAGCCGCCCGAACGGCAGAATTGGGAGTTACGCGGCAGTTATATGCTAACTCAATCCATCTGCTGTGCAGCCCTAGTAGACAAATGGACCATTAAATTGTAGATACTTCCCACATGTACCGAATAAAGCTAATATTGTGCCCAGTCCCACCGTAGTGAAACTAAAGCATGTGCAACAGACAATATCTTATGTTGCATCTCGTCACTGAACTTAATACAAGGTCAGACGTTAAAGGCAAACAGGCTCAAACAAGCTGGAATAACCAGGAAGCTTTACTCGCCCATATTTATTAACGGACTGCATGAAAAGAGTCATCTAGGCTTGCACGCGAACTCTCCATATGGCGATGCCTGTCAGGAGACTAAAATGTACATACATGCGTTTACAGGCGCATGATAAAGACGAACGCCAAAACCAGATTCGTTCACCTATCTAAGCTCGTACCGTGGAAACATTTCAACAGATCCCCGCTGGCTGCACATAAACCTGCCTACCCTTTCCCGGACCAATGATGGAAGTAGAAAGGGGACTAACCCATATGCCATCTTTCAAGCATTTGCAGCATGCCAGAACTACATGTCCCGACTTTCAAAAAGTAGAACAGCGATTATAAACTCGGGGCAATTGCAACTCCCTGGTAAAGATATAATATAAACTCATAAGCATACCGAGGGTCGACATAAGCAGAGTGGGCCCCTAGAATATATCTGAAATCTAGAGAGCTAGATGTTAAAGGACATAATATGAACCAATGAAATGTTCATATTCCAAAAGAGAGACATGAACCAGAACAGACAGGTACACGTACCATGATTATAATTTAGGCATGAATTAAATGTCGATAATATACCCAAAGAATTAAATCTATAACACCGGAGACTTGCAATTAATAAAGCTCCCAGTGTATTACAACTCCCAAGATCCCCTAAAACAGTATTCTGAAAGGTGGAAAAAGTCAAAAGTCAAAAAATAACACATGACTAATTAGACACACATCAGCCACTCTTCCTGCTGATCAAGACCTGTGTGGTAACTGAGTATTGTACATCCACCATTGTTCTCTCTGTGCTAGTCTGGTGGCGATGACATTGGCATCAACTCCCCTTATATATTCAAGTGCCCACCATTTGAGCTCTTCACAACTATGGCTGTTTTCAATAAAATGAGCTACCAATGGAGATGTAATATTTTTGGTCCTAATTTTAGATTTATGCTCAGTGATTCTAAGTTTGACAGATCTCAATGTCTTGCCGATATATGATTTTAGGCACAGACAAATAATGACATAGATCACATTCTTGGAATTACACGTGGTATGGTCTTTACGGTACCAAGATGTTATATTAATAGTGACTGAAGTACAAGAATCACATTGACGACAATAACTGCAAGGAAAATGTCCATTGATCGGTTTAGGGCCCCAAAGTGCTGGAATGGTCTTTGAGTGCTGTATTACTTTGGCTCTATCTGCTTGCGAGAGCCAATTTTTTTAATGTTTTCATTTCTTAAAAGCATGAATAGGATATTCAAGAGTGGGGTTATTTAGTTGTAACAAGTGCCAATGCAAATAGCTTTTTAATGGCATTGTGGTGTGTGTTAAAAGTCATAGCACCGACCAGTCATGTACTGGTCAGGTTCTCCTTAGTGTTCTTGGCTAGCAGTATCTTCCGGTGTTGGTTCTTAGCCCTCTTACAGGATTGTCTAAGTAAATGCAGCAGATATCCTCTGTTGAACAATCTATCCTGTATGATATCTGCTTGGGTGGAAAAATCTTCCGTTTTTGTACTGTTACGTCTTGCTCTTAGAAATTGGCTGTATGGTATACTTTCACATAAAGATTGTGAATGAAAACTGCCAAAACAGAGGATAGTATTCCTATCCGCCTCCTTTCGATAAAGATCTACAATGGTGTAACCATCTTCAATCTTAATAAGAAGGTCCAAAAAAGGTATGGACTGATTACTGGCAGACATGGTGAAGCATAAATTAGCATTCAAGGGGCCAGATAACAGAAACCATGCACAGGTGCAAGTGCAACCGTTGCACAGTTTTAGCACTAGGGCAAAGTTTGCCCTATTTTTACAAAACACTGGGACACATTAAAAAACCATTGCACCTCGACAAGTGCACTTTGGTATGTTAAAAGCACCACTGGTGCAAAAAAGATGCATTTTAACCAACGTTTTTGCACCAGGGCAAGGTTTGCCATAGTGCTATTATGGAATGGTATTAGTACTAGGGCAATTTTAGCCCTGGTGCTTTTAATATGCCAAACAGCACTTGTGGAGGTGCAATGTTTTTTTTTAATGTGTCCCAGTGTTTTTTTTTTTTTTTTAAATAGGGCAAACTTTGCCCTTGCACCAGTGCAAAGTTCCTGTAATCTGGCCCAAGGTATTGATCCATACTAAGAATTCTTCACAATTCCCTTTGTCATTGTCCCATATCATATCAATATATCGTTTATAATACACCAAGGCTGGCTTATAGGGATTACAGTCTTGTAAAATAAGGGATTTTTCAAATGCCACATATAAGTGGCATGATTGGGGGCAAAAGCTGCCCCCATAGCTGTACCCTTGATCTATAAGAAAAACAATTCTTTAAAATTAAAGAAATTCTTTGTAAGGGCTATTTCTAGCAATTAGATCAGAAATTCACTAGGAATAAGTTGGGGAATCACTCCTAGAATCCAGGAATTCCTTAATTACATGAAGGAATTCTAATTGAGGAATATTAGAGTACAGTGATTCTACATCAAATGTAATAAGCATATTGGTAGCTGGGTTAAAGGGCAATCCTTCTAGATGTATGATGGCATTGGTGGTGTCAGCTAGATAGGTTTCAGAACTAGCTGCTAAAGTTTTGAAGAAGAAATGTAGAAATTGACCAATGGGCTCCAGAATGGAGCCACAAAGGGACACAATGGGGCTGCCTGGTGGATTGGAGCTATCCTTGTGGACTTTAGGCAAGATATATATAGGTGGGGTCCTGGTACCTTTGGAAATTAGAAATTGAAATTCCTTTTCGCTTATGACTCCAAAATCTCGAGCTCGTGCAGCAGAGGTGTATGCTAATCCTCACGGTTTGTATGCATATAGGTTATGTGCAGTAATGCTGGGTATGACAGTAGGCATTTGTGCATGCTTGTGTTCATGGGAAACATGCAGGGGTGTCCATCTCTGCAAAAAGTGTATGAGATGTGAGAGGTGCACAGGTGTGTGCACACTGTAAGGTATGGCATCAAACAGTAAGACAGACACAAGTGATTACAGTTCAATTGGGTTTGCATAAATTTAAATCTAAAGATGGGAGCAAGCTACGACCATCAAATAAAAATAACGCAGTTCTAGCTGAATCTGTCCAAATAAAAAGACCTATACTAATAAACCTAGTGCCAATCCTTACTTCTAAATACAAAATAGTGTGGAAAACAATGTTATGCAAAAGAAAGTGTTCAAGAAATGATATGTCAGGATATTCAAGCCATTGTCATCCCTTCCCCATGTTTTCAACATGCGACAAGGCAGAACACTCAAGCTTAGCACAGTCTCTTGCTTCTCTAGCCCGAGGATGCAGTTCAAATCTCAGTGCCAGGGCCTTCTGCGCCACAGTCTCCTCGGCATTAAAAGTATCTTTCTTCAGATGGCCTGATCCGACAAATATTCAAAAAGTTCCTTTTTCCTCAAGATCTTCACTTATACAACTTCTCAGATGCTTTCCTTTTCACCCCGGATCCCCCTCCTTCGGGCTCAGATCGAGTTTAACACAACACCTTCAAATGACCTCCCTCTGCCAGACTCGGACCAAATTCAAGTACTTTTTCAAACGTTCTCTACTTCATTGAAATCAAAGACTTTCGACTGTGCGCAGGGTTTTACTTGACCCGTTGCAGGACCACATCCATTCACATTTATTCATTCTCTTTCAATTGATCTCCCTCTGCTTGGCTCAGACCAACTTGATCTACCTTTGTCACTTCTCAGCTGGGTACCTTAGAGACCTTTGTTTGAGCAGCCATGCGGTGCTGGACCACTCCACCAAAGATATTGTAGCTTGCTTTAAATATCAATCACTCATCAGCAGTTCAACTTCACTTGCGCCTCTTATCACACGCGTTTTTAACAATGTTCATCCCGCCCTCGCCGTACAATGTTGCTGCTTGAAACCTTGCCTTCAACACTGACCGATCTTGTATCAGTCTTCCCAACTCACTTGCTGTGTTGATTTCACAGAAGCTGCTTTGTTCTTGGAGCCAAGGTCAGAACCACAGTGGCTGGTGATTCTCCCCACCATGATTCTTGACGGGTGAGGCCCCGGGTACCTACGACACACAATGCAGGATTTTTTAACCTGGTTTCCTTGCCTTATGCCTTCTATTTTTGAGGTCTCATGAAAGTAATGGTTCCTTGTCGAAAAGGTCAATGTAACTTCCCTCCTTGTGACTCCCTTCGGTTTTGATGTCATTCTGTCCTGATTCAGCTGCTGTCTTGGAACTTCCGTTTCCTCGTGTGCTTTGCCTCGTTCAGAGTGTGCTCTCATGCTTCGCCTTTTATCTGTGTGGAGAGATGTAATGGAAGTCAGTTGTGTGTGATGGTCAGTAATTGCATGACCATTGTATTGGGACAGGCCAGGTATACTGCTTGGTTGTTAGTCTGTTTTCTCTTATAGCGGGCTGTCCGTGAGAAAGTGTTTGTGTTGCAAAAGGGGGCAGGGGAGAGTTTCTAAATATCCTACCTGGTAGGATGGGGTAAAGGTTTCCCAAGGAAGGGGATACCATGTCTCACTATCCAGTGTCCAACTCCCTGAAGATCACTCACCCAGGTGATCATCCCACAGTGGTCCACCCCCAGGAACTGGATCCAAAAGCGATGGCAACGTCCTGGCCACCTGGGTGACAGATCCCCAGAAACTAGTGAGTGAGACACCTTCTGGTTTCACCGAGCATGCACAAAGGAGCGTGATGATCTGTGCCAACACAAACATCTCACAAATATGGAGACGACACAGTTAACATGAGTTGTGCTCAAGAATTCTTGCACTTGGGCGCTTTCCTTCTATCCAAGCATGGATGTCAAGCACCTACCCGAAGGTCAATCCTACAAAATCAGAATTCATCCTACTAGGCGATCCAGCAAAACTGGAGATAATTCATGCAACTTAATGGACTCACTCATGCAACTTAATGGACTCACTCCTAAACTGGACCCCCCCCCCCCAACCACCAAATAACCCTGGTTTACAATCCACTCCAACCTGTCCTTCGGGCAACATATTACCAGCAAAAAACAATTACCTGGTATCAACAAGTATTCCTCTGGTAAATAAAATAATTTCTCCTGCTAGAAGACTTTGGAACCACAGCCAAAGGCCTAGTAATCTTACACCTCGCTGGAGACAACAGCCACCCGTCCTGCATCTTGGCCACACATCTTGCACACAGGAAAGCCTTAAATATGCCGCTGTATGGCTGATCAGAGGACCAAAGATGTTTGACTACATCGCCCCTTACCTAACAAGAGTGCACTGCTTACCCATCCCAGTAAGGATATTCTTAAAGATTACCTCTATCCAGAAAAAGGCAACTACTACCCTGGCACCGACCTACCAACCTCGCCATTAAACTCACCCACTCAGATGGCAAATTCACCTCCAGAAGTCAGACCATCACAAAACTGGTACATGCAAAACATAGGAAACCAGCATTTTCTTGTTATGCACTAGCCTATTGCAACACTATTCCGGTGCCCATTAGGATGGCGCCAAAGCTGCTGAAGTTTAGGAAGGACCACCAAGCCATGCTCTTCAGGAAATGCTCATGGACTATTAAGGGCATCTCCTCCAAGGAGAAGACCATCCCTATGGGCCAGGGCCAGCCTGATACACAGGTGGAGCTGGTCTCCTCTGGGGCCAGCTTTTATTTTTGTTGTAACCCTCAACCAACATTGTATAGTCCTCTGCCTCTCCCTAGCTAGGTTTGTGCTTTATGAGCCTAAATACAAACACACATATCTCTCAGTGCTCTCACAACTAGCATGCATGTCAACATATTGGCATTAGCGCACACACACAGCCACACAAGCTTGCACATGAACTCACCTGTGCAAATGTTCACACGTACACACACGCAGAATTGTCCTTGAGCACTCATCGCCAGTATGCATGTACAAACCTGCACACGCACACACCCTTACATGCACTCAGATACTTGTGCATATGCTCACAAACCAGTGTGCAAGCACATACATCCATATACGCACAGGTTTGCATGTGCTCAAACACCCAACTCTCCAGAGAGGGAAAGCTGGTAAGAGACTGAGATAGACATTTAATTTATAATCATAATATCTTGTCTGCAGTGAACACAATGTGCCTCTGGGCTTACATTCCAAACAATGTAGTCTCAGATGAGCATGGTCAGACTTACAGTTATCCTATTCCGGTTACTTTGTAGCAGTTGCTGCAGAGTGCCAAACATTAATTCTAAAATGGCTGCTCATAGAAGTCAACTGAATGCTCAATGGAGCTAGATTACATATTCACATATAGTCAACTGCCATTTACCACACAGGGCTATGCTGGCATATACTGAAAACAAACCTGAACAGTGATGAATAAGGAGTGTTGAATACATCACAACCAATGCCATTGCTTTGGGCAATCCTCCAAAACCGTACATTTTTCAACCTGCTATATACCATTACAGAAGGAGAACGATAATATGCAAATCAGGCCTGGTCCTACCACAAAAGAGGCAGTCCATTTTAAACTGCCCTGAATTAGAACAATGTCACCAAAAGGTAAAGGTTTACGGTTCATCTAGATAAAGGAAGCCGAGGGACAGACATTGGGAACAATATATTTAAGTTACATTATTTTTTTGGTGATGGAGAAGGGTGGAGAGAACAAGGGTGAAGGAAAAGAAGATATGAGGTTATAAAATAAGCACATCGACCAGCACCTTGTGGGGTGGTGGAAGGAGGCAGGATGTTTAATTCAGGAGAGGAGATTGTTTTCCTCACTCAGATACTGAAAGTTATGCACTGATGGGGTTCTATGTTCATTCTTCGCCCGTTTTTTTTCAATGCGCTTTTTGCAGAAAATATTTTGCCGAAAAAAAACCCAGACATTTTATATTTATTTAGGCAGGGGCGGGGGGAAACCCAAGCCTGCAATCTCCCTCCCCTATTATTCATTTCCTATACCCCCACCCCACCCTACCCTACCCGTTATATGCCCCCACATTTTTCAATGTTTTTTTCGACAGAAAGTGCTGCAAAAAAAAAAAAAAAAGGGCAATGAATTAACGCGGTACCATAGTAGTCACCTTACGACTAAGGGTTTACTCCCTGTTACTCAAGATGGCCTCCAAACAATGATACAAAACCGTTCTACTCCATTACAGAGAATAAAAGAGATAAGGGGTGTGATTGGGAATTCATATTCCTTAGAAACAAGATCACACTTTGAACCTTCAACCACAACATGTTACGGGAATGGCCCATTTTTTTTTTAAACTTTGGTTTTATTGGTGGTTTTTCGAAGAAAAATACAAACGGCAACGCTGGGAGCGTCGTAATCATCATTTTTTAACATTGTCATAAAACCCCCAGGTTCCCTCTCCCCCCTCCCCCCACCCCAACTCCTCCCCTCCCCCCAGATCAGAGTCACTTCAAAAGTCAAACAGCTGGAGCTGTCATCGTCGCTCGTTGTACGTTGCCACAGAGGTATGCTATACTCTCGTGTCCAAATTGGCTGAGTGAGATCCGGCGTCTCCCGGGTCCTGGGCTACTCCTACATCCCTGAGTAAAGCATTCCAAACCCACCCCCGCCATTCTGCCAGAGTGTACTCATATTGTCAGTGGGGGTCCCAGCCCCATGCCCCATAGACCCCATACCAGTTAGCCTGAAAGGAGCCCAATTCGTTATTTACCATGGCCGTCAATTTGTCCATTAAGAACATGTTTTTGAGTTTCTTAAGCCAATCTTCCTTGGATGGGGTCTCTGGGCTCTTTCACCTTTGTGCCAGGGCCACTCTGCCCGCTCGCAACATCGTCTCCCACATTCTTGGGTACCTATACAGTTCAGTGTCCTCTGGGGGGAGGCCCAGCAACATCGTTAGGGGGTTGAGTGGGATTAGTTCCTCGGTGACCTCGGCCATCCACCCCCGTACCTTCTCCCAGAACTCCTGCACCTTGGGGCAGGGCCACCACATATGCCCCCTCGATCCCACTTGGCCACAACCCCTTGGGCATCTGGGGGACACTCCCGAAAACATCTTGGACAGTTTCAACGGGTCCCTATGCCAGCCCTGTAGAATCTTAAAGTTGTGCTCCATGTCCGATGTAAATAGGTTCCCATGAAATGCTATTTTAAAGACTTTGGACCACGCCTCCTCCGTGAGTGGTTCTCCTGCCAGGTCGTCCCAAAACCCCCGAAACCCTCTTCTCCCCTCCAAGTTAACAGTGTTCAGTATTTGGTACATTTTGGAGACCGCCCCCTTCCTTGATGTGGCCGTGTCCAGGAACTTTTCGAAGGGGGTCAGCTGTCTCCGTAGGTTCTGGCCCCATGTTTGGTCACAAAGGATGCCCTTCAGGCGCAGATATTCAAAGATTGAAGGAATGGCCCATTTAAAGATATGGACCCTGAATATTGAAGATCCAAACTTAGCAGTTAAGGGTAAAACACCCCCTGTGTGGATTATCAGACAAAGGTGCACAGTGAACGCATTACAAGAGACATACATCCTGCTAAAAGATGTCAGTTTGTAACTACAAATACACTCACACCAAACGAGCACAATGAGCGTTTGGGCATTTTAATAAACTAATCAGTTCAGTTCCAACAAAGGGGGGGCCTCAGGGATGTCATTCAGGGGTCGCCAGAGGTCGCAAGTGCGACCTCTGAGGTCTACCTTGCGACCTCTGTGGTCTTCCTTGCGACCTCAGGTTAAAAAAAAATGATTTTTTTTTTTTTGGTAATGCAGCCTCTTGAGCCGTGGCCAGCACCATGTGGCTCTTTACTTCTAGAGTGGCTGGCTTTCTTTTTCAGGCCCCTTAAAAAAAAGAAAAATAAGAACAGGAGTGCCACAAGTCTAACACTTTCAGCACTGGCCCTAAATAAGAAAGAATAGGAATACAAAATAATGTGTCTTTCTGGAATTCTATACAATAATTGCTAGACTCATTAAAGGTTTATTTCAGGCACACTTCAGGGGGTGAGTCACTAATTTAGTCTTTTCTTAAACGCCACAACTCAGCCTTTCATCCTTCTGAGGTTGATAAATGAGTACCAACACAGGTTGGGCGAAATTGGGTTTATATTTTTTCTATATAAAGCGCTTAAGCGTAAGTGCTATATAATCACACATCATTATCATTTGGTCATGGACGTCTTCTTGCATTCACAATAATTTGGTAATATGGAACACTGATCTTAACGATACATATGGCCATCCATTCTTCTATGAAATGTACATCACATTATAGTGATATCATAACCATATTTTTCATAGTGTACAATGCTATGTAATGCCACTCCCTGTTTTGTCAACAGGTGAAAGGTCGTGTTCCATAGCTTCCCGTGATATCACTTCGGGGCGGGTCAAATTACATCACTTCCTGTGATGTCATCATGGATCAAGGGTCGTGTGAAGTCACTTCTGCTACCCCTGGCATTTTGGTGAAATGACGTCCCTGGGCGGCCTCCCAAACTAGGAGAAGGAGAGCAGAAGGAAAATGTTCATAGAAGACGACCTTAATTTGGTAATGGACACCATTATGATCGCACACCACAATACTTCATTCAAATATGGTGTATCATGAGTATTTGGGTCTGGCGCTACAAGACAACACTGAAGAGAAGGGAACTACACACATTTCCCTCATCTCTAAAAAGGGTACTTGCGCCGAGATTGCTTCCTACTAGGAGATGGGATAAAAGATCAGGCTAAATATTTGTTAAAGACCACTGCCTAAGCCTGAGAGTAGTGGATGGGATAATTACACAGGCTAGGTACTAACATCCATGCAGTGATGTACAGCTTAGAGTAGGTACGTGGATCCTCTAGCCCACCCCAACTCCCCACACAGATATGGTAAGAGACTGTCACTAAAGAAATGCACACCCACTTCCTCCCGCTTTAAGTAGACTTCCTACCTTAGTGGAAAAGGTACACCCTGAAGTAATCAATTTGTCTCCATTCAAATGACGCCGCCTGAGCCAGGGAAAGTAGGTTTGGGACTGACTGAACCATCAAATGCAAGCAATACCAGATCGGCAGCATTTTGGGTAGCATAGTTACTGCTAGAGCCCAGCAGGGAATTGCTTCGAGAAAAGGTTAACCTGACTGACAGTTACAGGCATGAAAAACACAATGCTGAATGAGCCTAAAGGAGGCTTGGTCTGTGGATTTGTGCAGAGCAGCATTTCCAGGTTACAAACAGGTGAAAAATCTCTCAACGCCACCATACCAATCCATGTACTATACTAAATTTGGAAAGGGAGGGGGGTTTAATAAAAGCCACTGAAATTCAGGGAGTAGTAAGGGTGAAAGGATTGGTAAACCAAGATACAGGAGCTGCTGGTGGCAAAGAGAGGCAGAGGTATAGAGGCACGAGTAGGTTAGAGGGAGAAAAAAAGATTAGGTGCAGGTGGAGAAAAGCAGAGCGGTGGAGAAAATATTGGCACAATAGAGGAGGTTGGAAGGAAACCTCAGAAGAAGGCTGAAGGAGAAAGTAGAGCTAGAGAGGTGGTGGGAAGGAGGTGCCAAAAGGAGGGTGGATGACATATAATAGAGGACGGAGGCTGTAAAGCAGTGTTAGGAAGAAGTTAAAAGAATCTCTGAAGGAGAGTGCGTGCAAGATCAGGAGAAGGCTCGCCTGAGCCCTAAAGAGGGAGAACCTAAGGAGGATGCAGGTGCAAGCATGCAGCTACAGTAGAAGACGTGGTTGGGGAGAGACAGGCTTCAGAGTAGAGAATGGGAGGGGCAAGGATGTTGACCCAAGCATGCGAACATTGGAAGTCGTCAATAAGGAAATTACCAAATGTGCTGCAAGTTTAAAATGGTGGCTGATCATGCAGCCATCACATAGTGTGCTAGAAACAAAGACAGTAACACACTGGTACTAAGAGGACTCCTCACCTTACATGCCAATACTTTTATCGTATAGCATTGGGAGGGCAATTTACAGGCTAATGTAGATTTTCTAAGCAAACACCTGGTTAAGATCCATCTGCGGGGCTAAGATGAAGAGGGGAGTGATATGTGACAAATTGGCCTGTGCCATGAGGTGGTGGATGGGGCGGTCATGGGGCATGGAGGTCACCATCCACACCACAACGCTGGGCCCAAAATTGGTATACTGGGGGCTCTTGAGGATCACCACACGGCTCTCACTATAGATATGTACACCTATTGCCCCTACACTGGGGGCTCTGCTTCCTACCTATGTAGAGAGGTAGAGTCCTCCTGCTAGCTTAAGTGTCCCCATATAATTGAGGATGCCCGAGTTGGAGAAAATAGGTATAACACTGACTGAACCTGCAAATGCGAGCATGGAAGGACCAAGATCTCATTAATGAACCCCATGAGAAAAGATATGGAAGCTGGTGATCTATAGGAGGTACATATCTTCGGTATACAAATCTCTCCACATCGTAGGAAAGGACTAAGCTTAGATAAATGACAAACCTATTGGATGGGGAAGCGCCTGCGTGAGTCCGCCCATGCATTCGGTAATTTACAAGAAGAAGAAAATGGGAACTGGGAAAAGTGCAGCTTCCACGTCCAAGCGGCTTCAGCTGAAAATCCCAAGAATTCAACACTACGCTGTCCATACTCGAGCTCCGCTAAAGAACTGCAGCTCATGACATGCCCACTTATCCAGACTAATCTTTCATGCATCAACTTTGACTGCTTTGACACCCCCTTCCCCCCCAGTCCCTCATAGCATACCATGACAATAATACAATTGACATTGGGCTTTTTTGCTGGATTAATTTTTGTTAAAGTATACAAATAAATTCCACATACTTTGGAATGAGCAATTCTGAATTACTCCTCTCTATGGCTTATTCACTTTGTAAATCTTGTAGTTGTATGTCAATCAATTCTCGTTCTATCTTTGTCATTTGTAACGCGGTTTCTCATAAATGTTATAATTCCCTCTTAAAGTTATGTAATTTCACTTTGCACAAAGCGCCAAATGGCTTAGGTCGAACTGAGTTTGTAGTAAAAACTTGAGGATAAGCAGCACAGTGAGCTAAGGGCTTGCTTCAATAATCTGAGTCACCTCTAGTCATAGGCACAGATCCCAGAAGTGATGCCAAAGACATTCACCCACTAGAAGCTGTACATTGAGTCACACTATATTAAGGAATAATGCCTATTATTACAACTCATCAAAGAGTAATATCTGATAATAGGTGTATTAGGGGAGAGCGAGAATGTAAAACAGCACGCATCCCAAACTGCTCCATCGTTTGGTTGCTAATAAAAGGCATAAGCATAAACTGATGTTCTATACAGAAGCCTTAGCGGCCAGCAGCACTGGAATTGTCAAGCATTTAGTACCCATAAGCCCGACTTAGTGTCCCGAGCAAAGCAACAGCCTTTAGGAGTTCTTAGGGCACATAATACCAGGGAATGTTCGCCCCTTTGGCCGCTAATACTTGGGGGGAGGGGGGAAGAGTCCTCACCCCGCTCTTGCCACCTATAAAGCACTGCAGGAAGGTTGGGGTGTCCCCACGGCATTGTGCAGCCATGGAAGCATGGCCAAGGTGTGTAGCTGGGGAGCTGCTTAGACTGGCCTGTGCGTGCAATGGCTTGGTAGTATATGTCACACGCAGGAGAATGGTAAGATGAACCTCAATAGCCCTCCGACCGAGCAAACTGAGGAAGATGGGAGAGCAGAGAGAGGCTGGGGAGGCGGCTAGTGCTAGAAGAGTGGACCTTCTGATTGAGCGAAGCATGTTATGAGTATGTCTGAGGAAATGTGAGCACATAGTGTCCAGAATTTCCTGGAAACCCTCTTTCTGACTGGGTAAGCCAATTAGACTGTTCTCACAAGGATGCACATTTTTTTTTATATATTTGCATAATCTTTTGTAGTTTCTGAAATACATAGCATGTTTTTGTCAAACGATTGTTACATTAGAATTCACAGAGTTCCTGGATAAAAAAGAATTGAAACTGAGCCTCAAAGTCATATGCCTTATTGAAAGATGCCTTTGGTGCAGCGCTTTTCAGAGGTGTGGTATAGAAAATCCACTCCACGTGGTTGATGGCCAATGGCAGCAAACAAAGGAACATTTTTGGCAAATTGTTTTCTTACCAGGAGGTATGTGTAGCTTGAAGAGTAATTTCAATTTGTCTGTGAAACTTCCGTTGTACAGTATGTCTAGGAATCAAAAGAAAATCAAACATTTTTTATTTGAATTAGAAGTATGATGTGTGAGTCTTAGAATACAAAATAAGTTAAATATTACATTCCTGCATAAATACATGAAGTGCACACTCATGCACACATATATATATATATTACACAGCCACAGCAGTGGATGTGTAGTTATGGTTAAGTTGCTAGTCCCATAGGAAGAGCACTTTTTGGGCGGCTTATAACTTCGCTCCCCCGGACGAATGTACACCAAACTTTGCAAAAAAAGTATATGGTGCACCCAGAATTTTTTTTGCAAAGTTTGGTGAGGTTTGGTCCGGGGGGGGGGGGGGGAGGGGGAGTCATAGGGGGAGGGTCCCAAAATTTGTTTTTTTCCCATTTTTCCCATAGACTGAATGGGGGGAAAACACGCCTACAGCTCAAACCGCTGGACGGATTTTCACCAAATTTACGGCAGGAGCAGCGGATTGGTCCCAAAAGCGTGCTTTTGTTAATTTGGTGAAAATCCGTCCAGTAGTCTTTTTTTAAACAATCAAAAAGTAGGTCTAAAAAAATTAGTGATATCTATGTCCGCTCCGCAGACACACTTCCCTGTTCACTCCGCGGGCAAGATATCGATTGGCTAATCGGTCGCGTCATGTCCTCGGACATGTGATGCGTTCGCTGATTGGATGGTGAAGAGCGTGAAGTGTGTCAGATTGTTCCGATGCGCCCACCATCTTGGATCTGTGTTTTGGTGTCCGCGGACATCGCAGCAAAAACATATTAAAAAACACAACATTGCACTTGTTAAACTTATGAAATACTCTCTGGAGAGGTCAGGGTTGATGAGGATGGGATATGGCAGCAAGAAGCAAAAAAGTGGTGTCTTTTTGTCACGAAAGTCATACGGTACATTTGGAGGTGTTCCACAATATAATGTGCGTAAAGTACAGGCGAAGGACTAATGTGTCTGTGTTAAACTGTATTTAAAATAATAATGGAGTCAGACTGCCACCCCCTAGAGTCTGGCATCTGAGGCAGCCACCTGCAGTGTCTGATGCAAAGAGAGGCCCTGCACGTGTATGAGAATACGAGTTCTCATGGATGCGTTCAGCCACATTGTTGCAAAGTGAGAATGTATTTAGATTCTGAGTGAAGGTCACCAGCTTTGATTTTTTGGTTGCGAGCTAAGGAAGCCCACGCATGGGACACAAAGTATAAGGTTCAATTGTTTGAGAGAAAGGGCATATTCCGTAAGGAATGCAGTGAGAGGAGGTTTGTAATAATGAACATTTGATAAGGTTATGCATTTCAAAAGTGTGTAATGAACATGTAAATTCAGTTCATGAAGATTCTTTGGTGCGAGCGCAGTGAGCGTTACGGTCTGATTTACGCCAAGAGAATGGAAATGGTGAATATAATGTAAGTTTGATTTTGACGACTGTATACCGGAACGAGCATTAACTTATTATTATCTGAAGATTCATTTGGGGTTATATTCTATTTGTTTGTTCTGTGTTTCTTATTGCAATGTAACGCAAGTATTATCTTTCTGTGTGGTTGTCTTTTTTATGTGGTTATGGAGAGTGCAGGATCTAGGTGCATGTAGACTATCACTAGGCTCACCCAGGTTCTACGCTAATATTTCATTAAAATGTCACGTATGACCATATGGAATTGTGTATCAGTTTCCACGTTGTTTTCTCTTAGTTGAGATTGTTTGATGTGTGTGCTAATAGTTAGTTTAAACTCTATGCCGAATTAAAAAGTCAATAGATATATTGTAATAAAGTTCGGGTATTGATACACATTTTCTGTTTTATTTTCCAAATAGCTACATGCTGCCTTTCTGCGATTGACATAGATTCCAGATGCCAACTGACGGCTTCTTCAATCGGCAGCTGCACGTAGTTGTCAACGGCTGGATCACAGTGACTGTTTTTGGGACAATCGCCTAGGGCCAATGTTTACATACGCTGTACTAGCGATTAGGAGTAACATAACATCCTTTATGGTGGTCTAGGCCCATGTTGATGCAGAAGCCCTGTAATTCACTGTGTGACCCAAGTAGTTTTTTTATCGAAAAACAAACACTTTGTGTATGGAAAAAGAACAACGTGTGCCTCACGATTAACATTTTGGACCACGAGCAAAGAAACAAATTATTTGATTTAATATGGGAATAGTCGGATGTTGTTGCAAACTAAAAGTACTTTACAAATTTTACAGTGTTATTGTTTTCTTTTAAAGAATGGTTTAATATTCCGAATTGTGACGTGCTGTTAGTCGATGTGTGTTGAATTTCGGGTTCTGCATCACGTCACGTAGGTGATTATGGGCGAGTTTGGATATGCTGAAGAGGAACATCACCGAGAAAGGTGTAGAATATCACTAGGGTTGGTGATGTGGGGGTCAGGGACAGGGCATATGATTTAGTGACATCAGGGCAGTTTACCTTCGGCAGATGCAGCAATGGATAAGAATAGCACAAGATGGATTGCGCCCTGCTGCCAGATTTCGTATGTTTTTAAAAGAGGAAAAGTGAGGTAAGCTGAATTGGAAATGTTTGCGATATATTAATGTATGTATAAAAATACATGGCCGAACCCTCGGGACAATAATATTTTCGGAGCATTGCACTTGTGAAACTTATGAAATAATGTTTGGGGAGATGAGGGGTGATGATGGGTGGGATATTTCTGACGTGATTTCGAATGAGTTTACAACGTTTGGTGGGATTTTGTGCAGCGCTTATAAGACGATTGTATGTGCATTCATTTGACAGTTTTGAAAAAATAAAACGTGGTGGATTTCCAGCAAACTTACGTAAGGCGCATTGGCAAGGATTGAAAAGCATGGTTTTGCAAAAGTGGCAGTGTTTTCTTATTTGACAAGTTAAAAAAAATAGCGGTATAGCTTTAGTGACTGAGGGGTAGGCTGTAGCCAAGGGCAGTGGCCAGAATGTCCGGGTCATGCAATAAGGTCACGATCTGAACAAAGTGGCTACTGGCCATGAACAGAAGGGACAAAACATAGGATTAAAGTGGCCATGTCCACCTGGGACTGGCTTTGTGGTAAAGTTATTCGAAATTAGAATAGATTTGAAAGGGAAGATAAATGTGCTCATCGTAAAATGGTCCTAGGGTTTTCTTTTTGCCTTTCGCAGGCTACCATGGAAAGCAAAGATGGGCCCTGTATAGAATCCCGCCTTCCCTTTCCATGGTGGCCATCTTGGAAAAGGATTTTCCTTCCTATACCGGGATGCCAAAGGCGTCCCAGTGTAGGATGAAAAATCCTCTTTTTTAGTACCACAGGTTACCGCTTTGGGAACCTAGGCTGCTAATGGCCTTCATCCCCCATTTCAGGGGCTGGAATGGGGGGTAATGGTTCAGAGACCTCGTTATCCACCCTCGCTTCGCTTGGGCTGATAACTTGGGCTGTTGGGCCGGTGTCCACCGTTCCAGTCAATACTTACTCCTCAGCCACTCCCGAATCATAAACTGCAAAAACCCAAGCAAAGAACTCCACAAAATCATCTCCGAATTCACCAATCCGACTTGCAACACGACCGTCCCGACTCCCTCACAATCACTGTGCGACTCACTCTCCCTCCACTTTTACACCACAGATCTCGAAAGAACAAATACTCTAGCCACCAAACTGGCTCTCTTACATCCACCAAACAATTCTCCCCCCATACCAGCAGGCCCACCAGCTGCGACCACTACGCAACCAACGTTTGATTCCTTTAGTCCAATATCACCAGAACAATTTTGCAAACTTCTATCTGCCCGCAAACCATCTGGCTTGCAGCTGGATCCTTGCCCAGCCACAACCCTCAAAGAAATGTTTGCTTCCACCTGCGCAGGAGAACATGCAAGATCCATCATAAATGCCTCCCTTTCCTCTGGTATCTTTCCCGACACATTCAAAACGGTTCATGTCAAACCTCTAATTAAAAAATCTTCGCTCGACCCGCTCGAGCCCAAAAACTACCGCCCCATCTCAAACACCAGATTCCTTGCCAAAATCATTGAGCAAACTGCCTACTCCCAACTTAATGCCTTTGTCGAAGCCAACAATCTCCTAGACCCCGCTCGATCAGGTTTCAGAGCCCGCCACGGAACTGAAACCACTCTAACCTCTATTTGGGATGACCTTAAAATGACGGCAGACTCTGCAGGATGCGCAGCACTAATCCTTCTTGACCTATCCGCCGCCTTTGACACAATCAATCACTCAATCCTCCTAGACCGCCTCCACTCCCTAGGAATTGGTGGAACCGCTCTTAAATGGATAGCCTCATTCCTCAAAGATCGGTACCAAATAACGATACTCTCCACCTATACCTCCCAAGCCCGACCAGTCGACACGGGAGTCCCACAAGGAGCATGCCTATCCGCCCTCTTGTTCAATCTCTACTTGATCACCCTCCGCCAATTATTCGTTTGCACAACATCCTGTGCTACAACTACGCCGACGACACTCAACTATTTCTAAAACTCCTGAACTCAAAACCCAACTACGACCTGACCTAGCCTCCTGCCTCCTCGACATAGAACTCTGGATGACCCAAAGCCACCTCCTGTTAAACCCCTCCAAAACGGAAATCATGGTATGTGGCAACTCCGAACTCCTTCCGCATCCACTACCTTGGCCATCTGCCATGGGCAACTCACCAACCGCCTCGAACTCAGTGAAAAATCTTGGATGCACCTCTGACTCTGACCTAACACTCTCGCGCCAAGTCAACAACGTCTCAAAGTCCTGCCACTACCACCTTAAAACCCTTAGGCACATCTTTCCATATCTCTCCTTTCCCAATGCGGTCCAATCAATCATTATATCAAGACTGGAGTACGCAAACCCCCTATACCTCGGAGTCCACGCGTACCAACTGAATAAACTCCAAAGAGCACAAAACACGGCAGCCAAATGGCTACTTGCGCTCGGCCCAAGAGACCACATCTCCCCAGCCCTTAAAACGCTGCTCTGGCTTCCAGTAGCCTGAAGGGCGACTTTCAAAACCTTGTGCATCTCCCATCGAGCACTGCATAAAACCGGACCTCAATATCTTCAAGATAAGCTAAAACCCTACCACCCCCCACGCACCCTAAAATCAAGCACAGCCGGTCTCCTAGTCATACCGAAGACAAACTCAATCAGGTTAGGCGGATCATCATTCTCAGCCTTGGCCCCCACGCTATGCAACTCACTCCCACCCCCACATCCACCTAACTGAGGATTTAATGCCTTTCCGCAAACTGCTGAAAACCTGGCTCTTCCCCTAAAACCAACCCTTACCAAACTAACCCAAACAGACCAACAGCAACTCAAGGACACCAATCTATCAAAATACCTGATGCGAGAAACTAACAGCTAATAACCCCTAATATAAACTAGAAGGGCAAACAGAATTAAACGAATAAAGTAGATCAAAGCAGTGAAACGGTTAATAACAGTAAATCATATGGAAATAGTAAAGAGATTTAAACTCCTGAAATGAACAGAATGCATGCGGAGTGAACGAAATGAATGGCGTGGATGAATTAGTTAGAATGGATGAATCAGGTAGAACAAAGGAATGCGATGAGTGGAAGAATGCACAAGTGGAAGAACAGCGTAAAAAAGATGAATGTCCAGAACGGATGAGCGTAAAGCGAATAAGTTTGTAGAACAGATGAATATGGAAGTGCGGAGAGTGTGTACATCACTGGAGCAGATGAATGTACAGGGCGGACGAGTGGACAGGGCAGACGAGTGGACAGGGCAGACGAGTGGACAGGGCAGACGAGTGGACAGGGCAGACGAGTGGACAGGGCAGACGAGTGGACAGGGCAGACGAGTGGACAGGGCAGACGAGTGGACAGGGCAGACGAGTGGACAGGGCAGACGAGTGGACAGGGCAGACGAGTGGACAGGGCAGACGAGTGGACAGGGCAGACGAGTGGACAGGGCAGACGAGTGGACAGGGCAGACGAGTGGACAGGGCAGACGAGTGGACAGGGCAGACGAGTGGACAGGGCAGACGAGTGGACAGGGCAGACGAGTGGACAGGGCAGACGAGTGGACAGGGCAGACGAGTGGACAGGGCAGACGAGTGGACAGGGCAGACGAGTGGACAGGGCAGACGCACCTTTTGACTCTCTCTACTCTTTCTACTGATCTGAACTTCGATTCCCAAGGGCGTTCAACCTACCAGCGCCTTCAGACCATACCAATGGTATATAAGGCGCTATATAAATGCGAAATAACAATAACAATGAATGCCCCAATATTGCCATTAGCATAACACAAAATGTAAATGGAAATGTTGGAAAATCTTATTGAGTCTATGTACTTTACTGAGAAATATAAAGTTGATGGAGTCTATGCAGTTTGTTTTTTTAGTTCTATTTTTTAACTGTGAAAGGTGGTTCCTAAAGGAACATTTATATTGTTTTTGGATGGATTTTTTTTGGCAGGAGAGCTTAGAATGAAAGGTGGGGAGGGAAATGAGGGAAGAGGTACCAAACACTAATATGGTGCGACAGGTGGACTGGGGAAAATGTTGCGCCTGTGTTATTTCTAAGGTAGGGGGCAGTGTTTCTCATGCTCCTGGATTACAGCAGTGGTGGTGTTTCTTGGGGAGGAGGGATGAGCTTGGCGGATGCCATTTTAAGATAAATAGCAGTTTTGGTAAACGTTTGTACTGTGTACTAGGTTGTTAATGGATAAGTAGGAATAGGTGTTGGAGCTGTGCAAGGGAAATTTTGAAGTTTAAAGATCCTAGATCAGTAGAAAATGCAGTTGCAAACTGTCCGCGAAGCACAGATTTTATTGTGAATTGCGTACTCTCGGACACAGCATCATGCTGCGTGCCAGCATATGGTCATGTGGCACTGTCCGGAAGGTCCGCAAAAAGTCATATGTTTGTAGACATTATGGAAAAAACTTTGTTAAGGGGACGTTATGGTTAAGTTGCGCTACTAAAAACCTATGAAATTCAGTAAAAAAACTTTGTTAAAGGGACATTATGGTTTCAAGTAAAACCGAAAAACCCCTAAGATTCGCCAGTTATGGTCAGCGAAGCAACCATAACTCGTGCCACCACCGTGCACTGCTACGACCAACACCCAGGACATCAAAGATGACATCACAAATGTCATTGATGACATCACTGATGACATCACATATCTGGCTCCCCCGTTTTTCCTTTACTGACATATCTAGGCCACATGGTTTTCTTCAGTAACAGTCAGGAACTAAAAGTTGGAAAGGTACTACATGTGTTGACTTATCCTTCAAGTATGTTCTTAAAGTAATTTCCTTAGAGTCCAGTCACATCATATGAAACATAAACATAGGGGAAGACACAAGTTTGAAAGACAGTAATCCTTTCGGTACATGAAGAGAATCAGTGGGGTTATAGTTATGTTGTTTTTGTATTACTATACTTTCCCTGTATATGCTCATATTTGTATACATTGTACTCACACTACTTTCTTTAGGGTCCAGTCACATCATGTGATACATATACATAGGGTAAGTAGCAGCTTTGAAACAGAGCAATCATTTCTCTGCATTAAGGTAATCCGTTAGGTTATGAACACTTTCTGCTACTACTGCTGTTTTTTACTTATTTCACTTTCCCTGTGTATACTCATATTTGTATGTGTTGTTGTCTCTGTGTTTTGTCTGTAATAATGCAAGTGGGTTTTATAAGCTATTTATTACATGTTTCACAGTACGCAACAATCTAATAAGAAAGCAGTTATCATTTCACTGTTCAACAAGTAAAGGTTATGAATATTGCACCTCCATCATGTATGCTGTATACAACACCTATGTTTCTACATGAGTAGCTTAGTATACTGGATAGAACTTCATAATAGAATGCTATGTATATCAATGCATTGCTTAATGCACTAAGTAGCTCAAGATATTTATTCCAATGATCCTTGACACTTTTTTGTCAACATTATAATAAGAATCCCTTGTACAGACTTTTCATGAAATGTAAATGCACATGTGATGTCATCAATGACATTTGTGAGGTCATCTTTGATGTCCTGGTTGTTAGTCTTAACAGTGCACGGTGGTGGCGCGAGTTATGGTTGCTTAGCTGACCATAACTGGCGAATTTCAGGTTTTTTTTTGTTTTACTTGAAACCATAACGTCCCTTTAACAAAGTTTTTTTTACTGAATATATATGATACATTACTCAACGTAATAGTATTTCTGATGCTTGTATCTGCGTAGATTCACATGCTGTGCATAGGCCTACATCTAGTCGAAGCTGCAGAGTATTACAGTTTGTTTTTCGAAACTCGAAAAGGGGCGTTGAACTAGGGCGTGTCAGTAATACTATCCCTAGTGAGACGTCCACTGTACCCATGTTCCCTCACGCGTGTAGGACCCTCAGATTGTATTTTTTCTGACATGAGGTAGCATTAAGAGTAGCATGAGTACAGAGTAAGCAGATAAGATAGATAAGACTACAAGCATCAATGCGCCTTCTCTCAGAGGGGAGGAAGGGCGGGTGCATGTGAATCTAAGCAGATACAAGCATAAGAAATACGATTACGGTGAGTAATGTATCCCTTCTGAGGCTTGTGTAATCTGCTTAGATCACATGCTGTACATACATTAGCGAGCAGTGTTAGAAGAAGGTGGGATGTGAGAAGGGTCATGAGCGAACATATGTCTTAGAACCGCATGTCCCACTTGAGTATCTGTCTTGGAATGAGTGTCAATGCAGTAGTGCTGAGTAAAGGTGTGAATAGAGCTCCATGTAGCTGCTTTGCAAATGTTGTCAAGGGGTACATTTGCAATGAAAGCCAGAGTGGCCCCAGTACCTCTTGTAGAGTGGGCCCATGGCGTAAAAGGCAGTGTTTTATCTGAAAGGGAGTAGCACAGTTGGATACATCTGACTATCCATTTAGAGATGGCACCCTTAGAGAGGCAATCTCCTTCTCTGCCTAGAGCTACAGAGACAAACAGTTGATCTGTCTTTCTTAGCGGTCTGGTCTTGTCCACGTAGTTGAGGACCACTCGCCACACATCTAGTGTGTAGTTTCACCTCAGCAGAGCTTTTGGGTTCTTGGAAGAAGGCCGGTAGCTCAAAGGACTGGTTAACATGGAATTTTGAAATGAATTTAGGTGAAAACCTAGGGCGAGTGCGTAAAACCAGTTTATCCTTATGAACAGTAAAGAAAGGATCTCGCACTGACAGCGCCTGAATTTCACTGACCCTTCTTATTGATGTAATGGCTACTAAGAAGGCTGTTTTATAAGTCAGGTATTTGAAACTAGCTTTATGCATGGGTTCGAAGGGAGGTCCCATGAGTTTAGCAAGCACCACATTAAGGTCCCACCCTGGTGGTGGGTTAGAAATTGGAGGGTAGAGTCTCTTTACCCCTTCCATAAAGGCTTTGACCACTGGCACCTTCCACCATGACACCTTTTTATGGGAGGTGGTGTAGGCTGATAGCGCCGCCAGGTGTACCTTGAGTGAATTAAATAGCAACCCTGTGTCCAGTAGGTGGAGCATGTAGTTGACAATATTGGAAGGAGTGCAATCAACTGGGTCGATTTGTTTATTCTGGCACCAAATAACGAATCTTGACCACTTATCAAAGTAACAGTGCCTTGTGTTAGGTTTCCTTGATTCTTTTAGGGTATCCATACATCTCTGTGGTAAATTGAGATGGCCAAACTATGACTTCAGGAGCCATGCTGCCAAGTTCATCGAGTTGGGTTGAGGATGCACTGCTTGTCCTCCGGGCTAGGAGAGTAGGTTGTACCAGCACGGGAGTCTGATGGGTTCGCACACCGCCAGTTTGCACAGGTGTGGGAACCACGGTTGTCTTGCCCACATAGGAGCAACTAAGATGAGCGTCATTGATTCCCTGTGTATCTTGTTGACCACCTTCCTCATCAGAGGGGGTGGTGGAAAAGCGTAGGAAAACATCCCTGACCAGTTCATCCATAGAGCGTTCCCCTTGGAGCCTGGCTGGGGGAGCCTGGATGCGAATCCTGGGCATTGTCTGTTTTCGTTTGTGGTGAATAGGTCTATAGTGGGGGAACCCCACTGTGAGAAGCAGTCTCCTACGACTTCTCGTGTAGGCACCATTTGTGTTCTTCTGGGAGAGGATCTCTGCTCAAAGCATCCGCTAGTGAATTGAGATCCCCTGGAACATGTTGAGTCGACAGGTAAATGTTCCGTCTGAGTGCCCATATGCACATTTTCTGGGCAAGCCTGGACAGATTTGTCGAATGAGTGCCCCCCTGTTTGTTTATGTAAAACATTGCAGTCGTGCTGTCTGTTAGGATCTGCACTGACAGGTTGATTTGGTAGTTTCGAACGCCCGAAGCGCTCTTAAGACTGCCAGAAGTTCTAGTAGGTTGATGTGATTCTGAGCCACTGTGTGAGACCAGAGACCCTGAGCTGTGTGGTGAAGGAGGTATGCTCCCCACCCTGACAGGGACACGTCTGTTGTGACTACGGCCTGTATTTCTGGGTCATAAAAGGGTTTCCCCTTTGAAAGATTCTCTCTTGTCCACCAGCGAAGACTCTGTACTAGTGTTGGCGAAACGACCACTAGAGTGTCCCACTGACCACTTGCCTGAGACCACTGTTTCGCCAACCATTCCTGCTGGGACGCATGCACAGGCACGAGTGGGGATCCAGGTAAATGCATGATGCCATCATGCCTAGTAAACACATCGCTTTGCGCACTCTTATCTGGCGACCGGACTGATATTGAGGAATTTGCAGTAACAGATTCCGAATTCTTTCCTCTGATGGAAAGGCCAACCCCTCTTTGGTGTCTAGGACAGCTCCTAGGAACTAGGTTTCCCCTGTGATGAGCCAGTAGTCCAGGTAAGGGTACACTTGGATTGCCTCCCTGCGTAGGTGCGCCGCCGCCACCACCGCCAGTACCTTGGTATAAACCCTTGGAGCCGAGGCTATACCGAAGGGCAGCACCTTGAACTGGTAGTGCTGGCTGTCTACCTTGAAACTCAAGAACCTTCTGTGCGCTGGGAACATGGAAATATGAAAATAGGCATCTTTCATGTCCAATGTTGCTATGTAATCTCCACCTTTTAGCGGGGGGATTACCTCTTGGAGTGTAGTCATGCGAAATTATGAGGCTTGACATACTTGTTTGCAGGGCCTAAGTCTAATACTGGGCGCATTGTTAGATCTTTATTTGGCACAAGGAAGTAAGTTGAATACATACCCTTGTTTACCTGGTTGCCCGGGACGAGTTCTATCGCATCCTTTGCAAGAAGAATGACGATCTCCTCGAGGAGGATTCTTTGGCGCTCCAATGTTTGTATTTTCTGTCTTGGAGCATGGTCGCGGGGGTGTTCCAACATTTCGATAAAGTATCCCGCGGACACTGTGGACGGCACCCATCTGTCCGAGGTGATCCCTTCCCATGCGTAGGTGAAGGTGGAAATGCGCCCCCCCCCTACTGGGGATGCATGGGAAGGGACCCGGAGCAGAATGTCACTGTTTGTTGGGAGGCGTAGTGCCTCTACCTGGGCTGCCTCTCCCCCTACCAAGACCCCTCTTTTGACCTCTGGCGAACCCCTGGGTAGCCTGTTGGTTGCCTCCCCACGATGTTTCTTAGCCTTGAAAGTAATTGGACCCTCTCTGGGAATTTTGGCCGCGAGAACGACGAAAATTATTATTCCCTTGTTGGTTTGTGGGTTTATTAGTTAGTTGTTCAAGGGACTTCAAGGTGTCATATTCGTCCTTGCTGTTTTGAGCGCCCCCTCCACTGCTTTTCCAAACAAGACATTTGGTTCCACTGGCATGTCAATGAGGGTGGCTTGGGTCTTGGGTTTAAACCCCGACTGTCTCAGACAAGCGTGTCTCTTGATTACTGTGCTCTCTGCAATAAGCTGCCCTGCATTGTCTGCTCCGTCAAAGTTAGCCTTGAGAATGCATCTGGACACCGATCTTCCTTCCGACGCAATATGGGCAAACTGGCTCTTTAGAGGTAAAGGTGCGGAGGCAATGAGGGCAGCTACCTGTTCCCATTGGTCACAGCTGTAACTTGCCAGCAGAGTGGTGGTATTAGCAATTCTTGCCTGGTAAGCGGAAGTGGAAGCCACTTTCCTTCCTAGCCAATATATTGTTTTGTTCTCCTTGTCTGGGGGAGCTCCAAAAGATGCTAGAGGTGTCTCCGCCCTCTTTCTGGTGGTTGTGACCACTTATGAGTCAGGTTTAAGCTGACCCCTTATGTAAAGTGTTTCGGAGGGGGCGGCCCTGAATAATTTCTCTATTCGTGGGTTAACTGCCCGGGTAAAATTAGGGGTGAGCAGAGAAGGGTCCATTCTGCGTTGAACAGACTTCAGAATTGGGATGGCTTGGGCAATGGATTTTTTATCCCCAAGAATTTGCTCTGCAAAGTCCCTCTCTTCTTGGGCCCCCCGAGTATCTATCTGAAAATGGGCTGCAGCCTTAGCCAAGACCTCACTCAGCAATGGCTGATTATCCACAGGTGAGTCATTCACCGGTGGGTCCTTGGGAATAGGGGAGTCGAGACTATAGGCCTCTGCCTAGTCTTCCTCCTCTTCATCCTGGTCCTCCTCATCTCCATAATAGTCGACCCCTGCCTGGTCATCCAGTGTTTGTATTTCTGGATCCTCACCATACTGATGGTAAGGTTCAATAGTGAATGGGTCTGAAATCAGCCCCTGAGCTGGAGTCTCAGTACGGAGTCTCTTAGTAGGAGGTTGAGGGTCTTTGGATCCTGAAGGGGCAGAGGAAACAGGGGTATTCTGATAGCTCTGAAAGTAATTAGGGTCTTTTTCTTAAAAATCTGCCATAAAATACATTATCCTCATTACTCTGTCGATGTCCTCCGAGGTCCCTAAGTTGGAACTGGGAATAACCCTTTCCTGCTGTGGTTCCTCTTCTAGTTCCAAAACCTGGGGAGTGGGATGGACCACTTTTGGCCTAGTGACAGGGGCCTTGGACTTCTCTAAAGATTTGGGGTGTTTATCCTTCTGAACCTGTTGTTCAGAGGCTTTTTTTCTGTTGTTTCTCCCCTTTCCCATGAGTAGAAGCATATTTTCCCGACTCTTTGGCTTTCCCTGAATCTTTCGACGCCTGGCGTCAAGATTCGGAGCTGGGTTCACGAGATTCTGGAGTCTTAGAGGAGGGACGTCGAGTCTCGGAGGCAGACGTCGTACGAACTGCGGGAGTCGACTTTGAACGTGCTGCTTGGGGGTAGAGGTCGGATTTGCCTTCTGATGACCATACCTCTGTGACCTTAGGTAATGTGGCACTCTTAGCAATCGTAGACGGTTGCTGTGTGTCATGAGGCGACAGTGACCTGGAACGCCCAGAGGACACCGATTCTGCGGATCGCTCTCTCTCTGCCTTTTTCTGCCGATCACTCGAGATACGTGTCGAATCTCGGGTGGGGTTAGTGTGCTTAGATGAAGGTGTGTGGGTAGCGCTCTTGCCGCCGGGTGTTGTCCCCATAACTGCCCCGCCGGACAGTCCTCCGAGGTCAGAGGCTTGCACTTGGGTGCCTAACGACACCCCTGTGCCCTCGCCGTCCGATACGGAGGCGTTGCTGCCATCACTGAAGGAACCCACAGCGTCCATGGCCTCGAGTTGCCTGGCGTAGTGGGCCCAAAGTTTGGTGAAGTGGTCCTTAAGTGTCTTTGCTTTGAAGAGCTTACAAGCTCTGCAATATGCTTTGGGGTGGTCCCTAGGAAGACACAGATTACAGGTGTTATGCTCATCTACCCAAGGGAACTTACGGTTGCACTTGGGGCAGAATTTAAATGGAGTACTTTCCATATGTTAATCTCTGGCAGCGGGCGAGTGTATGTGAGAAAATAAACGAGTGTGAGTATGTCCACCCCCCACTCACCCTACTTGCAGGGCCGAGGCCAGAAGCCTTCCGTGGCCCAAAGTCTGTTGTGCAGTCTCGACGGCTGTTCGTTCTCCAGTTACTGGCGTCGATCTTTGGAATCTCGACGTGTGATTTGAGGAATGGGTATTTTTTTGTTAATTTTATGATAAATGGCTAAAAGCCAGGGAACTCCGCAACTATGCTTCCGACAAGTATGGCGGAAAAAAACAATCTGAGGGTCCTACACGCGTGAGGGATCATCAGTACAGTGGACATCACACTAGGGATAGTTTTACTGGCACGCACTAGTTCGACGCCACTTTTTGAGTTTCGAAAAACAAACTAATACTCTGCAGCTTCCACTAGATGTTGGCCTATGCACAACATGTGATCTAAGCAGTTTCCACAAGCCTCAAATATATATATATATATATATTCAAGAACAAAGTGATCTAGTATACACATGGCATATTTAGCGGCTGGTAAACGGATACAAAAATCGCCCGAGCACAAGTAGATAAGTGCTTGCCATAATTTTATTTAGTGCACATCATACAGACATGTTAATAGTTCACATGGACCAAACAGAGTTAAAAACACCCCCATGGGTAAGAAAAACGCCAGGCGTTCCGGCCCAAACAGGGGCTTCCCCTGTTGTGAATACACTTCAAATTGTGTTAGTCTCCTCTCCTTTTCCCAAAAAACGCTAGCCTTACATTGGATCACCTGATCGTTTACTCACGTAATCACAATAAAGTATGGCAAGTTCACACTGTGAGCCATCTTATAATAGGTATGGCTTCAGTATATAAACAAGCTATATTATGCTTTTGTAATGTTAAAATGACAAATGTTTCAAAAAATCTAGGCTCCAATGTGCCATTAAGCTCTCTACTATATAGGGAGCAATTATATAACAAGCGATCCCTTGGAGGCTTGCGCTTGACACATTTTAGGAAAATGAATCATGATAGTGCGTGTGGATTGTTATTAATACAGCCCTAGGAGATTAATTAATGTCATATTCCTAGAGTGCATAACCCCAACGGGCAAGTGGATAGCAATTGTAATAGCAAGTGGCCAATGAAGTATGCTCTAAACCATACATGCCAATCCTCCAGATTTAGGCGGGAGACTCCCGATTTTTCTGTGAAAAATATTACTATTTTTCACATTCTCCCATCTAAAATAAATCTTTACCCAATGCATTCTGTTATGTCCTGGCCTGCGGTCACGCAGGCCAGGCAGACCAAAGCTGGGGGCACCCAGCCGACATGCTGGTGGCACCCAGCCGACACCTAGGATGCGATCACGCAACCGGATTATAGGCAGGGATCACCCTGCTTATGTCGGGATCACCAGACATTACTTCAAGGCTGGGGGCACCCAGCAGACATCTCGGGACCAGGGGCACCCAGTCAGCCCGTGAGCACACAGGCTCCTCCATGGCCTGGGGGCACCCAGGCCTGCATCAGAAGCCAACGGCGGAGTTGCCCAGCAGGGGCTCTACCAGCATGGCAGGCAACCATGAATGACAGCGTTTCCTGGCAGGGGCACTGTTATGGTGGAGGGCCATGCAGGGCAGGCCCTCAGCCAGCTGCGCAGCACCAGCATGGTGCTGCACAATAACGACACAGGACACTCTGCTTCGTTACTCGCAAGACTAAATGAGCGGGAGGCCACTCATTCTTTTTATTCATTGCAGTCATGTGGTCACAGCCACGAGACAGGGAGATACCATGCTCCCAGGAGGGGTAACCCATTACACATTCCTATGGCAAAATCTTTGTCTCCCGATTTATCGGATGATATCTCCCTCACAGGTGGGTTGAAATGTTGGCATGTATGCGAAATGCCAGTGTGTTATCACCTTGTGATCATCTCTGATGTCAATGACAAGTGCCCGACGTTATCCGCCCTACCGAGCCGTGCTCATGGACGCAACGCTACATCCACACCGACCATCCCACTGGAGAGACACAAGCCCCGTAAAGGCCAGAATCTCTCCTGCAGGACAGCCAGCCCAAAAAAAGAACCACAACCCCACAAGCAGCCCGATCATGCATCTTTCGCCACACATCAGTCACCATCCAGGCAATCTGTGTATTCAAATTATGTTTCAGTGCAAGGTATAAAGAGATAATGCTTTCCTATTTTATAAGAGCATCTATGTAATATACAAATTAACATTCATGGTTCTTATCCAAAGCAGATTGTTTACTGGATTTGAGATATCTCATATGTATAAATATACAACCCATAATAACAATATTCACCTTTCAGACTTAAACAGTAAAGTGCATCTCTCAAAGTGATAGTGCTTGTGTAAACTGACTTGTTCCATTCTCAAGTATGTTCAATCAACGTAAGAATTTGTCCCAGATGTGGATAGTAAAATGCATTATACAAAGGCAAGTGCCGTTGTAAACAGTCTCTTAATATACAAGTAACCATGCATACAGTACTAGGATAAAGTGCCTATTATAAGGTGCTCATGCTATGTTTTCCTGACACAGAGCAGCATATTTATCCCGTTTAGTGCAAATGATGAAGTGCAGATATTAATCATTGCTTTGATCTAATAAACATCAGCATTTCTCATATATTATACATGTTGCAAAGTGCAAGTGCAATTGATCAATACTCTCCTCTATTTCAACAAATGAACATTTGTTTGTTTCTGGCAGGATTTGTGATGAAGTATTGTTCCTTAACCAATTCCACAGCATTTCACCGATTTGCACCAAAATTTGCATATTTGTCCGTTAGGACCCTCCAGACATTAATGTCTACATGACATTTGTATACGCCACCCCTCTCCCCGTATTTCAGCACCTTCACACATGAGACAGATGGCTGAAATCATCGAAACATCAATGTGGTCGTAGAAGGACCAGTCCCAACACGAAGAACAAAACTCGAGCTCCAGGTCCTAGGATCAGATTCAGGATATGCTTCTGGGCAAAGAGACTGAGTACAACTCAATCGATAAGGTGGTGGATGCCGTCGAAGTCGCAAACTATCCAACAGAATTCCTCAACTCACTCTGCCCCCTGGAAATGCCACTACATCACCTTTGACTGAAAGCTGGGTCACCCATCATGCAGCATCGCAATCACGACCCACCTAGGCTGTGTAATGGCACAACGTTGTGTGTTAGAAAATTGCTGTCCAACGTAAATTAAGCAACCAGCTCCTCCGGTTACCATGACCATGAACTGATCCCTAGAGGGCTGGAGAGCTAACCTGGACAGCCACAGTGTCCATGGGCTATGGTCCATTCAGGATCAGGAGGCCCACATCAACTGGCTCAAGTTGATGACCATCTGGCTTGCTCTCAAAGCCTTTTTCCCCGATGATCAGTGGCAAGATGATCATCATTCAAACGATAACTCCACCAGCATGTATTACATCAACAAACAGGGTGGTACCAGGTCTCCTCCTCTCTGCACTCTAGCAGTCAGCTCTGGTAAACATGCATTTGTCAGCGATCCACCTCCCGGGAGGCCAACCTGGAAGTGGACATGCTCATCAGGCTGGGTGTGGACAACTACGAATGGCAGTTGGACGAACAGGTACTGCAGGGGATTTTCAACAGATGGAGTTATCCTCAGGTGGATCTCTCCACCAAATGGGACAATAGGAGCTGCCCCCAGTTTGCGTCCTGGCAGGGGCTCTCTGAGTGATGCAATGCAGATCCAATGGAACAACAAATGCATATGCCTTTCCATGCACTCCCCGGTACACAGAGTAATTTGCAAGATAAGGGAGTCCCAGCACCTCCGTATCATTCTAATAGCGCCTTGGTGGACAGCAAGGCCATGGTTCTCAGAAATGCTCAGCCGGTCGGAGCAGCCCCCGATGCACCTTCAGCTGGGCTCAGTTTGCCTATCACAGCAGGGAGGCACGGTCATCACCCAGCCCCCCAGATCTCAGTTCTCGCAGCGTGGTTCCTGAACAGGTCACACTAAGGCATCTGCATCTGTCACAGGCCAACCTAGACATCATAGAGGGAGGTAGGAGCTATGCTACCAGTAGCCAGTACAAAAGCAAATGGACTAGGTTTTGTCACTGGGCGAAATCAAAGGAGGTCAATCCCCTGACCTGCAGGTTGGACGACGTGCTATCCCTTCTCTGCACACCTCGCACACTCGGGGTGCTGGTAGACACATGCCGCACATATCTGGCAGCAATCGGAGCCTATCAGAACTCAGAGGAGGTTTTTCCATCCTCCAACCTGGCGTTTAAAAGACATCTGGCGGGCCTCACCAGACTCTGCACACCTATCAAGTAGCTACACACGGTGTGGGACCTTAAAGTTGTCTTGGGCGCCTTGGCGCATAAAACATTCGACTCAATGGCGTCCGCGGACATTTGACTAGTAACCATTAAGACGGCCCTCCTGGTGGGCCTTACCTCGGCACGAAGAGTCCGTGAAATCCAGGCACTGGTGGCGTCAGAGCCTTACACTACTTTTCATAAGGACATGGTAGTGCTTAGAACTCACCCAGCACTCTTACCCAAGGTAGTCTCCTCGTTTCATCTGAATGAGGAGATCGTGCTACCCACTTTCTTCGCAGACCCTAAGGCTCAGAGGGTACTGCACTGTCTAGACGTCGGGCGTGCTCAAAAATTTTATCTGGACAGAACCAAGTGCTTTTGCAAATCAGAGGCTCTAAGCTAGGCTATCAGGCCTCCAAAGCCTCCATGGCAAGATGGGTAGTGACCGCCATCAAAGAGGCTTATGAGGGGCAGCACAAACCCCTCCCTACAAATATGCTGGCCCACACGCCACGGCTGCGGCTTTCCAGAGACCAGTTCCGTGGCACGTGATCAGCAAGGCGGCTACATGGACTATGCCTTCAGCCTTCTGCAAACACTACTGCTTGGATGCCAGTTCCAGGTTGGACGCAACGTTTGGTCCGGCAGTATTAAGGAGCTTGTTCTCTTAGGAAGGTCACCTCTCCACCCTGGGCTACATTCAGTTGTAATCGCCCATACAGTATGGAGGAAAGGGGACGAGACAGAGGAGTAATTACAAGTTACTCACCGTAGTGACTAACATACTCCTCCTAGTCCATAGTCCCCTTTCCTCCATACGTCCCACCATCGGCCCCCCTAATAAAACTGGTGTCATTAGGAAATGGTAATATTGTCGACGCATCAAAGGGGAGTGAAGAGTGGCGCTGGTGGCCAGAGTCAGGGGAGTGCATGCTCCCAGAGCAGCGCACCCGCAAATTTAAAGATGAAGATGATTTTTTCTGGTGAAAAAGGTTCTATCTCCCATCTTTAGCGAGGGACACTCATACAGTATGGAGGAAAGGGGACGGGACGTAGGAGTATGGCTTTTTAAGAAGAATAATACATTGTGTTGTGTAGTCTTTATAAGAAAGCATTTTTAAAATGAAAAATAATCAAAAAATGTAGTGAATGTTTCTTTTCACCTTTCTTATGGAGCCTTTCCAAAAAGCGTAAAGGTACCTTAAGGTATTTCTAACAGAAAGTACCTATAAAGGAATTAAATTCCAGGGTATATCAGCTAGTTTACTATAACTAACATACTTCAAAACAACTAATTGCAAACATCAGATATCATTTTGATAAAACATCCAAAATAGAACATGAATGTTGAAGTCCTATACATGATCTTTGAACATAATGCCATATAAGGTGTAAACATAATCAGTTCACTGCAGGATGGGCTGATTCTTTAATCTTTCTGAGACAGAAAATGCACATTTTTAATTCACATGAACAACCTACCTAGATTATTCCTCTGTGCTTATAAAGTAGGGTGCAAAAAACCTCCTCTGCATGTGTCTCTTGTATGTTTCATCAATTATCTACTGCAGACATAGCCAACGGTGGGGTCCAACAATCGGTTGCAATCCATTGTGACCCAAAAGGTCCCAGTATCCATTCAGAGGCAGAGTATGCCAATTTCCCCGCACTTGAGGGATACAAAAGCTGACACTTAAGTAACAGAATGGTGGGTGGTACAACATGTACATTAGATAGTGTTTCACTACTTCTCTCCGGGCTAGCCCTCCACTCACAGCTAGTTGGATACCACTGAAGCATGCAGTTAATGCTTTCCACAAGTCTATTGGCTTGGGGGTGATGAAGGTCAGTTCCGGTGTGTCTGATAGCAAAACTCTAGCGGGCACCTTCATTGCCTAGAAAGTGAACTGCACTTGTATCTCTAACAATATCCTGGGGAAAACCTTTAAGAATATGATCTGTAAGAATGTAATCATCTCAAAGCTCATGACCTCTCTTGCCACCCTCCATTCAGTCCACTTGGAATGTTAATCAACCATTACTAGGATAAAACTGGTGCTCCAGCCCAAAGTTTGGATGGGCTGATGGGGCCCATAACATCTACTGCCCGTTCCTCAGGTGGAGCTGGTGTATGGAGGCTCTCCCTATTGGTCTTTGATTTGTCACTGCAAGACCTGTGCAGCATCTCAGGAGCGGAATCTATGACTTGCCAGCAGAATGTTTATGTTCTTTGGGACACATCTACCACCCAGCAGAACTCCCCTACTTCACCAAACCACATCTTAGCAGTCACCGGCAGGATGGCTGCGCTGGCACTGTTGAGCACTATCGCTTTGCCTTAAAAACTGTGTTTTGCAGTCACCAAAATAATGACTGCGCTGTCTTTGCCAAGCACATATGGGGCAAGATGGAACATGGAACACACCAAGAAAGGCTGCCAGTATTTTCCTTATGTGCACCAAAGAAAAGAATTGAAAAGCAGTGCTGTTCTGCTGCTAGCTCAAAATTTGCCATTGAAAAAGGAAATATTTTGCATTTAAAATGTTGTCGCCCTGATGCTTTTTTCCACCGTTTCAGCGGTACACAGTTGGCTCCCGTGAGACTCAGCTATGCCCAGCCATATTTAGGTTGTGCTCCAGCAAAAGAAAGCATTTCTCACTGAATGATAGGCTGTGTCAAGCAAGAGCTGTGAAATCACAAAGAACTTTAAACCCAGCCATAAAGAAAAAGGCTTTACTTTGCAACAAAATATCACAGCTGAACTCTTCACAAGAAGCCCTATTTATCTGTGCTTATGTTAATGTCAGTGGACCTTTGCCTGAAACAGTTTTCTGTGTATGAGAAATTGACTAAGGCTGCAAATACTGTTAGAATCTAGATGTAAGAGAAACCCGCATTTGAAAGTGACATCCCAGCTGAATTAACCCAGGTGTAAACTGGTGCTTTTACCAACAAGAAAAATATCTGCTTAAAAGTGAAATGTGGGGACTGCGCATGCGCGCGCAATGCATGCGGACCTAAACACATCGGCTCCCGGCGGCCGCTGCATTTATCCTTAAAAATATTCCCTTTCTGCTGCTCGAGCTTTCCCCATTTGTTCCTGAGCAGAAGCGGACACACTTGGGCAGCCGTCGCTGCATTTTGGGGTCGAATCGGACCGGGGGACTCCAGCACCAGCCTGTAGACCGGCTGGTGATCCGCGGCGTGAGAGGAAGCGGCCGCCCACCCTTCCCCCTCCGAGATAATCAGCCACTGCAGAGCCCGGGCAAAAGGACGTGCCGGAGAAACGCCAGCGCATCCCTCTCGCCCTGGTGACGCAACGCATCAGAGCAGCCCCCCCTCCCTCCCTCCTGCAGTGCCGGAGAACTATGAGGGAAGAGCTCCACCGTCCCTCACGCACAGACCCGTGAACTACCCGGAGCGCCCACACACCGCCAACCTTCCCCCAGTGATCTCCCCTCCCTCATCAGTGAGACTGCATCGCCCAGGGTTGAGCCGCGGCACAACCAGAAAGACCGAGAGCTGTGCTCCCCTGCTGGTGGACATCACGTCAGCAATGGACCCTGCCACAGTGAGGTAGGCGTGTGTAGTGGACTGGGAGCTGGCCCCGTTTTCCCCCCTTTCACCTTCACGGCCCCTCATACTTGGACCAGCGACAGGGCCTGTGAAGCCCACATACAGAACTGCATGGGGTCAGGATAAACACTTATTCACGCCGGTGAATAGAACGGCAGCACAATCCCACATTTGCCGGAAGGATTGTTTCTTCCCCCCCTCCCCACGCAAGGCCTCTGCACACTCGGGCTGTGGTGGAGGTGGGGTGGTGGGAGTCAACCCGCAGAACAGCTCCTGCGGAGTACCACTGCCGCAGAAACGAGCCCTCCCCTACACACATGGCAGCATCCTTAAATGCCTGGCGGCCCCGGAGAAGAGGGCCGCACTAGAGAGAAGCACGCTCCACTGTCTTTGGCAACGCCCCTGCGTGGACACACCGCGGGTACCCCATACCGCTGCGACAAAACAGTCTGACCCACGCAGGGCCCCTTCCAGGCCTCATCATCCACCCTCCTTGCCTGACACCGTGGAATTCCCCGACTTGCTGCCATACTGAGTGTGCCAACTGCGACATGGGGAAGGAGAAGTCTAAAAGGCAAACTCTTCAAAGTAAAATGGACTTCTACACAACGGGGCCCCTCCCCCTGCCAAGGGACTCCAGAAGGGGAAGGTGCCAGCGGAGGGCCACACGACCCTCCAATCTCTCTGACCGACCTCATGAAAGCGAATAGGGACTCAAGGACATCACTGAAACTCAAAATGGGAGGCCTATCTACGGAAGTGTCCCTCATTCGACAGGATCTACGCAACCTCTCGGCGAGGGTCGGTGAAGCGGAACAAAGGGTGTCCGCTACTGAAGACACTGTCCACCGGCTGGAACAGCAACTTGCCGCAATCGCCCAGAAAGTCACCCAGCTGGAATATCGCGCTGAGGACAGCGAGGGGAGAGCGCAGCATAATAATCTAAGGATCCTTGGAATACCAGAAAAGGAGGAAGGCCCCAGCGCTGAACTGTTCCTGGAAGATTGGCTGGTGCACATCTTTGCTCCCACTCCCAAAAAATTATCCAAATTCTTCTCCATAGAAAGAGCACACAGGGTGGCCACTGGCCGACCTACTCCTGGAGCCCCGCATAGAACAATAATTGCATGCCTGTTGAATTACAGAGACCGCGATGCGATCCTGCAAATGGCAAGGGCCTCCGGCCCAATCACGTACAATGGCTACAGGGTCGGGTTCTACTATGATTACACCAAGGAAGTTCAAAAGGCCCGCCAGTCGTCCGACTCAGTCAAGAAAAAATCCAGTCGCTGTCTGTCAAATATGCCCTGTTCTTCCCAGCACTGCTTAAAGTCCACTACGAGGGCACCACCCATCTGTTTTACAACCCCCAAAGATGCACGGGATTGGCTCGCAACACGACTCCTCGCTGACTCTAGAACAAAACGCACACCGCCTGACCAGTCAGCGCAGAAACCCAGGTCTGGGCGACCCTCGCCCCCTCTATCCCCGACAAGTGCAGGTGGAGATACCATGCAGCATCTGTCCGACAGACCCACAGAGAAAGGCAGAGGCCTCAGCAATATGGGGGCCAACCTTCGACACGGGAACTCTGTCCCAGCGGCCGCCGCACATCATGCGGTGTAGGCACTACCCCAGTCCGGGTCATGCCAAAGAAGTTCTTTAGTTATAAGTTTAATGTTTGGGTGACAGATGATCCCAGTTGGGGGGTGTGGGGGGAGTACAGGGTGGGGGGAGTTTTAAGGATCTACGTTATCTAAATTACAGGAGGAGAAGGCATGACAACGACATTTACAGGCATGATAATCAAACAATGTTCAACGGCAGAGCCGATGTTACCGAACTATCCAGCTATCGCTCACACACTCACACGGCAACCTTTGAACGCCTCCCGCTGGTGAATACCTCTGCATACCTCGGCAATGCATGAGACCATAATTGATCCTCCCAGATGCCCCACTATGCGACCCACGCAGATAAAGCACCAACGCCCTATCCTTATTGTCCTGGAATGTCAACGGCCTTGGCTCCAGTGTGAAACGGAGACTGGTGCTTCAGTATCTCAACCGATATTCCCCAGAAATAGTTTTCCTCAACGAGACACATCTGATGGGCACGACCAACAACTTCAAACGCTCCAATTACCCGCACACCTACCAAGCTGGATTCATGAGAGACGCTAGGGGTACAATGATACTCGTCCATAAACGAGTTCCCCTACAAGTCTGGAAAGTAATAACTGATCCTCAGGCCATTATGTGGTACTCCTCGCCGATATCTGGGGCGAGAAATGGGGCCTCGACGCAATTTACGCCCCCCCTATGCTCACGAAAAGAACTGCTGGCAGAGCTGCGGAACGTCCTTTTGGAAGAGGAAGCCAGCTTATGGGTAATAGAAGGAGACTTCAATGAAGTGATGTATGTCACAGCCGACAGGTCCCATCGGAGACCTGGAACTCGACCCGCCCCGACATTGCTTGCTGCGTTCGCCGAAGTGCTAGGGTTAATAGACACATGGCGCTCCCTTCACAGCGACGAACCTGGCTTTTTCATTTTCTTCAGTGTACATAAATCACTCTCAAGAATTGACTATGCCTTCATTCCGCGCAGTACAACTCACAGACACCTATCTGCTGAACTCCTTGCAAGAGGAGTTTCAGACCACTCTCTGCTCCTTGTAACCCTGAAGAATGCCTGACAACGTCCAATAGCAACCGGCGCCTGAACACATACCACTTACGGCTCCCTGAAATCGCGGAAGAACTGGAAAAGAAGACGACGGAGTACTTTGAAATAAACGAGGGCTCAGTGGAATGCCCGATTTTGCTCTGGGAGCGATACAAAACGGTCCTCCGGGGGGAGGCTATCTCGGCGATATTCGCCCATCGAAAACAGCCTGTCCAAAAGGTCAGGGAGGCAGAGGAGAAAGTATTCGAATACGAACGGCAAATCCTAACACATAACACTCAAGAAGCAGAAGAAGCCCTGATCACAGCACAGGAAGCCCCCAGCAACATAGCCCTGGACAACGCACGAACCGCACATCAACTGGTCCGGAGTCAAATTTATGAACGAGGTGATAAAGCCAACAAAACCCTGGCTTGGTTGGAGAAACGTGAACTAAGCAGAGGTGATGTGAGAGCTATCAGATCTCCGGAGGGAACGTTGCTAACGGAAAACTGACATTGTTGAAACATTTGCGGCCTACTATCAGAAACTCTATACCCCACCCACCGGATGCCCCACACTTGAGCCCTCTTGCTATCTTGACCGGATTGAGATCCCGAAGCTTTCTCAACAGCAAACAGAACTCCTGAACACTGAAATCACAGAGAATGACATACAAGAAGCACTTGCACAGCTCCAACCTGGGAAAACTCCAGGCCCCAACGGCTTCCCGACAGAGACCTGGAAATGCCTTAGCAGCGCACTACCAACTCGTATGCACCACATGTTCCTCCGAGGTAAAGAGCAGGGTGCACTCCCCCCGGACCTCAGAAGGGCCTGGATTGTCGTTATACATAAAACTGGAAAACCCCCGGAGGAATGTGCCTCCTACTGCCCCATTTCATTGATTAATGGAGAGGCCAAAGTCCTTGCCAGAGCACTGGTCAACAGACTACTAAAGGTAATTGAGACACTCATCCACCCCGAGCAATGTGGATTTATGCCCAACAAATCCACCCGCATGAAGTTACAAAGAATCCAACTTGCTCTTAGCAGAGCCGCAGAAATACCAGCACCACTGGACCACCTGGCGGTGGACTTCGAAAAGGCATTTGACTTGTGGGATGGGACTCTTTATGGGCAACCATGGCCAGAATGAACCTGGGGCAGAAATTCATATCATGGGTCAAACTCCTCTATGCATCCCCGGAAGCCATGGGGGGGGTAAACGGCAGGTCCTCTAAACCATTCCCGCTGGCCGAGGTACTAGACAAGGGTGCCCCCTATCCCCACTTCTCTTCCTCCTCGCCATCGAACCACTAGCCATAGAACTCGGATCAAACCAAAACTGGACCGGATTTGCCTGGCCGGGGGGAGGGGAGGATCGGCTTTCACTCTCTGCGGACGACCTCCTCATATATCTCAGTAACCCAAGTACCTCATGCCGGACTGTCTCCCTGATCCTTAGGGAATACCAACATTTTGCAGGCCTAAAGGTAAACGAGGCCAAAACCATTTATTTCCCCATCCAAGGAGGAGAGGCCGCAATCCCAGAGGTTTGCCCCTACCATGTCTGTATCAGGGAATTTAAATATCTGGGCATACGGATTGACCCGACATTAGAGGGGTTCCTCCAACTCAATCTACAACCCGTATTGGAGTGATTTAATAGCGACGTCTCGCATTGGCAATATCTTCCCCTGTCGCTAATAGGCAGAGCTGCACTGTTCAAGATGATGACCCTTCCCAGACTTCTATACGTTCTCCAAAACACCCTGCACACTATCCCCCAGAAAACCTTCACACTCATTGACAGGAGCCTTCGCACATTGCTATGGGGTGGGAAGCAACCCAGAATCGCCCTCGACACGGTCCAGAGATCGGTATGGGAGGGAGGCATTGGTCTGCCCTGCATACGCACGTATTATCTAGCGGCACAGGTAGGGGTGGTGAACGATTAGTTACACGCAGACCCTACACTCCCACACATCCGTATTGAATTGGAACCCATGTCCCCAGTCCCCCCACTACATGTCCTGTATGCCAACAACAGTCGAATCCCGATGCTGCCCAAAATAACACACCATATCCGTCGCGCATGGCGAGACGCTCCTAATCTGGTTGGCTGGAAGGGAAAGCCCACACTATCCCAACCCATATGGCATAACGCACAACTCCTGGAAATAATGAAAATGGGCTCTTTTGAACACCGGGGGGAGGGGCAAAAGGGATAAACACACTGACACAGGTGATCCAAAAGGGTTGTCTCCTAAGCTTCGAAGCCATGCAAGAGCAATTTGACCTGGCACCCATGGACCAGTTTCGACATGTGCAACTGACCTACACCATTCACGCCCAGTTCCCTGACATAACAATCATACCCCCATGCTCTCCTATCGAGACCAATCTCCTCCCGCAAGGGATCCCCACCAAGGTCACCTCTACCCTCTACCAGGCCCTTAACTCCTTTGGGCCACACAACTTGACAGGCTCAAAGAAAGGTGGGAGAGAGATCTGGGTGGACTTGAACCAGAAGATTGGATAGACGCATTAATGTCACCCAGAGAAATTGGTATAGAAGCCAGGATCAGACTAATACAGCTTAGAATCCTACACCGTTCTTACCACTCTCGTACTGCTATGGCCAGGTGGGGTGGAACTGAGGATGAGACATGCATCAGATGCAGGAGTGTACCGCCCACCTTTTTCCATATGATCTGGACTGTCGGGTCCTAGAAGTCTTCTGGGGGGACTGCATCAACGCGATCTCCACGGTCCTTGCGACACCAATACTAGGAGATCCCAAAATGTCACTTTTGGGCATCTGGGGGGAAGTGGAGCTGTCAAAGTACGAAAGAAAATGTGTTGCGGTCGTGCTAGGGGCGACCAGAAGGCTCATCGCTGCCAACTGGGGCTCTGCAGACCCACTGCACCTGAACCGCTGGAGCAATGAACTAAACAGATGTGCAGCTTCGGAGCGCCGAACTTATAACGCACAAGGTTGCCCCCACAAATTTGAAAAGATATGGGGTAAATGGCTTGATGCTCAATGAAATCCACCCCTCCCCATTCCCCCCCTTCCCCCTGACCTTTCGTCCCCCTCATCTTTTCTCCCCCCTCTTTTTCTTGTCCTCCTTCCCCCCTCAACCCGAAGATGTCAGCCGCAACCAGCCCTGCCAGCATTTATTTGCCTCACAACTGTCTTATGGCCCTTCGGCCACGTACTGCCAATGCTGCTCTCAATATTGCCTTGTTTTTTGGATAAATGCCTATGTTCATTTTAATGTTTTCTTTGCTGTTCAATTCAATAAACAGTTATAAAAAAAAAGTGAAATGTGGAGTTAAGGCACTATCTTTGTTTAGAAATGTGATGGGGGTTTTGTTTCAAAACCCATATAGGATGTTTTATTAGACTTGCTTTTGTTCAGAAAAAAATAAATAAGTAAATAAATAAGTGCATTTACTGTGGAACCAGCAAGACAGGGTTTACTGGCCTGGCTTCAAAGGACATTTGCTTTCTGGGAACAGGATTTGCCTTCCCCCAAAGGTCCAGCACCTTGGAAACTATGAATGGCCCTAGAGGAAGCATCGCACATGCTCGCCAGACTTTGTGGCTAGGCTTTAGCCTGGTACAATAGATTTCTGGGAAACTTAGGTGTGAAGTCAGGGTAACACCTCTCCTCTGCTGCAACGGCCAGGATCAAAGAAATTGTCATGACAACCGCTGTGCCAGTGGCCCAGAGGAAGACATTTGGCTTAGAGGATTGGAAGACTTCCCCTCTTTGGGGGTACAGCCGACTCACTTTCTTTTTAAAACTTGTATTTTTGTAACCTGAGAACTTAGGAATGTGAAATTTTGACAGTACGAATGCAGATTTTACGCTTTTAAAGTAAGACGATGTAGACCTTTCTGACAGGTTGCGGACTCCAATGCCGGGAAAATGACATTTGTGGGAAAAATACAAAGGACCCGGTTATGAAAGTTGGATGAAAATATGACCCACATTAATGTGCTTGAGTGTACTGAATTGTAGAATTATAGGTGAACTATTTTCCATGGAAATGGCGAAAGATTGCTAGAATGACTAAATAGCATCATACCGTCTTGGGATTTGGATCAACATGTGTATTATAAGATATGTTATCTGCCTGTATAAGTTTCCTGATGATGACGTGTGAATATGAGTGTTTTGCTCCATAACCGATTTTGGCAAAAAGTAACTGATAGAACAAAGCACATTGTAAAAACACCCCACAAAACTGAGTCATCTCCTTCAAGTCCAATCTGCTTCCAGGGAGGAGGTGACCTATATTGGCTGACCTATCCGATTCTTGGGGGTAGATCTAGCCAAAGACTGCCCCATTACATAATCCTGTGAAGTCACCTGCCTTATAAAAGGGGGAAGTTCACAGAGACAAAGGACACACACTCCTCTGAATCTTCCAGCTCCTGCGTATCTAAACATTTCATCTTCATCCTGCAAGATTCCAGAGAACCCTGCCAGGCCAGAGCATAGCTGACCCTATCCAGGCAGAACCACCCTTCAGAACTAAATCCCAGAACAAAATCCATCTAACTCAGGGAAAAGAGGGAAAAAGCTGTGGTACCCTTTTTGAGAGTATCCTGTGACCAGCCCGGCTTTTTGCCCAACTACCTGCATGCCGCTGTGCCGTGACCAGATAGGCCCATCTGTTTTCTGCAAGGAGAGCCCTGCCGTGGTGTCGTGACCAGATCCTTTGAGTCCAGAAACCCGGTTGGCTGAACCACATACCAAATTCAAGCGCTGATTGTATCTCCCCATCCCACAGCAACAAATAGCATACCCCATTTTGATACCTTGTCTTTGTTCCACTCTCTTAGTAATCCCATCAATACCCTGATAACTTGTTTAAAACTGTTCGAATTCTCTGTGCATCCTGTCCTTGATCTCCAAGAGTTAGCGCCATTCTCCCACTAATTTCTGTCTTGCATAAGTCCTTAGTCATATTTTCAATAATTGAATTAATTCCAACATAGAGCTGAACGCGGGGTGAAAAGGTTAACCTTGCAAATTAACCTTGGAGCGTATTGTGTCTTTCTTTAACAATCTTTTCATTAAAATCTAGGTTAAGTGAATTTATCATTTCTTTCCAAACCGATTCGGTCACCTGCTTTTATTTTTAAAACCGAATGTACTTTCCCTTTGAAAACCTCATCCAGTCATTCATCTAGAGTCACTCTTTCACTTCCATATTATCCCTGTGAAGTGCATCTATCACCCAGCCTAAAAACCGCATTCTGGCTCTCTCTATTTCAACCATTTTTCAAACCGTTTTGACATTTAAACCTGTAAAAAGAAGAAAATGCAATTTTCCAACCTGTGATTTTGGCTGCACTGTTTTCTTACTTCCAAGTTTATAATTTCAACTGTATGCGTTGTTTAGTACCTTGCCTCAGTTTGCTAGTGTTCTGACATCCCTGATACTATTATAACTCATATTTAGCTCATTCATTCAACCGCACATGTAATTTAATTATTTACCAATTCCGAGTGTTATTTAAGCAATTGCAAAGGTTTTGAATCCGATTTTGCCTCTCATTTCATCTTTTAATTCTGTTTGCTGCCTAGTATGCCTGACTCCTTGCTGCTCCTTTCTATCCACTCAAAATTCGATTAATAGGGGTTTGAGGGAGCATTGCAGAGGGAAATCTTAACTCTGGTGCTAGCTACCCAAACAGTAAAATTGCTCCCGTGCATTTGTGCTTTGGATAAGTTATAGTAGAAGGTCAAACTAAGTGTATTTAATAATTTTATCTCGTAATAGTCACCCCATTGGTGATTTCTGCCCAATATTAAACTTGCGTGATTTTCTTGGAATTTAAAAAAAAATATATTGTATTACCACCCACCGGCCTGGTTCATGGTCCATTGTGACCTGGGGTATTTATAAAAGGGGGTGTGAGACGGGTTGGGTGCCATCTCAATCCGAATACGTAGGAAATAAAGCAAAAGTATTTTAATTGTGCACTAACTCCTAGGCTAAGGGCAAGAGTCCATGAGTTCTGACATCCCTGATACTATTATAGTCCGGGTCTGGTGTGCGACTCCCGATTGGAATCCTTAACAGTTCCCCTTGGTTAGATTGTGACCAAAGTGACCCCCAAATGCAAGGCACATGATAAACTCTCAGGATTTCTGGGGGAATCACTTTGCTGTTCCTCCTTAATCTCCCTCCTTTGATATACAACTCATCTTTACTGCACTTAATGTGATTTCCCCTGCCAAGGCTTGTTTGCATGTTTCTTCTTAGATGGTAGGTAAGCCCATGATGGCTCCTACAACATGCTGATGCAAAGATTCAAGAACGTAGGGGACTTCAATGGGTGGGGTGGACAAGCAATCTGTCGGCACCATATTGGTACCTTGGAGGTATAGATCTACGAAATGTTTACTAGGCTTGTATAGTTTCAATCTGGATATGTGGGGTGTGGTGTCGTAGAAACCTTTGCTTGAAAATATTGTCAGTAAGGGCTGGGTTTGTGGTCCAAGTGGACAGTTAATATATTGCCTCAGTATAACAAAGTGCTGTACTGCCCAAGCCACAGTGAAAGCTGCTCTGTCTACCGCTGAGAATGTACCTCCAGCTCTCCTGAGAGCTCTAGAGGCAAAGGCAACTATACTATCACTGCTGCTATCAATTTGAGTGGTTGGGCTCCTAACCCAAGAATACTGGCATTCATGGTTAAAATATGCAATTATTAGCTCAAAAAGCTTCCCAGAGTGATTGCATTGGCAATATAATCCTCAGACTCAACTAGGTTGTAGTTGACTGACAATACAACCATTCAAATCTGATCTCCTTTTTAATTAACACCCTTAGTGGTGTACTCTTCGATGCATAATCTTTCACACGTTTGTGATATTTTCATAGACCCAAAACACACCACCAAATTGATGGCATTGATTAATCTGGAGCTGGTTCTCACTCCTGTGGAAGATAGATTATTGCCTGGGTGCACCCCTACCTCGCTCTTCTCTCTTCGCAATCAGAGGCCCTGCATCCTATGTAAGGAAGGCATGGTATCACAAGTATGACACTGACACAAAATATACAATTTCAAAACCTTTATTATATTTGTGGGGTTTGGAAAAACTCCTACTTTGTCCTATAGCTAGGATGGGAGTAGTCTCTACCATCAAATAATAAAGAAAACACAGTCCTAGTCATTCTCTGTCAAATCAACATGGCCTATACTAACAAACTCCAATGCCTGCCCAATCTTATTTACAAAAAGTGTGTAAAGGTAAATATTTATGCAAAGAAAAGTTGTGTTATAACAAAGAATCAAGATGGCTGAGTCAGCTCTCCTCCCCAATTTGGACAGCACAGAGTAAGGTGACCCCCGTAGACAGGATGACACACACTGGCTCAGGTTCTCAAAACAAAGGCAGTTCAAAACATGGATCGAGGCCCGCCTGTCCTTCCACGTTAAAGTGTCTAATTCTAGCTTTCAAAAGCTCTTTCGCAGTTCAAGACAAAGTTCACAGTTCAACAAAAAGTGCACGTAGGTCTCCCTCCGGTGGGCTCAGACCTTTCCTCACAGCGCTTTCAGGGGATCCCTTCCCCAAGCTTAATTCAAATTCTTTAGGGGTTCCCTTCCCCTAACTTATCACACTTCCGGTCTCCCTCAGTCGGGCTCAGACCTTTTTCCAATGTCGAAGACTTTCGAATGAGTGAATTTTTACTATAGACATCTGCAGGACCACTTCCACTTTCCCTTCAGTTCGGACTTTTGTGTTATTTGCCCCAGTGTCTCTTGGTCTGGGTAGTTCAGTATCATAAGCACAAAAGTTCAACATTCACCTTTTTCACTTTCCCTTTTTGCTGGGGTTAATCTTGATAATTGTGTATTTTAGAATTCATTCACTTTGTTGCTTTATAACAAAACCTTTCACCTTTCACTGAGACTTTCGAGTGGGCTACTTCCCTTCGCTGGACCACTCCGCTAGTTGGCATCACTGGCTTTGCAGTTATCAGTAATTTAAAGTTTACCACAGGTCTGCCTTCCTTCACGTCTCATTCACATGCAGCCTTCAATTGTGAGATATACTGTTGCAACTTCAATCTTTCTTTAACACACATTGGCCTTTCATATTGCTCGCCAACTCACCGGCTGTGTGCATTTTTGTTTTTGAGGTTTTAATTCACAAGTCAAGGTTAATACCACAGGTTTAGCCTCACCTCCCCAACTCTGTCATTTACCCGGGAGGGTCGCTTGCGCCCTTGAAACACAATGCAGTCTTCTTGTCTGGGATTTGGCCTTCTCCACATATCTTTCATAGCTCTTTGGAGGCAACAAGCTCCTGCAGGGATCTCCTGGGTTTCTCTACCCTTTACTCTCGTTGCTCTCTCGGTCGCTCTGCTCCAATAGGTGCACCTTCGCCCGCAGAAGTTCTGCTTCTTCTCGTATTCCACCTTGCTCAGAGTGTGTTTCGACGTTCTGCCTTTTATCCGTGTGGGGAGAGCTAATGGGTATCAGATGTAAGCAGTTAAAGTCAAGTGCCTGACTTTGCCTGAACCGATTTGCAGGACATGTCCAATGAGATGCTCGGGTGTGACTGTGTCTTTCCCCAGAAAGTCCACTGTCCATGTGCAAGTGTTTTTGTAGGGAAGGGGGGGGGTTTGAAGTCTCAAGATATCCCACCTGGTAGGATGGGGCATGGAACCGAGAAAGGGGGGGGGGCAGTGTGTCTCACCATCAGTTGCCTCGCCACCACTACCTGAAGACCCCTCACCCAGGTCATCCTCCCACACTGGTCCACTCCCAGGAACTGGATCCAAAAGCAATGTCCTGGCCACCTTCATGACAAGTCCCAGAGGACTAGCGGACGAGACACCCTTTGGTTTCTCACATACCCTTCCCTATGCAAGTTGGATACGTTTGTTCTTCTCTGAGGTCCTCCAGTTTTAGGGCCTTGGAGAGAACAAGGGAACAAATTATCCATGGGCTCTCGCATAATCAAGGGAGTTTATTCTCGTCATGCTGGTAGTGGTTGGATGTTGACGTTATTCCCTTGTAAGGAGCCCATGAACTGGGATAGAGTAGCTCCTATACAAATTACATGTCTGTGAGGGTCTGTTTCCGTCCATTCCCATGCCAGAGAGGTCTGGGACTAGAAATCAGATTGACATCAGTCTTGTGGTACTAACTCCCTAGGTGGAATTGGAAGTTCTTGAAGAAAGATGGAACATTCCGGGAAGTCGCTACCTATAATGGCCTCTTTCAAAAGTCCCTGGATAATGGCTGATGACACCAGCCGTGACTCCCCTCACATATTAATGTACATGGGTACCCTGGGATATATCTCTTTATCTCCGTGTACACAGATAACTAACTAAAGTCGCGTTCTTTAGATCTTTTCAAATAGGCTCTTATGGCTGTCTGTTTACTGCCAGATTCATTTAATGCCTTCACTGCTGTCCCACTGACCAGTGCTCTATGATTAGTAAAATCGGCTGAGGATTGGCATAACCATATGCTGAAGGTTTCTAGGTCTTCCTCTCGTTCTTCCCATACCTCTCCTTTTAGGCACCCTATTTCCATAGGGTCCTCCCTTTGATTTTTGGGACAATGCCAGGCCAAATGACCAGTCTCTCTACATGAGAAGCAGATAGGTGGTGATGGTTTAACTACTCTGGGCTCTTCTCTCCTTAGTTCTTCTTTACCTCTAAGGTTGTTTTTTTATTTCTACCCTCTCTTTCGGGGTCCACTCTCGGGTCTTGGAGAGTCCTCCTCTTCGTTCTAATGTTTCGGTTTGAGAGCGGCAGGTTAGTTTTTGATCTTTTAAGTATTCGCTTCTATGTATGGAGTGCAAATGTTTTACCAAATCTGAGTGATTTTGTGCGGTCCCAATAGCCATGCCAAGGGTGGGCCGATTTAAATGCAATACTGCTTTTTGTAAGAAAAGAGGTAGAGAGTTGGTAAACTGTTCCAAGACTATCATTTCTACTAGCTCCTCCATAGTTTTATTACCGACCCAAAGGGAGACAGTAATCTTAATGTGTTCCCCTACTTGCAGGGGGGTCTCACTAGGGTTTAATCTGATGGAACTCCATGTTTGTCGATAAAATGTACTAGTCTGGCTTTCTCTTTTGAGGAGTCCTTCTTTGAATGGATATGAAGGTAAACCCCAAGGGAAGATTAAGTAACTGATAGGCGGTTTGTAGCTCACCTTTCAATAGAAGTCCCACATAGCATTTTTTTCAATATTCTCCCCATCCCAGCTGCTGGCTAATCGCTCGAAATTCAGAAACAAATTTCCTAGGTCTTCCCCCTCCTGGTAGGAGACCTGTACTATTGCTGTAATTATGGTTGTAATTAGACCAATTTTGCCAAATTGTCTTGAAAACAAGCATCAGCCTGAATCTGATGGGTGGCTAGCAGAGCTACGACTGCCTCAATATTGCCCATATTTTCGGGAGGGATAAGGATTCTCTGTCATGTTTTCTGACTTGTAGAAGAAAAGGGTCTCAACTTCTTCAGAGGAGGTTTCAAAGTCATCTGACCCTTCTGAGCTTGATTCTGATGAAGGGGAAACTCCTGGTCTATTGATCTCTAAGCCGGATCGACCAGGAACTGGAGGGGGGTTGGCAAAGAATAAAAAAAGTTAGGAAAAAGGTGGGTTTAGGGCGCTAGGTCTAATGAAAATGTGGGAGAGTCTTATTTTTAAGAATACTCAGGCCCACTGTTGTATTTGATAGAGGGAGACCGGAAGGCTATGTAATTGTCATGATGCCTACCTCCAAGGAGCCAGGTCCGACCCAGCGACCCCAGAGGCAGGCATCATTTCCCCCAGGGGAGTGCCAGCGGGCCCAAGCTGGGGCCCTTTGGACGCAGTCCTGGCGCCTTAGGCGCCAGGCTCATGTTGGACCTCTGTCCTGGCGCTTTAGGCGCCAGGCTCATAAAGCTAGACATGTGTTCAAGTGTTTTCATGTGCACTTACCTGATGCAGACCATGCTGCCACATCCAGGCCCTCTTGAGGCCTGAATGGAACTACTTTACCTGTGGGACTACTTTCCACTCGGGTGTGGTCGGGGAAGGATACATACCTGATCGGAGGAAGGATACACACTTGGGACTTCTTCCAAAGCTATTTAAACCACACCCGATCAGCAACTCACACTTCGCGTTGTTCTGCTCCTCGCAGCTGGACGCTCACCGTGTCAGCTCCTGCATCTGGACTTCAGTCACGCCTGTCAGCATCCTGGGTCACCTGCAAAGGGAGACAAGAGACCTTTCCAGCTAAATCTGCACCACGGAGACATCACCGACGATCCTGAAAGGGAAGACATTATTTTTAAAAGCATTTCGTTACGATCGCTGCAGCGCTGCATTTCACTCACCTTTCCTGGGTTCCTCCATCTTCAGCAGCGATCATCCGAATACACAGCCACTTCCCAGAGCCTAGAGAAAAAGACAAGAATAAAAGGTGAGAGAAGGAAGGGAATAAGACTTACCTCATTTCATTTCGGGTCTTTCCGCTTCCAGGCATTTTCCGGACCCCGGCCCCTATAGGGAAAAAAGACAAAGACATTGAATGAGCGTATGCAAAGTCAGTTCCCGAGCGCTCATCCAGAACTAACCTGCCATTTACTGGAACTGGAACTGCACGTTTCACTTCGGGTCGGTGCTATATCTCCGGCATTCCGAACCTCGGCCCCTAAGGGGAAAAAAGACATAAACATTAGCGTTTGCTGCAAAAAGACAATGAACATTATTATTAAGCTTGGACTTTTGAACTTGCAACTGAACTTTTACAGAGCCTTACCTGAATAGTCAAGCTTACCTGAACTCCCATCAATCCTCAATCCAGTGAAGTAACTGGGTTTCAACGCGCCCCTGCATCAGAAGCAGGATGGAGAGCTCATCCTTCCTGACCCTAAGGTGAGACTTCACAGGGAATCGTGGAAGGGCATCGTGGAGGGTTGGAAGAGAGTGGGAGGCTTGATCATAACTCAGTCAGTAGGTAATACTCCCTTTTCACACACAGGGGAATATTCCTGCGAGCCGGAGAAGCCAGAGTAGAGGGCCCTTCCTGTCCATCTTCAGAGTCCTGCGCTTCACCATTGAAGAAGCATCAGCACTCGAAGCCAGACCTGCGCCTCCGTGGGAATCAGGTGAGCGTTACAGTAATAGCACCCGGGTTTTGAAAAACAAATCCAGTTCACTAACTTGGTCTTGGAGTTGGGAGGACAAGGTCTCCTTAGCCCCTTACCTGCCAGGCTATCATACAAGTCTGTGCAAAACGGACAAGCATACTCAGCCTTGGCACTTAAGGGGCTAAGGGTGGATATTCGATCGGAATTAAGGACTTCAATAATCCTGTTTTCCCCTTCTGGCAGGATGTCAATCACTAGCATGTGTTCTCAATTTTTATCAATTGAATCAGATCCCACCCCTGACAATCATACCTAAGGGAGGCATGGTATCACAAGTATGACACTGACAAGAGACACAATATCAAAACCATTATTAGATTTGTGGGGTTTGGAAAAACTCCTACTTTGCCCTATAGCTAGGATGGGAGTAGTCTCTGCCATCAAATAATAAAGAAAACACAGTCCTGTTCTGTTGAGTCAGGTTCTGTCAAATTGAAAATTAATAGTTACTCACCGTAGTGACTAACTTACTCTTAGTCCAGAGTCCCCTTTTCTCCATACTGTATGAGCGTCCATTGCGAGGGACGGAACCTTTTTCACCAGAAAAATCTTCTTCCACTTTAAATTAAGAGGCGCGTCCCTGGGAGCATGCGCTCGCCTGACTCCGCCCACCAGCACCCATTGACGCGTCAACAATATTTAACATTGCCTAATAGCACCACTAATATTAGGGGGGAGGATGGTGAGACGTATGGAGGAAAGGGGACTATGGACTAAGAATATGTTAGTCACTACGGTGAGTAACTATTAATTACTCTTACGTCCCACCCCCTTTCCTCCATACTGTATGTGCGATTACAAATGAATGTAGACCCAAGGAGGAGAGGAGATCCTCTTTAAGCAAACAGGTTTCTTAGAAACGCCTGCCCAGAAGCCGCGCCTGACCAGAAGGCGGCGTCCAAACAGTAGTACTTTCAGAAAGCCGAAGGGGTGACCCAGATAGCAGCCCTGCTAATGACCTGCCACGGCACGTGCCGCTGAAACGCAATGTTGTGGCCTTGGCTCTAACCGCATGGGCATGCAAATTAGCCGGCACAAGTTTGTGCTGCCCCTCATATGCCTCCTTGATGGCCACGACCATCCACCATGTTATGGAGGCCTTGGAGGCCTGATAGTCGGGCCTCGACCCACCAAAAGTGATAAAGAGGGCATCCGACTTGCAGAAGTCCTTGGTCCTATCCAGGTAGTATTTTAGCGTGCGTCTGAAATCTAGACAGTGCAAGACCCTCTGAGGTTCATCCTTGGGGTTGGAAAAGAAGGTGGGTAAGACTATTTCCTCGTTCAGATGGAAGGAGGAGGTCACCTTGGGTAGGAAAGCAGAGTGCGTCCAGAAGACCACCTTGTCTTTGGGAAAGGTAGGGTAGGGCTCTGATGCCACCAGAGCCTGAATTTCGCGGACTCTGCGAGGGGAGGTGAGGCCTACGAGCAGTGCTATTTTTAGGGTGACCAGCCTGATGTCTGCGAACGCCATTAGCTCGAACAGTTTGTGTGCCAAGGCGCCCAGGACTACATTGAGGTCCCACACAGGGTGTGGCTTCTTTACAGGTGGGTAGAGCCTGTGGAGGCCCGCCAGTTGATGTTTGACCTCCGCGTTAGCAGAGGAGAAGAGACCCTCCTGAGAGTTTCTGTAGGCTCCTATGGCCGCCAGATAGGAGCAGCATGTATCCATCTGCACTCCAGAGTGGGCGAGGTGTGCCGAGAAGGAGAGTACATCGTCCAATGTGCACTTAAGGGGGTTGATCTCCTTACAGTAGCCCAATGATAGAATCTAGACCATTTGCTCTTATACTGGCTCCTGGTACCTTTGCTTCTGGCACCCTGGATGATCTCCAGGTTAGCCTGAGATAGGCTCAAGTGTTTCAGTGTGACCTGCTCAGGAACCATGATGCAAGGGCTAGCTTGTGAGGAGCGGGGTGGAGTACCCTGCCTCCCCCCTGAGAGAGGAGATGGGCCCAGCGGTAGGTGAATGGGGGGCCTGTCTGATAGGCTGAGCAGCTCGGAGAACCAAGGTCTCGCCGGCCAGCAGGGAGCTATCAGAATGATGCTGAGGTGACAAGATTCCTTTATCCTGCAGGTCACCCTGTGAACCAGCGGTGTGGGAGGGAAGGCCTATGCCCTCATGTAGCTCCATTGTATCTGGAATGCCAGGAGGCAAACTGCTGGCATTTCCTGTTGTCCTGGGAGGCAAACAGATCCACTTGGGGCTGCCCCCACCTGAGGAAGATCTTCTTCAAGTCCAGGTCGTTCAATTGCCACTCATAATTGTCTGCCCCCAGCCTGCTGAGCCTGTCCGCCTCCAGGTTTGACTCCCCCGGAGGTGGACAGCGGTGAGTTAGATATTGTTCTCCAGCGCCCATTCCCACATGCAGACCGCTAGGTTGCACAGCGGAGGGGATCTGGTACACCACTGCTTGTTGACATAGAATATGCTGGTGGAGTTGTCCGTCTGGATAAGTACTGTTTTGCCGTCTATCAGAGGGAGGAAGGCCATGAGGGCTAGCCATATGGCCCTCAATTCTAGCCAATTGATGTGGTACTCCTGTTCCTGTCGCATCTAGACTCCTTGGACGTTGTGACTGTCCAACATGGCTCCCCAGCCTTCTAGGGAGGAGTCCGTAGTGACAGAAAATGAGTAGTGACTCTCTTGATAGCGGTGATCTGAGTTGAAGACCGGACAAGCCAGTCATCCAGTTATGGGTAGACGTGGTGGCCCTGGGTCCTGAGGAGGACTGCCACCACGTTCATCAACCTTGTAAATACCCTGGGGGCCGAGTTGAGGCCGAAGGGTAGCACCTTGTATTGGAAATAGCAGCCCATTATCCTGAACCATAGAAAGGACCGGTGTGGCTGCCAAATAGGGATGTGAAGATACGCGTCCTTCAGATCCAGGGAGCACATCAGGTCTCCCTAATTCAGTGTCCCCGCAATGAGTGCTGGCGTAACCATCTTGAATTTTTGGAGAGGAAGATAGAGTTTGAGGGTGGAAAGGTCCAACAACTCTAAGGCCAGCCTGGTTCTTCTTCAGTATGGCAAAAATCCTGGAATAGAAGCCCAAACCTCGCTGGGAGAATGGCACTTTTTCCACTGCCTGGCTCTCGACGAGCGAACGGACCTCCGCCAACGGAGTTGCTGTTCCAATCTGTGGGAGAGGAGGGGAAGAGAGAGGAGAGGAAAGGAAGGGACTGGCAGGCGGTACCCTGTGGATACCACCGAGAGGATCCAAGGGTCCGAAATATTTTGGCACCAAAATTGCATGTGGTAGGCAAGCCTGCCACCCATCCGAGACACGTGGACCTTAAGGGGCGTGTCATGCCTTCTTTCCCTCGGAGGCTGTTGCGGAGGAGGGGGGTTGGAAAAAGCCCTTGCCCCCCCCTTTTGGTGTTTCCTACGATGCTGACTCGGAGAATGGTCAGGTTGTCTGGATCTCTGTTCTTGGAAGTCCCAGAACCCTCCAGATGCCCGCCCCTTGTCGGAGCGTTACTGTGACTGGGTGTACACCTTGGCCGTGGCCTTCGTAAGAATAGATGAATACTACACGGTTTGCAAGCTGTTCTGTTAATCTAATTCTTTATCCGTGGAGGAGTGGAAGAGGTCACTACCCTCGAATGAAACATCCAATATGCGTTCCTGGACATCGGGGTTAAACTTAGTAGCCCAGACCCAGGCCATCCTTATGTCCGTGGCAATGCAGATGGCCTGGCCAGAGGTATCGACATGGGCCACCATGGACTCCATGATGTCCTGCACTACCAGCCTGGCTTCTCCTAATCCCTCCTTGAAGCGAGCTTGGCTGTGTTGTGGAAGTTCCGGGACGAAGTCTGCAATTTCCCGCCATAGCCTTTGGTTAACCGCTGCCAGCATGGCATCAGCATTGGCTTGACAGAGGTGCAAGAAGGTGTTGGAGTACAGCTTATTCCCGTACGCCTTCAAGATCTTCTCCTCCTTGCCTAGCAGTGTCAACGACGAGGAAGCCGAGGACGACTGAGGCTTGGAATAGAGTGACGCCGCAGCAATCAGCGAAGAGTGTGGTTGAGGGTTTGCCGAAAGCAAGAGTGTATTACCCTCTATCTGCCTGTACTTGGCGTTGAGGCGCTGATTGACAGTCTGGGCCGAGTGCGGCTTGAGCCACCCCTTTTTGGCCAGGGCAACGTCTTTCTGCATCAGGATCCCTGTCTTGGTAGGGGGTTTTAGAGTGAGGACTTCTGCCAAGATCCCCTCCTCGGGCTGTTCAACCTCGGGCTGAAGTAGGCCAAAATAGTCTGTCAGCGCTTCCAGGCATCCGTGGAAGGCCTTGGCTGAAGATGACGTGTCGGGGTCCTCCTCCTCGTCTGTGACCACCTGAGTGTTCAGGGGATCCGGAGGCCGTAAGGGGTGGGCAGAGTACTGGGCACTGTGGGCTGTGGTGTGGAGAATGGAGCTGGTGGCTGCTGCGGGGATGTTGTGGAACTGCCTGCAGGGGTGCCAGAATCCAGAAGGAGCCGGCAGGGGCAGCGCAGGCTGCACTGGGGCCTGAAGCACTGGAGCCAATAGAGGAATGACTATGGGTGCTGGAGGGAGCATGTCCTGGATAGCATCCCAAAGGATGGCCCCCATCTGGGGGGGTTCACATCAGCGCTAGGAACCTTTCGAAGAACCGGTCTTTGGAGTCTGTAGTCATGGCAGGAGATATTGACGGGGCGGCTGTGGGCTGCAGGAGCCGGGGCACGCACTGTCTGGGGTGAAGGCTGAACTTGACCTGCGCTGCCGATGGATAAGCTGCTGACCATGTACCTGGTTGACACCAGTGCCACCTTATGACTCGCTGTTCCACCCGCTCCGCTAGATGGGGCATCGGAGGAGCGGCCATTTTTTCTGGTGCAGCGGCCATTTTCTTGATTGCGTGCCACGTGACAAAGTCGTGGTGCCTGGCTCATCGGACCCAGCCCTGTCCAAGACGCTTAGTTTTGGAACATAGGGCCTATCCTGCACCTCAGGCCTAGACATGGAAGGCGTATTGCCCTCGGCTGAACTGCTCGTAGTGCTGAGTGAAGGCGCTCTCTCGGTATGATGGTGGTAGTAGGGCGTAGGCCCTCGAGAGTAACCCTGGTAAAAGAACCTTGTGGTCCCTCAGCACTGGCACCAGAAGTATCTGGAGACCCCTCGGCCGTAAGGGCGGTAGCTGGACTAGCCTCAGTATTTGTGCTGGTATGAGAACCCGAGAGGTCCCTCCCGGCCGGGCGCTTCTTTGGAAAGGAGTCGCCCATACGGGGTGCAATGGTAAATAGAGGCCTTGGTTTGGCCTCGAGCGATGCTTGACAAAGTCCTTCGAGTCTTCTGGAGGTGACGTCTGGAAGAGCTCCCTCCACCTAGCTAGCCTGTTCTTCAGTGCACGTGGAGTCTGTGCGTCGCACGCAGAACAACCTTTCCAGCCGTGGTCGGGGCCAAGGCAGCGGAGGCAAAGGGAATGGGGGTCGGATGTAGGGACACCTGCTGAAGCCTGCTGAAGTTGACATTCGCCAGGGACGAGCGTGGCTTTGGAGGACCAACTACCTATTGAAAAGAAAAAGACTAAGATAGAAGAATATCCGGGGAAGAGTGTGTGGTATTACATGGCCGAAGCCAAACCCAGGAGCGCTGGTGAATTCAACACATTCCTGTCGATGCGGAAAAGGGGACTGAGGAGTGGCACCGATGGGCGGAGTCAGGCGAGCGCATGCTCCCAGGGCCGCGCACCCCTAAATTTAAAGGGGGAAGAAGATTATTCTGGTGAAAAAGTTTCCATCTCCCGTCTCTCAAGAGGCACGCCCAAACAGTGTGGAGGAAAGGGGACGGGACGTAAGAGTAGGGCCTATACTAACAAAACCTAATGCCTGCCCTATATCCTATACAAAAAGTGTGTAAAGGGGAATATGTATGCAAAGAAAAGTCAGTGTTATAACAAAGAATCAAGATAGCTGAGTCAGCTCTCTTCCCCACGTTGGCAGGCCCTGTAGACAGGATGACACACACTGGCTCAGGTTCTCAAAACAGAGGCAGTTCAAAACGTGGATCGAGGCCCGCCTGGCCTTCCACGTTAAAGTCTCCAATTCCAGCTTACAAAAAACTCTTTTGCAGTTCAACAAAAAGTTCACAGTTCAACAAAAAGAGCACAGACCATTCAATCACAGCTCTTGCAGGGGTTCCCTTCCCCAAGTTGAATTCACATTCTTTAGGATTTTCCTTCCCCTAACTTGTTACACTTCAGGTCTCCCTCAGGCTCAGACCTTTTTCCGATGTTGAAAGACTTTCGAAAGTGCAAGGTTTTTACTACAGACCTCTGTAGGACCACTTCGACTTTCCCTTCAGATCAGACTCTTGTTATTTGCCCCAGTGTCCCTTCCTCTGGGTTGTTCAGTATCATAAGCACCGAAGTTCAACATTCACCTTTTCACTTCCCCTTTTTGCCAGTGTTAATCTTGATCTTTACATATTTTAGAGTTAATTCTCTTTGTTGTTTTAAAGAAAAACCTTTCACTGAGACTTTCGAGTGGGCTACTTCCCTTCGCCGGCCCACTTCGTTAATCTGCATCATTGGCTTCACAGTTATCAGCAATTTAAAGTTAACCACAGGTCTGCTTTCCTTCACGGCTCATCCACACGCATGTAGCCTTCAATTGTGAAATATACTGTTGCAACTTCAATCTTTCTTCAACACACACCAGCCTTTCATGTCGCTCGCCAACTCACCGGCTGTGTTATTTAGTTTCTTGTTTTTGTGGTTTTAATTCATGACTCAAGGTTTTTTGGTAGAGGCTTGACCTCGCCTCCCCAACTCTGTCGTTCACCCCAGAGACAAGTCTTCTGGTCTGGGATTTGGCCTTCTCCACATATCTTTCACGGCTCTTCAGAGGCAACAACCCCCTTCAGGGATCTCCTGGGTTTCTCTACCCATAGCTATCATCCCTCTTCCAGCGGCTCTGCTCTAGTAGTGTTGGTGAGGTCTAGTTTGCCAGAGGTCTGGGGGTTACTACGAGCTTAGCCGTTCAGCTCCCAGGGCCATACAACCCTTCCCTCAGAACAAACGGAGGACTCAGCCAAGGGCAAGTTAGACTAGTTTATTACAAAAACTGACAGGGATCATACAGGACATTAAAAAAATCTCCAGAGTCATAGCTCCCAAACCCGTATCAAGCCCTTTTGTTGCAAAGTGTCATCACAACATGGGCCCCTTCCTGAAAAACCTATACCACTTTCTGTTTGGGGGCTCGGAGTGGTATACAGTATGAATTGCCCCTATGGATCTTAGTTAATAGGCCCTCTCATGTCAGGTGGCTGGCCTGCCCCTTACCCACCAAACTATTCTATTGTTGCAGGGTCACAGGATTACCATTGGCCCTAGCCCCCGGCCATCCACCCCTGGAATTCTGTCCCCTGATTGGCTGGAACTGGTCTCCCCAGACCTGGGACTCCGCTCTGTGCACCTCTTCAAGGTGATGAGAATGACTATGTGTTCCCAATGTATCTGTTAGCAGTATTCCTTTTGCCTGTGAGAGTGCTCTCCACGTTGCAACCTTGATAACTTGTTCATTTTTCACTTCATGTCTGAGGTGATGAGAACTCTTGCAGGGAGAATACCCATTGTCTAGCTCGGCTACATTATGTAGTTGAGTACCACGAAATCAAGCTCTTCTGGTCTGCAATTTATGAGGATTTATTCTGTTTTCCTGCAGATGGCCTCTTGTCATTTTAGATTTGGAATGTGCTGCTCGTCTCTGACCTTGGCTGTGTGTCCTGGCCTTCCTGTTCTGTGTAGCCTGGTTCTGCTTTCCCTCGCGGCTTGTAGCTTTATGTGATCCTCATTATAATCATATTATGATTTCTGCACATCTATATTGTGCTATATTTCCTATAGTTTAGTCGTATTTGGTCCCTGCTAGGCTCCTTATGTGATCCTGATGTTGCATATGGTTACTTGCCATAAGCATCTGCAAGCTTGATCTGCATCTCTTTGTTGCCTTGCATTCAGTGTTTCTGCACTTAGCTAGTGAGAACAATAATAAAAGCTTCCTGATGTAGAACATGGTGCCGACTACAGCCGTCAACGACAGCTGTTGTACCTTCCCTTGAATGGCTGCTAGCCTTTCCTCTGATGGGGATGCCATGCAAGCCACTGTGCTGAGTCTGGCACTGAGGAACAGCGTGTTCTACGATGGTGTTAAGCATGACTTTGGATAGTTCATGGAGAACCCCAGCTCTGTCAGTAGACTGACTGTCACCTTTGTGTGCTCGTCGGCCAGTTCCCAGGAGCGGGCTCATATCAGCCAATCGTCCCAGATACAGGTATACGTGTACTACCTGCAGACGCAGGTGGGCCGCCACCGGGGCCATGCAATGTGTGAACACCCTTGGGGCCAACTTTAAGCTCAAAAGGTAGGGCCTTGAACTGGTTGTGCTAGCATTGTACCACGAACCGTAGGATTTTTCCGATGTTTCCTGTGGATGGGGACATTTAAGTATGCATCCTCTAGGTCTGACGACGTCAACAAATCCCATTCATCCAGTTGGCCCAGCACATGCTGCAACATGACCATCCTGAATTTTGGGGATTTCAAGTACTTGTTTAGATGGTGCACGTCCAGGATGGGTCTACAACCGCCCATCTTCTTTCGGACCAGAAGGCATTTGGAATAGACTCCGGAGCCCGGTATCCGTTGGGGAACAAGCTCTATCACCCCTTTCCATAAAATGGCTCTAACCACTTCCAGGAGCTGAGGGATGTGCTGCTCCTAACTGGGAAACAGTGGAATACGAGGGCGTTGGATACCTGCATTGAATACATGCGTTGTAACTCCAAAGTGGGTCCCTGGGCGAGAGCGTCCAGCACCCATATTTTGGTGGTGATCTTCCACTCGCTGATGAACCTCGTCAGCTGGCCTCCCACCGGGGTGCACGAGTGGGGGCCCGATGACTTGACAGTTCAGGCTTGCTTGGGCGATGGCAGTGCTGACCTCTGCTACCGTAGGCCTGGGTGTAACCCCTGTAGGCTTCCTGCATGGAGGATCGAGGAGATTGCCTGTATGACATGCAGTATCCCTTGGATGATCTGCTTGATTTTCCCCGAGAGGAGCAAAAAGGCGACGAGCGATGTTGCTGCAGAGTGCCAACGCAACATGCCTTCTCGTGTCAGACTTCCTGGCTTGAAGGGATCAGTGAATCGCCTTACCGAACAGATTCACGCAGTGGAAAGGCATGTCCAGCACCTTCGCATGAACATTCTGGCAAACGTTTGTGGCCTTCAACCATCGCTGTCGATGAAGGTAAACTCTGTTTCCCATCTGTAGGAAGTATATAGCAGACAGAATGAAAAGGGGTAACATTAATATACGCCAGCTATCACCAGCAACCTGTATGTGTGGCCGGTTTACATGCCCAGAGCAGTTGCATTCTGCCTCTAGGATGAAAGACTTGGCATTTGTACTAGCAAAATGCAGAATAGCAATGACACGGAAGTCCCTGCGAGGCCTCCACATAGAAGACTGGTGGTTGGATATCAAGAAATGGGCACTGGCCGAGTCAACAGCCTGCTGGTGTGCAGCACACATTAGCATCTCGGATGCCAACGCTGATATAGCAGCATGGAACTCAATTACCCAATCACTGTTCTCACCACTGACACCAGAAACGTAGGATGAGCAGGTGACCCGGATGACCACACAAACAGAGTAACTCTAGTAGAACATGGAATAGCGTGCTAGACATTGGTAACACAGGCAACACAGGAGAGGGTTTTTGTGGGGGGGGTGGGTGTGTTGGGGGGTAAATGGGATAAGTGGGACATGTTCTAGTGTTAAAATTGGGAGAGTATACAAAGCAATGCTGGAACGAACAATCCCTTCTACTTTGTTTCTTTTGTGCTGTATACATGTGTACATCTAAAATTAATAAAATTAGTTAAAAAAAATATATATGCAGCCAACCTTATAATGGCCACAAACTACATACGCACTCCTCCCAACTGCGTACACATTCCAACATACACTATGGCAAGGAAATACATTCCAGCAACAATATGCAGCCAACATTATCATGACCACACACAACATGTACACTCGCCCCCACTTTGTACACATAACAAGCATACACAAGCAATAAAATACAACAATTTATTGACAAAAATAAGTAACTATGCTGTATACAAAAACAAACGCAAACAGGCCCTTGCTGCAAAACATAACATAGGCCTTCAATGATATTGCCTGTATATAAACTATTTCCATCATTACTTAAATGCACTCCATCCTCCATAAAAATTCTGTCCAAGTGCCTTTTAACGTTCTGTGAAGAATACAATGTAGGCCATGTAGTACTGAGAATTTATGTACACATCTTTTTAAATGTATGTGTGCACGATTGATCTTACGATGATTCGCAGTACCATCCATCCAAGGTTTACGTTTTTTTACCACTTTCATAATAGACAACAAGGTTGTCAACTATTTGTTGCCATTTGCCACTGTAATAGCCAAGCCATTCCACCTTCAGCTATCCGAAAAACGGCGGACTGCCAGCAGATTTTGAGCATAACTAAGGGATATATTTGATACCTGGCCATTTAATTCATGAAGATTGAAGCCAGATGCTTGGAATAACTAGAAAGTGTGCACTGGAGAAATGCATATGCCAGTGTGGGTTGTGGCCAGTAGAGGCTGTGTCATAAATTTAGAAGATCTACAAATGAGAACCAGAAATTGACTTTAAACAATTTGGGCGATAACATGCGCAGTGAGCAGTATTCGAAATCCTGAGAATTGGTCAAAGCGCCGTGGAGATCAACATATCCATGTATCCAAAATCTTTAAAGTGTGTAGTGGATAGCCCCCGATGAATGGCCGACTATTTCTGTTATAGGGACAGAAACATGATGTGCTGATAATTGTTTTACACACAGTGGGTCATCAAAGAATACATTTTTTTTCAATTGTGGGTGAAAGTAAATTTTCAATGTGTTCGTAATATTGCTATTGATTGTGTGTATTGTGGTTTTTGTGTAGGTTGTGTGCCCTTGGTCTTTACTAGGTTTTTACATATTTTGAACAATGTTTCAAATTGTAATGAATGTGTAATGAAATGAGGAATTTTTCCATTTTATGAATATGCTAGTAGATCAATTTTTTCAGGATTCAGCAGTTTAGAGGAATGGGTCACCACTTTTTTTACCTTGAATTCTCTCTTTTCTCTTCTTTATACAAGTATATACTGTTAGTCCCAGACGGTAAAGAAAGGCATCCCCGGCTTGGGGGTTGATCCTGGGAGTAGTTACCCGTATTACAATATTGCATTAAAAAAATGTACATTTTAGAATTACAAATATATAATTCATTAATAACCTTAACATACAATATACAATACAGAAACATAAAACACACACTAAAAAGATATTACAATATAATAAACACTATTTAGTAACATTTATTTAAAAACCCACATATTACATAATTGCATTATTACAAACAAAACACAAAGAGAAGTAAGCAAAAAAGCAGAAGTAGTAGCAGAAATAATTCATAACCTAACTGATTATCTTTATGCAAATAAATGATTGCTCTGTTTGAAAGCTGCTATTTACCCTATGTATATGTATCACATGATGTGACTGGACCCTAAGGAAAGTAATGCGAGTACAATGTATACAAATATGAGCATATAGAGGGAAAGTACAGTAATAAAAAAACAACAGAACTATCAGAAAGTGCTGATAACTCTACTGATTATCTTCATGCACCGAAAGGAGTGCTGTCTTTGAAGCTTGTGTCTTCCCCTATGTATATGTTTCATATGATGTGACTGGACTGTAAGGGAATTACTGTAAGAACCTACTTGAAGGATACGTCTACAAATAAAATAAAATTTGTGGTTTCTGACTGTTACTGAAGAAAGCCATGTGGCCTAGATATGCCAGTAAAGGAAAAAAGAGTGAGCCAGACATGTGATGTCATCAGTGATGTCATCAATGTCATCAATGACATTTGTGATATCATCTTTGATGTTGTGGGTGTTAGTCTTAGCAGTGCACGGTGGTGGCGTGAGTTATGGTTGCTTAGCTGACCATAACTGGCGAATTTCAGGGGGTTTTCGGTTTTACTTGGAACCATAATGTCCCTTTAACGTCCCTTTAACAAAGGTTTTTTCACTGAATTTCATAGGTTTTAGTAGCGCAACTTAACCATAACGTCCCTGTAATGCATTTTTTTTTTACTGAATTTCATAGGTTTTTATTAGTGCAAAGTCACCATAACATCCTTTTCAATAGATTAAGACCACTAGCATGTTAGGTCCTCAAAGTGGGAACCCCGGGTGGTTAAAAAAAGATTTTTCTTCCCAAACCGGGACGCCTGTGGCATCCCGGTGTAGGAAGGAAAATCTTTTACCAAGATGGCCACCATGGAAAGGGAAGGCGGGGTGTATAAAGAGAACACAACAGGGCATCAGCGGGGGGTGGGGGGGAAAGGAGGGAGACACTGGGTATGAGCAGGGGATGGGGGGGAACAGTAGGGAAACACAGGGCATGAGTGGGGGGCGGGGGGATCAGGGGAGACAAGGGGCATGAGCGGGGGGTGGGGGGAAAAGGGAGACACAGGGCATGAGCAGGAGGTGGGGGGAACACGAGGGAGACACGGGGCATGAGCGGGGATGGGGGGACCAGAGCAGACACCGGGCATGAGCGGGGGGTACAGTAGGGAGACACGGAGCATGAGCGGGGGGGGAACAGTGGAGACACGGGGCATGAGCGGTGGGGTGGGGGAACAGGGGAGAGACAGGGCATGACAGGGGGGTTGGGGGTAACAAGGGGGACAGGGCATGAGCGGGGCTGGGGGGAACAGGGCAGATACTGGGCATGAGCAGGGGGTACAGGAGGGAGACACGGGCATGAGTGGGGGTGGGGGTAACGGGGCATGAGCGGGGGATGGGGGTACAGTAGGGAGACACGGAGCATGAGCGGGGAGTGGGGGGGGAACAGTGGCGACACCAGGCATGAGCGGAGGGGTGGGGGAACAGTGGAGACACAGGGCTTGAGTGGGGGGTGTGGGGAACAGGGGAGATAGGGCATGAGGGGGGTAACACAAGGGAGACACGGGGCATGAGTGGGGAGTGGGGGGTAACAAGGGAGACAGGGCATGAGCGGGGGTGGGGGGAACATGAGGGAAACACGGGGCATGAGCGGGGGGTGGGGGAACATGAGGGAGACACGGGGCATGAACGGGGGTGGGGCTACAGGAGACACGAGGCATGAGCGGGGGGTGGGGGGAACACGAGGGAGACACGGGGCATGAGAGGGGGGTGGGGGGGAACAGGGGAGATAGGGCATGAGGGGGGTAACACAAGGGAGACACGGGGCATGAGCGGGGGGTGGGGGTACACGAGGGAGATACGGGGCATGAGCGGGGGTGGGGGGAACATGAGGGAAACACGGGGCATGAGCGGGGGGTGGGGGAACATGAGGGAGACACGGGGCATGAATGGGGGGTGGGGCTACAGGAGACACGAGGCATGAGCGGGGGGTGGGGGGAACACGAGGGAGACACGGGACATGAGAGGGGGGTGGGGGGTACAGGAAGGAGACACGGGGCAGGAGCGGGGGTGGGGGGAACACGAGGGAGACACGGGGCATGAGCAGGGGGTGGGGGGAACACGAGGGAGACACGGGGCATGAGCGGGGGGTGGGGGGAACACGAGGGAGACACCGGGCATGAGCGGGGTTTGTGGGGGGTACAGGAGGGAGACACGGGGCATGAGCGGGGGTGGGGGGAACACGAGGGAGACACGGGGCATGAGCGGGGGTGGGGGGAACAAGAGGGAGACACGGGGCATGAACGGGGGGTGGGGGGCAACAGGAGACACGGGGCATGAGCGGGGGGTGGGGGGCAACAGGAGACATGGGGCATGAGCGGGGGGTAGGGGGAACAGGAGCGAGAGACGGGGCATGAGCGGAGGGTGGGGGGACACGAGGGAGACATGGGGGCTGAGCAGGGGGAAACACGAGGGAGACACAGGGCATGAGCGGGGGGTGGGGGACAACAGGAGACACACGGGGCATGAGCAGGGGGTGGGGGGAACACGAGGGAGACACGGGGCATGAGCAGGGGGTGGGGGGAACAAGAGGGAGACACGGGGCATGAGCAGGGGGTGGGGGGAACACGAGGGAGATACAGGGCATGAGCAGGGGGTGGGGGGCAACAGGAAACACACGGGGCATGAGCGGGGGTAGGGAGTACAGGAGCGAGAGACGGGGCATGAGCGAGGGTGGGGGGAACATGAGGGAGACAGGGTGCATGAGCGGGGGTGGGGGGCAACAGGAGACACGGGGCATGAGAGGGGGATGGGGGTACAGGAGGGAGACACGGGGCAGGAGCGGGGGTGGGGGGAACACGAGGGAGACAGTGCATGAGCGGGGGGTGGGGGGCAACAGGAGACACGGGGCATGAGCGGGGGTGGGGGTACACGAGGAAGACACGGGGCATGAGCAGGGGTGGGGGGCAACAGGAGACACGGGGCATGAGCGGAGGGTGGGGGGTACACGAGGAAGACAGGGCATGAGCGGGGGGTGGGGGTACATGAGGGAAATACGGGGCATGAGCGGGGGCGGGGGGAACATGATGGAAACACGGGCATGAGCAGGGGGTGGGGGGAACACGAGGGAGACACAGGGCATGAACGGGGGTGTGGGGCATCAGGAAACACACGAGGCATGAGCGGGGGTGGGGGGAACACGAGGGAGACACGGGGCATGAGCAGGGGGCAACAGGAGACAGGGGGCATGAGGGGGGTTGGGGGGCAACAGGAGACACACGGGCATGAGCGGGGGTGGGGGTACACGAGGGAGACACGGGACATGAGCGGGGGTGAGGGGTACAGGAGGGAGACACGGGGCATTAGCGGGGGGAACAAGAGACACGGGGCATGAGCGGGGGGTGATCAGGAGGGAGACACGGGGCATGAGCGGGGAGTGGGGGAAACACGAGGGAGATACAGGGCATGAGCAGGGGGTGGGGGGCAACAGGAGACACACGGGGCATGAGCGGGGGGTAGGGAGTACAGGAGCGAGAGACGGGGCATGAGCGAGGGTGGGGGGAACATGAGGGAGACATGGGGGATGAGCGGGGGGTGGGGGAAACACGAGGGAGACACGGGGCATGAGCGGGGGGTGGGGGGAACACCAGGGAGACACGGGGCATGAGCAGGGGGTAGGGGGAACATGGCAGACACGGGGCGGGAGTGGGGGGTACAGCAGTAGGGAGACACGGGGAATGAGGGGGTATGAGCGGGGGGTGGGGGGAAGAGTGGAGACACGGGCATGAGCAGGGGGTGGGGTAAGAGTGGAGACACAGGGATGAGCGGGGGGTGGGGGGGAACAGTGGAGACACAGGGCATGAGCGGGGGTGTGTGGGGAACAGGGGAGACACGGGGCATGAGTGGGGGGTGTGGGAAACAGGGGAGACACGGGGCATGAGCGGGGGGTGGGGGTAACACAAGGGAGACACGGGGCATGAGCGGGGGTGGGTGGAACAGGGCAGATACTGTGCATGAGCGGGGGGTGGGGGGTACAGGAGGGAGACATGGGGCATGAGCAGGGGGTGGGGGGAACAAGAAAGACACAGGGCATGAGCGGGGGTGGGGGGAACAGGAGGGAGACACGGGGCATGAGCGGGGGTGGGTGGAACAGGGCAGATACTGTGCATGAGCGGGGGGTGGGGGGTACAGGAGGGAGACATGGGGCATGAGCAGGGGGTGGGGGGAACAAGAAAGACACAGGGCATGAGCGGGGGTGGGGGGTACACGAGGAAGACACGGGGCATGAGCGGGGGTGGGGGGCAACAGGAGACACAGGGCATGAGCTTGGGGGTGGGGGGTACACGAGGAAGACACGGGGCATGAGCGGGGGGGTGAGGGGAACACGAGGGAGACACAGGGCATGAGCGGGGGGTGGGGGGAACACGAGGGAGACACCTGGCATGAGGCGGGGGGTGGGGGAAAACGAGGGAGACACGGGGCATGAGCGGGGGTTGGGGGGCAACAGGAGACACACGGGGCATGAGCGGGGGGTGGGGGGAACACGAGGGAGACACGGGGCATGAGCGGGGGTGGGGGGCAACAGGAGACACACGGGGTATGAGCAGGGGGTGGGGTACAGGAGGGAGACACGGGGCATGAGCGGAGGAGGGGGAAACACGAGGGAAACACGGGGCATGAGCGGGGGGTGGGGGGAAACAGGAGACACGGGGCAAGAGCGGGGGGTACACGAGGAAGACATGGGCATGAGCGGGGGGGTGGGGGGCAACAGGAGACACAGGGCATGAGCGGGGGGTGGAGGGTACACGAGGAAGACACGGGGCATGAGCTGGGGGTGGGAGGGTACACACGAGGAAGACACGGGGCATGAGCGGGGGTGGGAGGGTACACGAGGGAGACACGGGGCATGAGCAGGGGATGGGGGGCAACACGAGGGAGACACGGGGCATGAGCGGGGGTTGGGGGGGTACAGTAGGGAGACAAGGGGCATGAGCGGGGGGGAACAGGGGAGAGACAGGGCATGAGCGGGGGGGTGGAGGGAACAGGGCAGATACTGGGCATGAGCGGGGGTGGGGGATACAGGAGTGACAAACAGGGCATGAGCGGGGGTGGGGGGTACAGGAGTGAGACACGGGGCATGAGCGGGGGGTGGGGAGGAACAAGAGACACGGGGCATGAGCAGGGGGTGGGGGGACCAGAAGGGAGACACGGAGCATGAGCGTGGTGTGGGCGGAAATAGGAGGGAGACACGGGGCATGAGCAGGGGCTGGGGGCAACAGGAGACACACGGGGCATGAGCGGGGGTGGGGGGTACAGGAGGGAGACACGGGGCATGAGCGGGGGTGGGGGGTACTGGAGGAATACACGGGGCATGAGCGGGGGTGGGGGGCACAGGAGGAAGAGACGGCATGAGCAGGGGTGGGGGCAACACGAGGGAGACAGGGCATGAGCAGGGGGTGGGGGAACACAAGGGAGATAGGGGGCATGAGCGGGGGGTGGGGGGAACAGAGGAAACACAGGACATGAGCGGGGTGGGGGGAACAGGAGGGAGACACGGGGCATGAGCAGGGGGTGGGGGGCAACAGGAGACACACGGGGTATGAGCAGGGGGTGGGGTACAGGAGGGAGACACGGGGCATGAGCGGAGGAGGGGGAAACACGAGGGAAACACGGGGCATGAGCGGGGGGTGGGGGGAAACAGGAGACACGGGGCAAGAGCGGGGGGTACACGAGGAAGACATGGGCATGAGCGGGGGGGTGGGGGGCAACAGGAGACACAGGGCATGAGCGGGGGGTGGAGGGTACACGAGGAAGACACGGGGCATGAGCTGGGGGTGGGAGGGTACACACGAGGAAGACACGGGGCATGAGCGGGGGTGGGAGGGTACACGAGGGAGACACGGGGCATGAGCAGGGGGTGGGGGGCAACACGAGGGAGACACGGGGCATGAGCGGGGGTTGGGGGGGTACAGTAGGGAGACAAGGGGCATGAGCGGGGGGGAACAGGGGAGAGACAGGGCATGAGCGGGGGGGTGGAGGGAACAGGGCAGATACTGGGCATGAGCGGGGGTGGGGGATACAGGAGTGACAAACAGGGCATGAGCGGGGGTGGGGGGTACAGGAGTGAGACACGGGGCATGAGCGGGGGGTGGGGAGGAACAAGAGACACGGGGCATGAGCAGGGGGTGGGGGGACCAGAAGGGAGACACGGAGCATGAGCGTGGTGTGGGCGGAAATAGGAGGGAGACACGGGGCATGAGCAGGGGCTGGGGGCAACAGGAGACACACGGGGCATGAGCGGGGGTGGGGGGTACAGGAGGGAGACACGGGGCATGAGCGGGGGTGGGGGGTACTGGAGGAATACACGGGGCATGAGCGGGGGTGGGGGGCACAGGAGGAAGAGACGGCATGAGCAGGGGTGGGGGCAACACGAGGGAGACAGGGCATGAGCAGGGGGTGGGGGAACACAAGGGAGATAGGGGGCATGAGCGGGGGGTGGGGGGAACAGAGGAAACACAGGACATGAGCGGGGTCGGGGGAACAGGAGGGAGACACGGGGCATGAGCAGGGGGTGGGGGGGAACAGAGCACACACAGGGCATGAGCGGGGGGTGGGGGGAAACACGAGGGAGACACGGGGCATGAGCGGGGTTGGGGGCAACAGGAGACACACAGGGCATGAGCTTGGGGGTGGGGGGTACACGAGGAAGGCACGGGGCATGAGCAGGGGGTGGGGGGAACACAAGGGAGACACAGGGCATGAGCGGCGGGGGGTGGGGGGTAACACGAGGGAAACACCTGGCATGAGCGGGGGGTGGGGGAAAACGAGGGAGACACGGGGCATGAGCGGGGGGCAACAGGAGACACACGGGGCATGAGCGGGGGGTGGGGGAACACGAGGGATGCACGGGGCATGAGCGGGGGTGGGGGGAAGCACGAGGGAAACACGGGGCATGAGCGGGGGTGGGGGGAAACAGGAGACACACGGGGCATGAGCGGGGGGTGAGGGGTACACGAGGAAGACATGGGCATGAGCGGGGGGTGGGGGGTACACGAGGAAGACACGGGGCATGAGCGGGGGGTGGGAGGGTACACGAGGGAGACACGGGGCATGAGCGGGGGGGGGGGGTACAGTAGGGAGACACGGGGCATGAGCGGGAGGAACAGTGGAGACACGGGGCTTGAGCGGGGGGTGGGGGGGAACAGGGCAGATACTGGGCATGAGCAGGGGTGGGAAGTACAGGAGTGAGAAGTGGGGTGGGGAGGAACAAGAGACACGGGGCATGTGCGTGGGGTGGGGGAGAACAAGAGACACACGGGGCATGAGCAGGGGGTGGGGGGACCAAAAGGGAGACACGGGGCATGAGCGTGGTGTGGGGGGAAATAGGAGGGAGACACGGGGCAAGAGCGGGGTGTGGGGGGCAACAGGAGACAGACACGGGGCATGAGCAGGGGGTGGGGGGCAACAGGAGACACACGGGGCATGAGCGGGGGTGGGGGTACAGGAGGGAGACACGGGGCATGAGCGGGGGTGGGGGTACAGGAGGGAGACACGGGGCATGAGCGGGGGTGGGGGTACAGGAGGAAGAGACAGGGCATGAGCAGGGGTGGGGGGAACACGAGGGAGAGAGGGCATGAGCAGGGGGTGGGGGAACAAGAGGGAGACACGGGGCATGAGCGGGGGGTGGGGGGAACAGAGGAAACACAGGACATGAGCGGGGGTGGGGGGAACAGGGCACACACGGGGCATGAGCGGGGGGTGGGGGGAAACAGGGGAGACATGGGACATGAGCAGAGGGTGGGGGGAACCGGAAGGACAAACGGGCATGAGAGGGGGTGGGGGAAAAGGAGGGAGACACGGGGCATGAGTGGGGGATGGGGGGAACGGGAGGGAGACATGAGGCATGAGCGGGGGGTGGGTGGAACAGGAGAGACACGGGCCATGAGCGGGGGGGTGGGGGGGAACGGGAGAGAGACCAGGAGCATGAGCAGGGGGTGGGGGGGAATGGGAGAGAGACACGGAGCATGAGCGGGGGGTGGGGGGAATGGGAGAGAGACACGGGCCATGAGCGGGGGGGTGGGGGGGAACGGGAGAGAGACCAGGAGCATGAGCGGGGGGTGGGGGAAATGGGAGGAACACAAGGAGCTTACTGTGCAACGCTCCGATGAACCGATAAACAAAGATGGCAGGCGTCTCTCACAATAGACGCACTGCGCACTTCACAGCAGCCAATAGCAAAGCACATCAGATGTCCTCGGACATCACGCAATCACTTGCCCAATCCCCGTCCTGTCCGCGGAGCGAACAGGGACGTGTGTCCGTGAAGCGGACACAGATATTACTAATTTTTGTTCACTTACATTTGTCATTTTTAAAAAAACTACTGGACAGATTTACACCAAATAAATAAAGCACGCTTTCGGGACCAAGCCGCCGCTCCCGCTGCAAATTTGGTGTAAATCCGTCCAGCGGTTTGGGCTGTAGGCGTGAGCAAAGCAAATTCAGAGTGGGCCATATACTTTTTTTGCAAAGTTTGGTGAGGATTCGTCCAGGGGGAGCGAAGTTATAAGCCGCCCAAAAAGTGCTCTTCCTATGGAAACAGCAACTTAACCATAACTACATGGCCACTATTGTGGCCATGACATATATATATATATATATATATATATTCAATGAAAAAACTTTGTTAAAGGGACGTTCTGGTTAAGTTGTGCTACTAAAAACCTATGAAATTCAGTGAAAAAAACTTTGTTAAAGGGACATTATGGTTCCAAGTAAAACCGAAAAACACTTTAAATTCGCCAGTTATAGTAAGCTATGCAACCATAACTCGCGCCACCACCGTGCATTGCTAAGACTAACACCCAGGACATCAAAGATGACATCACAAATGCAATTTTCTCTGGTAGGAAGTGGTGGCTCTGAAAAGAGCCTTTGGGCGGTGTTTGTATGTCAAAAATTATAAATACTTAACACCTACTTCAAAATGGATGCTGTAATTCTAAAAAAGGTCGTAATGCATTTTGTATTTTTCTCAAAAAAATCTGATTGCCAGCATAAGTAAGATGGACTCCATCTCTGCGAAAAATGTATGTACTATGAAACATAATATTTTCATTGTGAAAAGAGGACATGCCAAAATCTCTTAGAAAGGCACAAACAGCCTTATTAACATTGCGTCTTGCTTTTTCCATTTGTGGACCAAATGAAGAACGACGAAGCCACATTTGTCTCTGTGCAATCCGTGAAAATATTACTTGAGAATTAGGGAACATCTCCAGGACCTTTCCAAGTCCTTCTTTCATAGAAAATTGCAAGGAAATTCCAGACACATGTCCTAAACTGTTCCCTCCACAATGAATTACAATTATGTCTGGATGTTGCTCTGTCTCCAAATTAGCATAAAGAGGTAGCAAGTCCAACCACTTCATTCCACGTACTCCATGCCAGTGTACTTCCACATGTGGAAATCCAAGATCTACAGCTACTCCACAGCTTTCTGCATGCACCTTCAACCAATGTATCTATGAATCTCCCAAAATCCAAACAATCTGTTTTCTGAAACACACAGCCATAGCTATCTGCTGTTCTCTCAGCAAAAAGAGTATCTGAGAAACTCTCTCCTGGCACAACACACCCACTAGACTTTCCTGACGAATCCCTTTCAGTGCTCATTCTCAGGTGCATGACTTCTGAATCCAAAGATCCCCAATTAGTATCCAACTGTCCAGAAATTTAACAATATCCAAACAGATAAATCAATACCACTAAAATATATAAAAAAAATAGGCGGTTATAATACACCTACTGGTATCTAACTGCACCAAAATGTTATAATATCCAAACAAATAAACAATATGTTACTGCTACAAAAAATGCAACAACCCAATGTATAAAGCATTAGCCAGAAGCAACAAGTGAACACTGAAAACAAACAAATAAACTGTAGCATAACAGAAAAAGTTTTTTTTTAAATCCAACATGGATTTTTTTTTCTCCCACAGACCCAATGATTTTAGCAACGAACACAGAAACTGAGCAAATTGCACAGTACTCTGGTTTGTAATCTACTAAATGTGAGGGTCCAAAAAAAATATGTTGATTATACAATGTAATAAGTCATTACAAAATACTAATACTAACATGCTATTTTCTTTTATCACAGAAATTAACAAGAAATACATGTACTCCAGTTACTAAACCAAACAGTAAGTATATTATACACTCTATGCCATGGCCACAACCATCGCAGCATATCACACCCAAATTATCTTATAACTGTGTTCCTTATAAATTTGTTTTTGACCCAAAGTTATAAGGAACTATAAGTGTGATATGCTGCGGTGGTTGTGGCCAGGGCATAGACTGTAAATGGTCATGCACCCAACACTCTATGCCCTGGCCACAACCACCGCAGCATATCACACCCATAGAGTCAAACATTTCAACTATGGCCTATGGAAACTTTTAATGTCCGCGGACATTACCAGTGTTCTTAGAACACATTCAACTTGCCAGCGAACAATACGGACAGCGTCTTCAGGACACCCCCTATGAACATTTCAGGACAACGCATGATTTCTTAGAACACACCCCCATTTTGTTTATTTGCGAACATTGCAGGACACTGCGAGAGTTCTTAGAACATTTTCAACTTGTCAACGAACAATACGGACAGCGTCTTCAGGAAACCCCCTACTAACATTTCAGGACACCACGAGTGTTCTTAGAACACATTCAATTTACCATCGAACAATACGGACAGCGTCCTCAGAACACCCCCATTTTGTTTATTTACGAACATTTTAGGACACCGCGAGTGTTCTTAGAACACATTCAACTTGACAAAGAACAATACGGACACTGCATGTGTTCTTAGAACACTTTCAACTTGCCAGCGAACAATACGGACAGCGTCTTCAGGACACCCCCTACGAACATTTCAAGACAACGTGAGAGTTCTTAGAACACTTTCAACTTGCCAGCGAACAATATGGACAGCGTCCTCAGAACACCCCTATTCAGTTTATTTAGAACATTTCAGAACACCTGTGATGTCCGCAGACAATTCGAACACAAAAAGAACGTCTACCACATAAAAAAGCACAACATTTAACCTATCTCATACCCTCCCATCCTCCCCAAACACTCCTACACACCAACACACTCTACTAAATACACATTTTGAACAAACTTTCACTGCGCTGTCCGCGGACATCCGCGAATCCAAGAGGGCGGGCGCTACCGAAAATCTGACGCGCTTCACACCGTCCAATCAGCGAACACACCGCTTGTCCACTGACATGACGTAAGCCGCTCGGTCAATCAGGACACTGTCCGCGGAGCGAACAGGGAAGTGTGTCCGTGGACCGAACACATATCACTACTTTTTTTTAACCTACTTTTTGGTCATTTTAAAAAAAAACTACTGGACGGATTTTCACCAAATTTGCAAAAGCACGTTTTCGGGACCAAGCCGCTGCTCCTGGTCCGAATTTGGTGAAAATCCGTCCAGCGGTTTGGGCTGTAGGCGCGAGCAACATTTTTTTCCCATTCAGTCTATGGGAAAAAAAAAAAGTTTTGGGACCCCCCCTATAACTTTGCCCCCCCTGGACGAATCCTCACCAAACATTGCAAAATAATTCAGAGTGGGCCATATACTTTTTATGCAAAGTTTGGTGAGGATTTGTCCAGGGGGAGCGAAGTTATAAGCCGCCCAAAAAGTGGTCTTCCTATGGAAACTACAACTTAACCATAACTACATGGCCACTACTCTGGCCATGTAATATATATATAGCTCTCTGCATCCTTTGGTGCTGTCAGTCTTGGGTTGATAGAGCTATTTATAAAATAGAGCTACCCTATAAAACATACATTTTTGGGGCAGCCAATATGCTTTTGAGCTAATTTGCAAAACCACAATTAATAACTGAGTGGGTCTGAATTGGTGGTGAACTTCCCGGTCTGGTCACTTAGGTAGAGGCTTTTGTAATGCTTTTTCAAACCGATATTCATATATGCATGGCATAGGTAAGGTTAAGACAAATTGTCTATGGAGCGTCAGAAAATAACTTTTCTTTACCTTTTGAACCCTCCCATGAAACAAATCTGAAAACATTCCACAGTAAAAATGTGAGTCATCTGCCCCTGCATGGAAAGTATCCACATTTTTCAAAGACTTCCACATATTAGTTTTTTAAAATGCTGTTTTGATCACGTTTATAACACCTTATAACATGGGGATTCTGACATGGAAAAAATATATTTTCTGTCCCAATAGCTCAAAAGTGTCCACTTCTAGTTTATTTTATTTTGCATTTGGAAAGCGCACTGCAGCCCACGGGCATAGAGGCGCTATCAAGGATACTTAAGAAGGCTTGCTTGAGGGTTACAATAAGCGGCCCAAGTATATAACGTTTGGTTAGGTTGGTACAGTTACAGAACATTATTATACAATGTAAGGTGTGAAACATTCAGTGAGGGAGCATATGTCCGGGATCATACGTGGGTAAGCCCTCTAGGCAAAAAGCCTAGTTTTTAATGCCTTGCGGAAGGCAGCATGGGATTCGATTGATCTGATCTCGTTTGGGAGGTTGTTCCAGAGAGAGGCTGCCATTGATGGGAAGCTTGAGCCGCCAGCACGCACTGTACGCCTGTGAGGAGTCAGGATGCGGTTGGCATAAGCGGCCGTGGAGGGTCGGGTTGCTGTTTGTTTGTATATCCTTTGTTCAAGATAGGGGGGGTGCGAGTCTGTGAAGAAATTTATGAGTTAGGGCAAGGGTTTTGAAGACCAACCCAGTTTGAAGATGTTTGGCATGCACCTAGATATGACCATAAATAGGTGCACTAAAAACAAAAATGAAAAACGAGCTGGACAATTTTGAGGCATTCATGCTTTAAGATTACCTATATATGATGCATGCACACAATGAATGTCTATATTTTCTACACACTGTGTACGTGCATGTAGAAGATATCAATTTTGTTCATGTATAGTACTATGCATATGGAAACTCACATCAAAGTTAGGACTAACTTTAATATCGTTTCCCATATGGATATAAGATATATAGGCAACGTAATTGAGTACATGCCTGTACTGTTAAACTCATACGCCTGTTGAAGTATTGAAAAGTCCTATCAAAGTTATACCTCAATGATGTGAGCTTTTGTCCATATAGAAGGCATATAAGACATGTTATATACAAACTGTACACATGCAGTAGATATACATTTGGTACATGTACACTAGTATACATCTGAAAAACTCACTTGAAAGACAGGATGGAATTTAATGTCAGTTTTCAGGAGGTGTAAATTGTGTACATGTACAAACTGTACAACCCTTATATGCCTTCAATACATGCAAAAACTCACATCAAAGTCAAGCCAGACTTCACTGTGAGATTCCATATGTATATGAAGCATATAGGGCATCAGCATTTCATCACCTTATACCAAGCACTCATACAACCTTATACTACACACTCTTATGACACATGCAACTACAACATACCCACACTTATTGGAAGTGCTTTCAGTTAGTCCATAGATTTTCATAGCCCAATCCCGTCAGCCAACCATTTATATGATACATCCAGGGGAGGTTTGCTTCCCCCGACAAACCCCTTTTTTCTCTAATAAGTGGCTCTTATATACACAGTCCTGATCTGGCTAATATTCTTAACCAATGCAAAACTGACCAAGCCTGAAGTACTATGCTCTTCACTCCCAATTCCACTCCCACCAGTATTGTTGTGCAGTTTCATGGGGGAGCCAGCAGTGATTCTAGGGGGAGATTGCCTAGAATTTCCAATGCACCAAATTCTCCCAACCCACCACAGCTCAATACCATACAAGGCTCATGACCCCGCTTTGGCCTGATGATGCCTTGGTGTGTGGGGAGAATTCACTGATTTGTCCCAACATCTTCCAGTCATTACCTCTTTTGTTTTGATATAGTCACTAAGAGTAGGAGGGGTATGCTCAGACATGGGCCCTGTGCTTGCTGGGCCTATAGACCAAAACTACACCTCACTGATGTTGCCTAATGAGGCATGAACATGTCTGGGGTTGTTTGTGTTCTTGTGCAAAAGGGATGTGACCAAGCAGATTGGAAGGACAGCCACCTTTGGGGTGGGACCAAGCCTGATTTGCATATGAGTTGCTTGGTAGGTGAAGAACAATGGTCTAGAGGGTTGCCCTGAGCAATGTCAGAGATTCAGATTAATTCAAAACCTTGCCGCCATCATCTCGTTTGTTTTGCTTTACATTTAACACCTCGAAGCTGCTACTTGAGGTTAGAAACTCTTGATCAATTGATCATTTCAAACACCTGAACTAAAAACAAATGAAACCCATAAGTAATTGAAAAATGCAACTGTCAGCTAATTCCCCTCCCCCCCAGGAAAACCTTGTCTTGATGATATTTATAACCAGATCATCTTCTCTACCCGGTTTTCTTTTCTTGCCATCATTACAACATTGCCAGAAAATAACCACTATACACATGTTCAGTAGACCAACCTTTGTAATTAGCAAACAACCCGTAACATCAGTTAAAACAATATTGAAGGGGGTGAGCCCTGAGATGCAGTCCTGCATTCCACCCAATCCAACAAAGAAGTTGCTCACCACTTATCCACCCTCGCTTTGTATATGGATTGTGAAAGGAGACATCTCAATCACTATTTCAAATGCACGTTAAAGTTGTCAAAAAACATCCACCAACTAAAACTACTTACTAAAATATTTTCGTTCATTTGTAAGAAGACCAAACCAATGGTAGTCTGTGAACATACAATCTTCATTTTACTAACGTAACTGGCTTTACACTGCACGCACTTCATATCAAATGCAACGCCTTCAGATGGCAAAAAATAATTCCGGCATCTCATTCTCAAGTTTAAAAAAGTCACTCTCCAGCTAGAATTGGCTTTCAGTTGAGGGATAAGTTAAACGCATGATACTCACATGACCAGGGGTCAAAAGCATCAATCACTTGGCCTAAAAATGCCTTAAAACAAACAAAACAAAAAGAAAGGAAAACACCACGCATTGCTTATCTGAGGCAACCACATCCCAATATCTTACTTAGCTGCAAAAACTGTTGAGAGCCATTTGTCAGTCATCACCTCAAAAACAACAACCGTCCCAACCCTCAAGGCCCCCAAAGTCACTCTTGTAATGGTGTACCTTCCTTTAAATTTTCATCGGCAGACTATTTCAGTAGCCCTCTTTAATTAGTGTGCTATATCGCCCTAAATACCGAAAACGGGTGTTAAAAATATTGCTCTGCAGCGTCATCTCTCTATGTGGGGATCTGAGCAGTAATGCATTCATACAAAAATAGCATGACTGTCAACCTCGCCCTTGATGCATTAGCCCATCCAGATGCCACTGTGTTGGGTCATTGCAACCCTTGCACCATGCCTGGATTGTCAAGAGCCTAAGAGAAAAGTAATCCTTGCCCTCAAAGCAATGTAAACTTCACACCACCATCTGTTCTGTCAAAGCCTACGTGGCTATTCCATTTCCGTCGCCTGCACTACTTTTCAACTACACAAACAAGAGCACAATTCAATCATTATTTTATGGGCTGTTCACTAGCACATGCACCATGGTGGGCATAATAACTCCCCCCATAGTATTTAAAACTGGTGTTACTTCCCTAGCATGGGACGTCTGATGGGCATTTTTTCACAAAAGCAAAATAGGGGAAGAATGTAACAAAGAGGGTCTATTTGCCTTCTAGCACAAACATGTTTCTGCTACACATCTAGTATTGCTGCCAGACAGCTTTTCTGAAGCATATATACTATTAATCTATTTTTTAAACAATACCCATGGGTACAAGGTCAGACCTTGTGCTTACATTGAGCATTGTCTCTAAACCATAAACAATATATTTGATAACAATTTGCTTCAAATTTGATCATTTGCCACGTTTCAAAAATGTCATGGGACCGAACATTCCCAAACCCACCACTGGACGGTTGGGCATGTCGGCTATTGTTGTTCGGTGCAATACGTAGTTTTTTGGCAAACTTGTCCCATGCCACCTCTCGTTTCAATTCCGGCGCTCGACACACTTTACTCCGGCAAAGATAATGTACAGTTACAGTATAATTCCAGTGGAAATTGTCTTACCAAATGCGCTTGCAAACTCTTTGAAGTTTATAAGGGAGTCTGAGTTTTCATCCAGTAATCGAAACGTCCACAAGGCCAGAGAGTCCCGATTCGAGGAATGTGTCCAAGGACTCAAGAGGTGATAGAGGACCCGGAACTGCTGGCAATCAATCTGATACTGTTCTAAATATGGCAGGCTTGGATCATGGTGTTTCAGGATCGGACTATTGACACTCCAGTAACAAGACAGAAAATGTTCTTTCTGGACAAAATGGTACAATAAGATTATTCTACAATATTTCTTGGATGTTGACAGTTTCTGAAACACAATTTCACATTCTGATCAGTCAGGATTTTACAATGGACATATCTGGGTTATTGCAGAACCAGGTCTAAACTAGATTCTCGTCTCAGTTTCCAAGATGAGTTTCTACTGATCTACTTGGATCACAGTTTTTTTTTGTAGACCACGGTTTCCAAAACCAAACCCATACACCAAGACAAAGCATTTAACTTACGATTCTTAATGAATCCTCAACCCAATAATGTAAAAGTTGACAAAAAGTGCATGCTTGCATTTATTAATCTTCATTAATCCAGCTACATCTTCTCTGAAACAACAATTACAGGAAACAAGTGTCTTTCAGTGTATAGTGTAACATCTCAATTTAAAGGGAAAGGATACATGTTCTTAAGTGTTGTGGATTAAACTGTATCTTACAGTAGATTGTCATTAGCAATGGAAATTTCAGAGTTAGTGGCTGAAACTACAAACAGATGCAATAGTCTGGGCTGGCTCATCTCACAGGATAAACCTTGTCTTGCTGGTATGTATAACAAGGTCTCTGGCTCATCAATATGCCAAACAGCAAGCAAGTCAATCTAAAATGATATTGTTTAAAGTTAAAGAGTGTGTAACAGATTTATTAGCATACTCAAATATATGGAGGAAAGATTGAGTACGTCATTTTTCTGCTTCCCTCGCTGTGTTTTTCCCCCCTATAATTAAAAAGCACTCAGTTGTTTCCCGAAGCTAGGTCCACGCTCAATAAATACCCTAACAATGATAATACATTTAAGATCGCTTTTTATTTAGAAGTGGAAATTACAAAAATGTTCCTATTTTTTAATCATCCATGTGTCAAGAACTATTAGATATTCTTCCTCGATAATAGTTAAACTATAATTGGGCATGCATTTAGCAAATGATGGATGATCACGATAGCAAACAAGACCATATCAATGGCAGATGATTAACTGTAGCATATCATTTCTCCCAAATATATTTGATGAATTGCACATTTATTTGTAGATAAAATAATCAATATATTTAACAATTTGAATTAACTTCATAGCAATGACATTTGTTAAATCAAGTTTCATGAATGTACAATTAGATTTAGAAATTGTTTTAAAATGCTCTTTTATAAGATGTGTTTTTACAAAATGAACTTTCAAATGTGTAAAGCATCTGTAGAAGTATAAGTCAAGTAGACTAAATATATTCATGTGATTTACACTGATACTCAAGGAGAGCTTCCTTAGTTATAGCAAGGGGAGCACGGGAACTCCCAGGGAAAACCACCACATTGTGATTTATCCACAGAAGCCATCAATGATGAAAAGCAGCAACCTAAGGGTGAGCAAATATTACAAGCTGAACTCAGCAGGAGGGCAGTTCTCTGTCCAACTGCAAGACAACCAACTATGATGTGCCTTAAATGACAGCTAATTTTCAAACTATATATGGGTCAAAGAGTGTTAATAGAAACGATTCCACACTGGGCACTGGGAATAGGTGAGAAAAACTCAATGTGCATTGCCCCTTTATGCCGACTTCGGTTCTCTTACAGCCTCAGGAAAAATGCCTTCCCTTTAATCGAAACCAATCTCTGAATAAGGGGTTTGCCAGACACAATGTTGTCACCTGAGGCTTTTAATCAATCTGTTATATGTTTTGGGTCCACATAGGTCATAGATGAGTTCAATCTCGGACGCCACCTAATGATATTGTTTCTGATCTGGTCCCTGCTTTCCCTTCATATCTACGCCAAAGGCAAGAACAAACACTTAAAAGGAAGAGGCTTTATCAAATGTTCCTGCCACTTTTAAGGAACCCCCGACACTTTCAATTGTGTAGCACACTCAACATTGCATCTCTGCCCTCCACACAAACGGGAGAGCTAGGGCAAGGGAAAAGAGCACACATGTAGGTTTTGCCGTAAGTGCCACCACTACTGGAATCCACCCTGGAAGATACAGGAGCCCTTCTCAATAAAACTCTCTAGTGATTTTGTATTAAGAGATGCAGTGCCAGTGGGAGTGCCAGGTATGTTCTAATGTCAAAGAATGCATCCTGGGTGTGAACATGTGAAAAATCCAGGAAGCAGACTGTAGTGCTCAATTTTTAAAAAGCCAAACAGGTAGTGTGTGTGTGTTATCACTCGAGACACTAACCTATTCAGATCGAGCAATTTCCATTTCTCTCCTTGGCTCTTTTGATCACACCTTTCAACGTATTGAGATACCAACATAGAGAAGACACACAGCAACTGGAGAAAACTCCCATATTACCCAAACAAGCAGTATTATCCAAGAAAAGGTTAGCACCCGCCCTTAATTTAGTTCATAAGAGCCACTGTTAAGTCAAAGTGACCAGGGGCGTAGGTTCCTTGTTCCTATCATTGGGAACCCTTGAACTCAAGGAAGGATAATGGCTATCATTCATTGCCTAGAGCACAAGTACAGGTAGAAAGTACTGTAAACATCTTAGTGGATACAACCAACAATCTTTTCAAATTACATGACATGTCATTTTGATGCAGCCTCAAACGACCTAGAAGTAGAAGAAGCAGACATTTCAAATCAAAAACCTTAACCATTCAAAATTAACGAAACAGACAGACAGATGTCAAAAGCTTGGTGCTAAAATATGACAGACCAGACTGGTTAAGCCTACAGAATGATCAGTATGCCGGAACTCTTAATATCAGAGAGATGTGGGGCACCTTAAACCCTTGAAGGTCTTTACACTTACTTCATGAATATTTTCAATAATTAAAAGATTTTCAGGGAGATGTAGAGCCTTTGTCTGGAGAGTGCTGGATAGCATGATTAATTATGATGGGAACGTTACTAGTCACTTCTAAGAATACTCTCTCCTGTAACCAGCCTTTAGTTGATGTACCTTCTATTTCTTACTCTCTCCATTACGTTGAAGTTCACTCTCTACAGTTGAATGCCATCACTGCCCCGACACCTCACACGCTTTAATTCCTTTTCTTTTTCATGTTATTTTGTATTGTATTAAGAGCCATCTCACAATCCGGCAACAATAAGAAATACACTGTATCTAGTGCAGACCAGATGTTCTGTGTAGCTGAAATCTGACCTGCACATACCCTTTATCAAAGAAGTGCTCCCATAAGGTTCTAGCATTAAAGCCTAGATACAGCCTGAAAACACTGCACATTCAAATGTTTTTAAGATGGCTTTTGGAACATGGAGACACTGAAGAACTGTTGAAGGTTCCCCCGAAAACAGAACTTCCAGAAGGGTAGATTATCATTCTAGTCACCCTATCCAGAAGGGTAGTGTGAGACAGGCATGGTGACATGAGAGACACAGACTCAAAGTAAGATTCCAAAACCTTTATATAAAGTTTCAGGATTGGTGCAATACCCAACTAGACCTAGTTTGAAAGGGATGTTTCCCTGAAATGATGCTTCTAAGGGCCATCTGTGTCTGAAAGTCCAAATAAAAAGTCTGTCTGTGTCTAAACCAATGGTTACCATCACTCTATACAAAAATGTGTTAGGGGATCTTTTGTCAAAAAGGAAAATTATAGGTTCAACAGGAAATAAGGAAACCAGGGCTGGTTTCCGGTGTTTTCTTTGCCAGGCGTGGATTGAAGTTTGGCAAAATGAGTTCAATCAAATAGGGCTGCTTGCAAGGCCTTCGCCTAAGGATCCTTGCAATTACCTCCAATACCTTCAGTGTCTTTAAGTTCCTTGGGGTTCCCTCCCACAAACCTCAGTCCCTTCATTACTATAAAACAGACCAGTAAGTTTCCAACTTAGCTGGGCTTCTTAGGGTTCCCTTCCCCAAGCTCAGGCCCCTTCCAGCTTTCAAACACAAAGTCAGTTTTTATCGGGATGTACTTTGATTTCTTAAGTAGGCTTCACAGGATTCCTTTCCCCAAGGACAAGACTCTTCCAACTTTAAACACAAAACAAAATATAACACAGTTCCTCTTTAGGTTTTTCATGGTGCCCTTCCCCAGGTTTAGGCCCATCTAATTCCAAACACAAAGGTCACTTGATCAGGATGTGCCCTTTTCTTATTCATAGCTTTTCTCACACATAATTGCTCATGTAACAGAATCAGCGGCTTTCGAAAGTGCCAGGCTCAATGCTTTTCCTCAACAAGACCGCTGGCTCTCTGCCCCTCTCTGTGTTTCTTATGGGCCATTTATCCTCAGGTCTTCCTTTGTGCAGACTTTTATTGTCTTTTACTGCTTTCACTTTGGGGTGCACACTTGCACTGTTCCTTTTTACTCTGTACTCTTTCTGTGCGTCTTGCACCTTCCTGTGTTTGTGGGCTTCTTCTGCCCTTTGATACTGTCACTTTCCTTCTCCATGCTCACTTGCACCTTTTGTTTCTTCTCTGTGCTCAGTCACACCCTAATAATGTCAGTTTCTTTCTCTGTGCTCACTCGTACCTTTCTCTTACTTTAGGGCCACTTGCCGTCTCTTGACCTTCTTGTGCCTCCTCACACTATTCTTTTCACTTTGCTTTTGTTCGCTTTTAACTTTGCATTGGGCTGCTTACCCTTTCTTTTAAATCTGTTTTCTTTCTGTCCTCTTATTCCTGCGCCTCTCTCGTGCTCCATTTACTTGCTTTCTTTTTACTTTCTGCTTCTTTCCATTTTCCCAATCTCGCCTTTCTTTTCCTTTTACTGTTCCAGCCACACGCACGCTCCTGAGTTTCTATCGGTCATGCGAAACTCACTGGGTTGCATAGCGCTGGCCAACGGTCTCTCTGGAATGCTTTGGGTCTAGGTCAGGGTCTCACCACCTGCCCCTCAGACTCCTTTGGGCCTGGCACACTGCCCAAGAGAATGAGCACTCACACAAACTCTGCAAGCAGGGTTACATCTTTCATGCTCCGGCTCGCAGGAGACACAGTTTCCCAGACACGCTGCAGCCTTTCTCACACACCGGGCCAGCGTTTCAGCACACCGTTCTCCTCCAGATCCTCTATCCTGTAGCTCGCAGCTTCGTGGCTTCTCTGGTCCAAAATGCTTCTTCAGCTTGCTCATCCTCCTGTGTTAAACCACACCTTTTATAGTGAAAAGACCAGTCAAGTGAGAGACAGGTGTAAATGGTAACTATTAATTGCCTGACCCTGTCTGACTATTAGTGGGATACTCAAGTTCTTTCTAGAGTAGGTTGCCCTTACTTTTCCCAGTCATATGGGTAATCTGTACTGATTTTAGCTGCCTCTTCCTCATCTCAGTATTTGTTAGAAATGGAGGATGGGGAGATGGAGAGAGATTGAAGATGCCTGTGAGAAACCTGAAGGTGGCTCACCCGCTAGTCCACTAGGATCTGTCATCAAAGGGGCAAGGACACGTCCATCGCTTTTGGATCCAGTTCCTGGGGGTGGACCAGTGTGGAAGGATCACCTGGATGAGGGGTCTTCGAGGAGTGGAAGTTGGACACCGGACGGCGAGACGTGGTATCCCCTTCCCTGTGACATCTTTTCCCCATCCTACCAGGTAGGATACTTAGGAACGCAACCCCACCCCCTTTTCCAACACGAACACTTTCTCACTGACAGCTCACTGTGAAAGAAAATGTACTAACACCCAAGCCGTTTACCTGACATTTCCCAATACAAGGGTCAGACAGTTACTGATCATTACACACACATACACCTGACTTCCATCACACTTCCCCACATGGATAAAAGGCGGAGCAGGAAAGCACAATCTGAGCAAGGTAAAGCACACAAGGAAGCAGCAGTTCCAAGATGGCAGTTAAATACAAGGAGAAAGACGTCAAGACCAAAGAGGGTTGCAAGAAGGGAAGTGCCCTTGACCTTTTCTGCGATAAAACGGTACTTTCATGAGCCTTCGAGACTAAGAAACATAAGACCTGGAATCAAAGCTGAAGAAACCTGCATTGTGTGTCGAAGGTACCCAGGGCTCTCACGCGTCCATAGGCAAGGCGAGGAGGATGTTTTGCTGCTGTGGTACTGTCCTTGGCTCCTACAACAAAGCAGCACCAGTAAAGTCAGCACAGCCGGTGAGTTGGGGAGACCGATACCAGACCGGTCTGTGTTAAAGCCAAGGTTGCAAGCAGCAACATTGTATATAGAAAACTGAAGAGAACAGTGTGTGAAGATTATGTGACAAATAACGCAAATATAATTAAACAGCAGATGAGTGACTGAACTTGAACTCAAGACAGATACCGTAAACAGAGTGGTCCGGCACCACATAGGTGGTCATTCGAAGGTCTCTGTCAGGTATCCAACTGAAAGGAGGCAAATGTAAAAAGGAATTGTGAAATCGAAGTGGTCCTGCAATGGATAAAGCCAAACCCCATGCACACTCGAAAGTCTTCCATAGTAGATGTTAACTGAAATTTGTCCGAACCAGGGTGAGAGAGACTAATCGTATTAAGTAGGGGATCTGAGCCCGGCTGATGGGGATACGGGGTGAACTGTGATTCACTTGAGAAAGAATATTCTATGAACATTGTGAAAGAGGATCTGAGCCCAGCTGAGGGAGACCCGGGGTGAATAGTGAATCACTTGAATTGAGTACTTGTAAGAAGAAAGGAACTTTGTTTTGTCGTATCAGGCCCTCTGCATGAAGAGACTTTGATAGGCAAAGAGACTCGGGCACATAAGGCCCTGATGCTAATGATTTAACTGTATCCTCGTGCTAAACAAGTCAGATTGTGCTACGCTCAAGTGAACCGCCTTGTCCCGTGCTGAAAACGTGGGGAAGGAAGGACAACGGCCTGAACATTCTGACATCATTTTATGAACACTTATATCTTTTTCATAAACACTACCCCCCACTATTTGTATTTAGAGTCAAGGATTGGCAATAGGTTTTTTAATATGGGCCGTTTATTTTGATGAAGACACCACTAAGAGTGCGTTATTATTTGATGGTCAAGCTTGCTCCCATCTGTAGATTTAGGATTAGATCAGCGTTTATCATATCCTTGTTGAAGTTTAATAAACACACTTGAACTGTGGTTACTTGTGTCTGTCTTACTGTTGATACCATGCCTTCCTTACATACCCCATGAAGGCTGAGGGAGAGTAAGATGGAGTGTTGTTGGGAATGCAGAAATACCATGTCTCGCCCTTCGGCTTCCTCCTCCCAATCCATCGTAACCCTCCACTCAGGTGATCCTTCCCCTCACTTGTCCAGCCCCGGTTTTGAGACCTAAAAGTGATGGCCCTTCCCTGGCCACCTGAATGGAAGATCCCAAGGGGGTGCTTGGGAGAACACCGTCCCGTTTCTCAGAGTAGATCATCTCTGTCTATACCAATCAGTACTGAAGTTCCGCTGGCCAAATCTGATGACAATGTATCTTCCTAGCCATAGATTAGTGAAGTTGAAAGTAAAGCTTTCAATGGCCATTTGAATCCACCAGGGTTGCAAGACGACTGGTCCCCTCCACTATATTTATTTAGCTTCTAAAGAGCTTTACACCAAAAGGGCTTTACAATATTTAATTAGATGGTACAAAATAATGCAATGAAGAAGATACGCATAGGCAAAGAAAAGATAGAGCAAGAAATGCATGAGAAAAACCTTGTAGGAAGAAATTACATGATGAGCCAATAAACAGATGGGATGAAGACCCAGCAATAATATGTACATGCAGGACAAAGTAAAGCAACCTCCTTGTGCATTAATTGTTGTTTAAATGTCAGAGAACATAAATAAATATTTATCTTCTGTGCTTATTAGGAAAGTGAAATTTGGTTATTGCACTTGTGCTTTGTGGAAGTTTTCTAGATTGTGGAAAAATGCAAAACTATTTCGGGAGAGCGACTAACATGAAGCTAGAGTTCAACTTGCAGTTTGCAAATACAATAATGAAACCATAATAGTTACCTTGAATAACTCATAAAGTTCTTCTACATCAACAGATTTTAATTTAACATCTTGTGATACAACTCGAAGCTGAAAAGGAAAACATAACATTAGTAACAAACATAATAGCTGATGTGTATTATAGGAGAATAGTTTGAGAACACCAAAAAAACCTGCAGTGAATCCTGTTATTAAGCGGATTCCATAAGAGGGATGAGAAGTGAAGGATTAAGATAAAGCTTTGCTTAGATTGTCTAGGAATTATTGAAATTAAAGGGTTCTGAAAAGCCCAAGACTATGCAGAAGTATTAGAAGCGTATGATAACATCTTGGGAAAGGATTTGCTTGAAAGGTGAATAAGCGAGTGCTAATACATAAAGTTGTGCAAACATACAAATCTAGTTGGAATATTAAACATGCTTTAATACCAAGATCAATTCAATACACACGCAATTAGAATATTCTTCTCCTTAGAAAATGCCAATTTTGTTCAAACAATAAAACCCAAACAACTCAACATCTACGTAAAATCTAAAATCAAAAATATATGATGCAAAATGAAAAATAAAAAACAAAGAGCAGGTATAGCCATTGAGCAAATACTTTAGATGGCAATTCGATGCTTCTTTAAAAGGAATCTTCTTCAAGCCGAAACTCACTGAAGATCTACGAGAAACCAAAGCTGTGCAACAGGCTGCACGTACATTACAGATATGCAGATACCTGGTCTGGGGAGCAAGCTTGGACGAGCCAATTGTCCAAGTAGGGGAAAAATCTATGCTTTTCCCTCCTGAGGCGAGCCGCAACCACCGGCAGCAGTTAGTGAAGACAGTGGCTGCCAAAGACAGTCTGAATGACAGGAGATTGAATTGATAGTGACAAGAACCTATCACAAATCTCAGATATTTCTGTTGCTTGAGATGAATCGGCACCCGACAGTGGGCATCCTGAAGTTCTGGGGACACCAAGCAGTCCTACACGACAAGAGCTCGGAGGCTATGGTACACAGTCACACAAACACCATCTTGACTATGTCCTTGCACAGGGTTACACAAGCCTCTATCCTCCTTTGGAACCAGAAAATAAATGGAATACCAGCCCCAGTCTTGTTAAAAGCATGGAAGCTATTCTACTGTGCCTTCGCCAGAAGTTGATGACCTTCTTCCAACAGCTGAGGTTCCGGAGTGAAATAGGGGCTGGAAGGAGGATGTCTGGAGAGCGTTGAGCAAACGGGACGGAATGGCACTGGTGTACGACCTCCACGACCTGAGCGTCAGATGTAGTGCGACAACTCCTCGCTGAACAGGGAAATCGACCCCCGGCCCCACTACTGGGGAGTGGTGAAGGAAGGTCTTTCACAGACGCTTTGCAACTAGGGCATGCGGAGGGCACTGTTGAGGCAGAGAACTCTTGGAACTCTGTGGCCTCTTTTCCCCTTAGTGGGGGCACAACTGCTGCCTGCCAAAGGGTGCCGCTCCCACGATGGGCATAAGAGCTGAAGGTTGCTGTAACGCTAGTCTCAAGGACTTAGCAGTGGTCTTGGGGGACTGGTACCTCTGGAGTGAGTCATCAGACATGCTCCTGAAAAGGTGATGCCAGTTAAAAGGAGCTTTGCTAGAGCATCCCAGGCAAACCCTGAGGTTTTAATTCAGGAATGTCTCCTCGTCGCAGTTCCAGTGGTCTTGTCTCTGCCACAACAGAGCCATGTGGAGACCAGACTGCAGCATCGATCCAGATGCCTCCATACCATCCTGAACAAGGGCACAAAAACCCTCTCTCCTACCCCCAGGCGGCAGATTCTTGGCAGCCCCCGTGATTATCGACCAGAGGCCAAAAGAAAATTTGACCGGAAGCATTTACCGACCTACCCGAGGTGAAACCCTTCTATCTCCAGGCATCCGATCTCTTGCTCTCCCAGTCAGGGGTCAAGGAGAGCAACATGAATGCCTTGATGTTAATCATCACGGCCTGAACCACCAAACTCATGGGAGAGGCATGAGTGTACAGGAAAGCAGAATCAAAATGCACTGGATGGTGCCAGGTCTCAGGCTGGCTTTGGACCAATCCCTTGTAAATGCAAAATGTCACAAGGGATTGGTCCAAAGCAAGCCTGCTGTAAGGGGTCCAATCCCAATTGTTTTAACAAATGCCCTTTCCCTTACGACATCACACCTAGAGTACCTTTCCTGCAGGAAGTGGAGTAGACAGGGCAAAGGGAAGAGATCCCTAATAGAAATCAAGATGTGGGAGTCTTTCCCATGCCTGCCTTCCCCTTCTATAGCCACTCGAGCTCTGACCCTCCCAATGCCTGCTGACATCAAAGGGACTACAGTGGTCAGCACCCTGGTGTGATGGAGGCTTTTATTATGCCACTGTCTGCCTTTGAAGCAAAGTTCTTGGAGGATCTCCTGGAGCGAGCTCCTGTGCCCTGAGAAGAGGTGGAGTCTAGCAGAGTCTGTTGAGAGAGCGACACGAGTGGAGTACGTGCGGAGCTGCTGAAGGATGTTTTCACTTTCTATTGGACTGTTGGGCGGAGACTCTGCTAAAGCTGACTCGCACCGCGGAGCGGTCGCGGAGTCTAGCAGAGTCCGTTGAGGGAGTGAAGGTGTGGACGCGGAGACCTTTTCCCTCCTCCTTCCCTCTTTGCCCTGGTTCTGCCATCATCATGATTGGAGGCATCCGTGATGCACGAGATGCTTAAACGTCCTCGCTGAAGACGAGAGCGCAACGGAAACGTGAGTCACCGGTGGAACAAATCAAAGTAGAACTGCTGCCATGTCGATCACAAGTAAGTCAGTACCTTTCATGTTCAATTGATGCGTGGGCAATCGATGAAATAACCAAGGCTGTAACTAATGCATGCAACAGCACTCAATTTGCCCTAAGTGAACAAAGTGCTCAAAGTGAGCCTACAATTGTGACACATAAGAGGGTGGAAGTGGAGACTGCAGTCACATGCCCTCAGCATTTGCCATGCTCCCGTACTCGCGACAATAATTATTGCAAACAGTGCATGGTCCAAATGTGGAGACAAAAGTTTCATAACTCCTTCCAATGTGGGGGAACTGTTGCACAAAAGTAGCAGTAACAGCAACAAGACGCAGTCAGAGTGTTGTGAAGGCGGGAGCCCCTAGGGATGAAATGTAACAAACTCAAGATCAGCCCCTGACTCAAGTTCAGCCTCTGTAAGAGAACAGGGCAAAAGGTCACACGGGTAAATACATCAATTATTCAAAGAAATGTGGAGAGGGAAGAGGCTCAGTCAGATAACCAATTATAACATCATATTTTAATATTTATCAAAATCATCATAATATAATAAAAAAGTTTTTTTTGCATTCACACAGTAACATCCTAAAGTACATTTAAATGTATATCAACATAGAAAAAATATCAAAAAGTGTAAAAAAATATATCTCAAAGCAACCTATCAATTACTGATGGATGTATTTCATATCCATCTATATTTCATAAGCAGTGTATATTAGTCAATATGAAGGTGCTATAAAAAAAGTGCTAAGTGCCTTTTTACTACAAGTACAGGATTACAAGGAATCTTCAAAGTTGTAGTTTCAATGACAAAGTATATCTAGTTCGATCATAGGAAATGATGGTCGCCTAAATCAGGGCACACTATCGTTGGAAGACCACTGGTATTAATATTGGCATACAATTTGTAGTTAAACCAATGGGTCCCATGACTGCACCGATGTGGTACTTCAAACTTGAGTGTAGATCTAAATTTGTATAAGAGCATCAGCCCAAATAAACAAAACAATGAAAGGAAAAACAAAAAAACATCCATTAAAAACAAAACACAAAACTGACTGTGCCTCAAAAACACTCCACACCTAATTAGAATTCAATTTAATGGACTTAATAATAACAGGCAAAGCATGTTCACCTTAATTGATCCATAAAGAGCGTAGAGAACAATTTATTTATTCACGCAGCCCGTTAGATAAACAGATGGTAATAATTTTGCATCTGTGGAGACAAAAGAAGATGTGGGATATACCTATTATCCCAGATTCTGGGCGTATTACACCGGGAGACTGGCCCAAGGACGTGCAAGGGGCTGCATATCTGAAAACACACCAACCTCCACATTGTGCGGATACAGAGCATGTGCACAAATTGATCACTGGACCATGCTTGCATCTAGCATTCAAAAGCTTGCTATAGAGAGAGGCATCTCGGTGCAGCAATGGTATACTTCAATGGGTTGGAGTGTAGAAGTAGGCCGACTGGTAAAGGCCTGAAACGAAGAAAAAAATATTATCTAAATTAGCCTTGCTAGATTATAGAAGTACTGGGATAGAACATTACAAATTATTAAAGCTGACCAATGTCAGCTATCTAGTCTGTTTTAAGGTACACCAACTGCCAAAAAAATGGCATGTCATATAAATGAATGTCGAAATGGAACTCTTAATGATGTCAAATAAGAGGGAACCCCCAACTTACAATGGGCACAATAGTGCCCAATACTATACTTAATAAATGGATCAAACAGGAACATGGCGCATATAAATATGACAAACCACTGGATGGGCCAACAGAGGTGTATCTCACATGAAAAACAAATACTACTGCTCTAGTTGAAAACGTAATGCAGCAAAAGGAAATACTATCAAAGGTTAGCGCCTAGCGAAGCATGAATACTACTGCTGTAGTAGAAAACATAATGCAGCAAAAAGGAAATGCTTACAAATGCTAGCGCCTAGTGAAGCTATAAAATAAATAGACATATAGCTATCACAGATCCAAATAATACTACAGTTACGGGCTGGGGAAGCTGCCGCATGTGCTCACCGTTTTCAGACTCCAATGCGATGTTTACAAGAGTTCCGCATGAAAAAGGAGCTTGCAAGCATCCAAAACGGGACCCGCTAGCTGAAACTCATTTGTGTGTTGCGTTTGTGCTCAAACTAACGCTGTTATGCCAATGCAGCCTCGTAAACACGAGCAAATAAAGAGAGAAATAGGACTTGGCACTGACGCCAAAATACAATGAAAATAAAGAGAGGACTAACAGGTGTCGAAGACACCATGAATATTTGTCTACATAAATGAGAGCCCACTGGAAAGACAGAGCGCTAAATGATAAAAACCAGAGGATAAACTGGAAAAATAAAATAATGAAAAGAAACCGAGCGTACCAATGGTAATAAAAAAATATATCCTGAAGTGAGGAAAAAAAAGGATAATAGTTATACAATAATTATACATGGTAGCAATAATCGAGCTAAATAATAACAAGAGGAAGAAAATGAAAAAAGCCAATTATAAATTGCTGAGAATAAGAATAAGTTAAATATAGAACCAACAGGATGGGTACCTAGTCTAGCTGACCATGGCTGAAGAATGAGGGGCTCATGCAACACAATGGAGCCACTCTTCCTGACGATTAATGCCCAAGTCATAGCTATTAGTGTTCTACACCCACCATTGTTCCCATTGGGCCAATCTGGATGCTGTGTTAGAATCGACCCTTGATACTTTCTTTAAAACCCACCATTTCAAATCATTACAATTGTGGTTCTTTTCCACGAAGTGGGTTACCAAAGAAGCTGTAATAGTCTTGGTCCGTATTTTGGAGTTGTGCTTGCCAATCCTCAACTTAATGGGCCTAGATGTTTTCCCGATATATGTTTTGGCGCAGGGGAAAAATATCACATAAATAACATTTTTAGTGTAACACGTGGTATGCTGTTTGAGATGCCAAACTTTTCAATTGATCGTAACAAATGTGCAAGCAGTGGTATACGCACATTGGTTACAAAAGCCACACGGAAAGTGGCCAATGATGGCTTTAGCACCCCATAGGCTTATAAGTACATTTTGTTTGGCGACAGGCACTGCTCTGTCAGCTTTAGTGAGCCAATTTTTCAAGTTCTTACCTTTTTTCACGGCATATAGCGGGCATGGTAAATCAGGAATGGTCATTTGAAGAAGATGCCAATGTTTTGCAATAATCTTCTTAATTTTATGATGTTGAGTATTAGCGCAGACTATCCGCTCCTTTGTGATATTTTCACGAGTGGGCTTGGTCAAAAGAATGTCTCCATGCTGAAACTTGGCCCTGTGGGATGTATTGACCCACTTTTGCTCTGCTATGCGGCATCACTGTATTATGATGGTGCCAGAAATAGCAAAATGGACGCAAAACCCTTGTGCGCGCCAAAACCCCAGAAAATCGTGCTTTGCAAACACACAAAAAGATGGCTGCCCAATCTGCCACGCATGTTGTCAGTGGTGGAACAGAGCTCTCACTCCTGAAATGTGTCACTGGGCTCCACAACAATTAAAAATGGAGTACAGAAGGAAAAAAGCAGTCCTCTGCTAAATGAAACCCCAAATCTTGCATTAAATCCCTTTTTTCTTTGTTGCTGAAACTTCAGAATGACGGTACAGAACACCTTTAAAAGAAAATTCTTGCTGGGTACTACCATTCACTTAGTTTAAGAAATCATTGTGAACTTACAAGGTCCTGAAAAGCTGAGAGCATAAACAGATTTCCACAGCAAAAGTGACCCAATCACCTGCCAAAGGGGCGAGCTTAGGCTAAACCAGCCCACACACCCCCTTTATCATAGCATAAATAGAGATGGCTCACCACTCAAAAAAAGGACAGATTCACTCTTAATCCTGATGCTGGCGGAGCACCCTGCTGCTGAACTCTACATCTTCCTTGCTCCAGACTCCAGAAACTTGGCAAAGCACAAATCCATTGCATAGCTGAACCATTTTCAGCTAGGCCTCAAATTCCAGAACCAGAACCCCACAAACCTAAGGGGAAGCATCAAAATACAGCCAGGCTGTGCTGTACTGCTTGCCTGCTGAAATAATTATCATCAGAACCAAGAAGGGCAGATCCAATCCAGTCCTGTGCCGTGCTGTGACCAGAGTGCATTGCAGATCCAGTCCAGTCCTGTGCCGTGCTGTAACCAGAGCGCTTTGCTGATTGAAGTTCCAATCAGATGTGCCCAGCTGTCTGTCCTACAACCAGATCCAATTCCCTGACCAGAATCTTGCCGGACCAGAACCCTGACAGTTCTGTTTAAAAACATATCTAGTGAGTATCTATAGCTAGAACTGTGTCACTAGCATATGTACCTTGCTTAGTTAATCCCCATCTTGAACCCATCCTATCTTGTATTTAGAACCTGTATTCCCTCTATTCAATCCCTCCTTCCTTCCTCCTTTACTAGCATTGCTAAAACTATCTTTGTGCTGATCTTTTCTCATCTGAAGAAGGCAAGTTTCCTCCGCAGACAGTCATTCTGATCAAGTGACTGTGTTCCTGTGTGGTATTCATTTTGTTCATAGTCATCCTCTAGTGTAAGACACCTTTTTGTCAGTTTAAAAGTGCATTCCTGTTTTCCATTCTTGCCCCTATCTCGAAAAAACAACCTCTACTAAAACGTCTATAACTCCCTCCATTTTTGTGCTAGAAACAACTTCTTGTAGCTAACATCCACAGCTTTAAATCGCATCTAAACCCGCATTCCAAATCAATACGGTTCTCCCGTTATCGTGATTATCGCGCAGTGAAAAGTTTGCAGCGGGTTTTCGTTTGGGAAATTCTTACACGTGTAAAACAGCTTTTGATTGCTTCTAACTTGAATTTTAAGATTTCAAATTGTTTCTTGGTATTAAATCATTGCTTGTGTTGGTGTGCAACTATCCAAAGTGGCTCCCATAAGAATTTATAACAATTTCAGCAATTTTGAACATATTTAGTGTTTTTACCCAGCCCATTTTAAAGATAACTTTAAAAGCCATTCTGACAGCTTGACAGTCAATTCCGTTTTCTCTTGTGTTTGAAAGGGGGAAAGTGGGATTGATATTCTGCTTGAATTCTGCCATTCCTGAATACCTGCTCTCTCCTCCTATCTCATTACATTGCCTATTGACGGTTGAGGGGTGCGCAGGGGGAACCTTTAACCACAGTGCTATCTGATCGAAACACACACAAGTATTATTTCTGCGCTGAATTGTTTTGCTCACTATTAGTCCTTGTGTATTAAAGAGATTATTCAGTGTACATCATCCCATTGGTGATTATTGTGTACCCATTAAAACATAGTGTGATTAAATTGTAAATACATAAATAAATATTTTAACTTTGCAAAGTTAAATGAGTTAAATATTGTAACTTTGCGTGATATGAGTGGTATATTGTTCAGAATAAAGAACATTTATTCTGAACGATATACCACTCATATCACGAACATTTAGACAAAAATATATAAGGATTTCAGTTGTGCACTACATGCTAGGCGTTGACTTGGGTGAGTGCCGGATTTAAATCACTTACAGCCCTTTTGCGGGATTGTCTAAGCAAATGGGAGGGATATCCTCGTCCCTGAAGTCTATCTTAGATGATGTCTGCCTGAGTCGTGTAATCTTCAACCCTGGAACAATTGCGCCTACCTCTGAGGAACTGACCGTAAGGGTGTCTGGTCCTGTATTCTACTGTCCGCGGAAGCTGCTGAGTCCCACAGTCTCCCAAGAAAGTGTGAGCAACAACTGATCTAATTATACAGCTGAAGTTCCAACCCTCCTAAGGGAAAGGGGAAGTGGAGAAAACAATTGACACAGATCTCATCTTCAGACTGGCATCAATCTGTAAAGAAATAAATTTATAATTGTTACTTAATTCTGCTGTCATTCTCTATACTTTCTCACTGTTACCTCTCATACCTGTGTTCCCTCTGCTTATGCTTAGAGGGTCTTAAGGTTGCATTTCTACTTACTTCTGAGTCATTAATTCGCGAAAAATTGCTTTATGAGTTTAGCTGTCTCTTCCATTTGAATAGCTTCCATAAAGAAAGTTCTGGATCGAATTGAAGACAACTTGGAAAGAAACCTCAAACAGTTCTTTGTAAAGTCTTCTTCTAAATACCAATAACTTCAAAAACTCTTGCTTTCAAAAGATTTTCTTCTTTCAATTAAAACCTTTGTTGCTCTTGAACTCCTGGTAATTGCAATGTTTTTTTTATACCTGTTTAAACTTTTAAGTTTTATTCAGAAAGTATTAATAAAACACATTAAATCTCATTGACACGTGTACCTGACTTAAATGTTGCAGACAATCTAACGCTAATGCACCACTGGAAACACTTTCCGGCTTCCAAAAACAAGTTACCATACATTTGCGTAAGATTAAACACTATAACTCGACCTGTCAGTTGAATAATTCAAAATGTGCATGCGTTTGCCTGGTTTCTTAAGACAACCTACTATAACGCAAGCGCGGTACGGTATAACTTCCTCAAAGGATTTCCTATTTCGCGCACGCACGTTAAATCCTACGGCCTGTCAATTGAATCTGCATTGAGAGCGCATGCACCTCCTGCCTGACCCTTCAAGACAAAACTTTAATGCGCATGTGTACAACGGACCAACTAACTACGTAGTTTTTTTCTTTCACGAGAACACGCATACACTTTCAAATCCCGGGAATCAGAATTCTTACCCCAAACTGCTCAACTCCAAAACCCTACCAAACTCAAATGTACATTTAAAAAAAATAACTTTTAAAACTTCTTTAACTAAGCTAACGCTGAGCTGAAATGACCAGGTGAAATCAGACAAACATTTATGCTCATACATTCAGCTTTCAGTTCAGAGTTACGTTATTTTATCTTAAGCATTTGTTTCACAAGTCTTTGACTTCTGCACTATAACCTTTGCTAACCTTTCTAATTACCCAAACTAAAAAGTCATTTAAAGCAAGAAGTTTGCAAAGAAAACTGAAGCAGTTAATTCCTTTTGCTAAAATGGCTCACTCATTATAATCCAAAGAAACAAAACAATCCCATCAAGTATTGCAGGTTGTCTTGTCCCACGCAGAATTTTGTCATGTTCTTCTCCTCTGAGATTCAGGGGAAAAAACTATTTTAACAGGGTATTCTTATTTCTATGGGGAACTCAAGGGAAACAGGACCTTTCTCAGAGAAACTGGACGATGAAAGGCAGTTTAGAATCCTGCCAAGTCCCCCTCTCCTCCATGTTTGCTTGGGTTGCTCTCACTCTGAATACAATAGTTAAGGTTGGAATAAACTTTTACAAGAAAACACACTCAACAATCCAAAAACTAATTTCCAACACTTTCACATACATCACAATGCCAGACCTAACAAAGGGATACTTTCCCGCAACGATTGGGGATGAAAACTGTCAAATTCAAAATAGTGTTACGGCCGGTTTCTTTTCAATATAGCTCCACTATAATGTACCCGCCTCCATCTTTGACGAAGAGGTCTAGAAATGGTAGAGAGGAATTGCTGGCCATCATGGTGAATTTGAGGATGGTATTCACAGTATTGACCCATGTAAGGTACATCTGTTGATCACCTTTTGATTTGTTCCATATAATGATATCATTAATATACTGCTTGTAGAGTTTGACTGCGGATCTGAAGAGGTCAGTATCTGACAGAATAAACCTCTTTTCAAAATTCCACATGTACAGGGTGGTGTAATTTGGGGCAAAAGCAGCCCCCATCGCCGTACCCTTGACCTCTAAGTAATAAGTGGACTTAAACCGAAAATAGTTCCTGGATAGAGCCATTGCCAATAAGGCTATTAACACTTCGCTAGGAACCTGATGAACCCCAGGTCTCAGATCAAGAAATTCTTTCATAACCTGCAAGGATTCAAGTTGGGGTATATTGGAATACAGTGACCATAAAGAAAAGGAATTGGGCACGACGGAACAACACTGTCAAGCCCCTTCTCCAAGAACGGCGAAGAATAATGGGAAAAGATCGTATAACATCAGCAATCGAGAAGGAGCTATAAAAAGTGAAAACAAATACTCTATGATGCACAAAATAATTTTAGAACGTGTGGACAGTAGTGATAACCTCATCCTGAACCGAAATAACGTAATGAAACTACTCTATTATGTCCCAGGCTTGAGATCAATTGTGTCTGACGACCTGAAGATCGTTGAGTTCTTTGAAGACCAAAACGACAAGGTGGCGTTACATATTCAATCAAAAATCATTGTGGACACTATTATGGAAGCACGTTCAGTGCTACTGTCTCTTGGATTTGAGGTCTATAAGGCAAGGGAAACAATCCCATACTCTACTAAGGATGAGGGTAAAGTTCCTCAGGCCCATAAAATACTGTTACAAACAAAGATGCTGGGGCAGTGCGACATCAATACCGATAAAAGGAACCTAAACTTGACGGACCAAAAGCTAACACATGTTCCGATCGAGTAGCAAAACACTCAACAGATGTAAATTGAAATAACGGACCAGCAAAACAGACAAGTTAAGTTCAGCACTGAAGACCCAAAATCTATGGTTTGTCCTAGAGATCAAATTAAAATAACCGTAGAGGGAGCAAAAACCAAGGAACAACCGAATAATGCTGGTGTCTGCACATCGAAAGAGCCAGTCAGTCAACATGAGTGGCAGTGGTTGGCTGAGTCTTTAAATACAAAACCCCGAAAGTAATGCCAGACTCCAGAGGCTGATTGTGAACTCCCCTTTGGATCCTGGAACATGAGGGGCTTTATCCATTTATTCTACACAAATTGGCTGGAAAGCCTGGGGATAGTATGCTTACAGGAGACTTGTTTATGTGAATGTCCGACAGTTGAAGGGTAAGAAGTCTCATTCAATCCGGCCATAAAAAAAGAAAAAGGCTGCCCCATGGTCGGTCTACCAACATTAATCAATAAAGAAACTGGCCTTAGGATCATTGAAACTAAAAATTGGAGTCATTTCATTCAGATTACAACCTTGGGGAAACTTAGTGCGAGTGGTAATGTCCATGAATCCCTGAAGGTTGTTAATCTATATTGGAACCATATAGGAGCTGGTAAAAGAGCCTTTCTAGACCAGGCAACTGCCATATTGGACGAAATCTACGAAGAGGCAAACCACACAAATATAATAGTGTGTGGTGATCTAAACATTGACTGATTCAATAATACACCAGGTCAGAGATCCAACTAACAAAAGAGTGGTGTTTAGAGATGGACCAAAGAAAGCTAGTCATGCTGAATGGAAATACACCACGTGAAATACCGGCAGCACCGACGTGGAGAAGATTTAACCAAAAATCCACGATTGATTATATGTCTGTGTCAGAAGGCATCCACACTCGAGTTAAAAGCATGAAGGTGGTACCCATGGTTCACAGTGACCACGACATGCTGCAAACAGAGATAATCACATATTGTGGATCAAGTCCCTCTGTATGGAATCACAAAGTTGTAGTTGAGTCTAACAGAGACAAAACTGAACAAACAAGCAGTGGCACAAATCTCTCATCAATACTGTATGGAGGGGGAGACGGTGGAATACCAACATCTCTTATCCCAGTTTGTAGAAAAGAAACGTGGATCAAGACACCGCAACTTTTTACCAAAGCATAACTTTGACCTAGAAATTTTAAAGAGAAAAAGGATGAGGCGTTGTGAAATCCGAAACGATCATCGCACGGATACACAAGTATTTGTACTTAAAAACCAAAAAAAAGCTGCCAAGCAAAAGTACAAAAACTGGCTGAAAGCCCACAACCGTCTGATGCAAAACGATGCAGAATTAATGCTGGACAAGCTGAGAAACAGAAATTCAGCTGAGTTTTGGTGACTGATCAATCATACGCAGGCACCTCAGTCTGCACTACAAGACAACTTGGTATCAGAGGCTGACTGGTTATCGCACTATACTTCTCCATATAGTAGGAGTGAAAAACAAAACAGCGCATCCATGACTGCACTTCCACGTTGGGACCTCACCTTTGCAAAGGACATTTTGAGTGTGATCAACAAAGCAAGTGCCTCGAGAGCTCCTGGCCCCGATGGGCTGACAAACTACGCAATTAAGCAAAACCCTGAAGTATGGGCCAAAATCTGCTTATTCGAAAGGATTAACTGTCAACGTTGTACACCTCAGTCCTGGAAAAGCACAGTAATTATACAGATCTTTAAAAAGGGCAATAGAGCTAACCCAAAAGATTATCGACCGATAGCTCTATCAGATGTATTAGGAAAAGTCTACGCAACACTGTTGCAATGAAAGCTGGTTGACTGGGCGATGAAAACCAATCACGTCGACATGAGACAAGCTGGCTTTGTAAAGAATGTCGGTTGCTCCCTGAACTTCCTAATTTTAAATCTGCTCAAAATGGAGGCTTTGAGAACCAAAACAAAGGTGTACCTTACGCTTATTGACTTTTCATATGCATTTGACAGTATTAACCGTGACAAACTTTGGGATACATTGAAGATCTGGGGTTGCCCCCCAAGTTTGTTAGCCGTGATCCGAGAACGTAATACGAACACAAACATCAGGATTCGTATAGATCAAAAAGGAACACTCTCCACGCAGATTAACACCTTCCGGCGCATGAAGCAAGATTGCCCATTGGCATCTGCAATATTTAGCCTCTTCGTTTCTGACATCGGAGAGGCTATAGATGGTGTCCACTCCTTTCCACCGAAAATTAACATGATTCATCTTAGCTGGTTATTGTACGCCGACGATTTAATCTTGCTGGATGTCACTCCAATCTGCCTGCAAAGAAAACTAGACGTAGTCGAATGGTACGTGGAAAACAACAGCCTACAAATAAATACAATAAAATGTGAGATCCTATTACTCCAAAACCTCAAAACAGTGAGTAAAATCAATGGCAAGAAGTTTGCATGGTCTTTGGGGCAGGAAACCTTGAAAACAGGCTCTAGTTCCATATATCTTGGGATCCAGATAAGCAGACGTTGGCCAGCAATCGCCAAAATCAAGTGTAGACCACTTGCCAGTCAAGCTTTCGCTTTAAACAGAAAGTACAGAACGGAAAGATTTCCTTAAGGCCTTTAATTAACTTTTACCAACAGAAAGTAGTACCGGCTCTTCTATATGGTGCGGAAAACGCTGTCGGATGTTCACAGAAGCTGTTCACATCAACAGCCTGTATACAATATGAACTATGTTTGATTTCCATTCATGCAAGGATAAGTTGGAATCTATGGTCACTCTTTCAAAAAACTATAGTTGAAGAGAAAATTCCTTTTGTTTCTGTATTTTAAAGGTTTATGAATAAAACCAACAAAATAAAATAAAAAAATAAATAAATAGAAGGTGTTGCCCTAACTGCAGGGGAATCAAAAGGGCAGTATCTGGCTTTTGTTCCAAATGCCTGTAGTGCAGACCGTCAGCCCAGACACCAACTCACATCAGTCCTGTCATAACTAGCCCTCCTCACAGAACTGACACTAGTGTGATATCACCCCGTAGTGGCTTTATAATGATGTGCTCTTGTCAGTCAAGATGCCACAACTAGGTATGGCTTATATTTAAAAATGTACATGCTACCAGAAAGGCTAAGGTATACAATGAATGCAATTTAGATGAGATGTGCAGAAGATTATAAAGCCAATTCTGCCTCCAGGAACTTTATGTCCGAGCAGCTGTCAGGGATGTACATGTGACCTTTCAACATGCTTTGTGCTACTAGGCAGCAGGGAGATTAATGGGACAGAAGACTGTCCCAGAAAAGGCACATGTGTGCATTATAGATTTGGCATTGTGCATTTATGAAAGCGATCTGGAAATCCCATCTTCCTTTAAGAAAGGAGAATCCAGAAGAATAAGGGGTTGGTCTCCTGACCTTCCATTTTTCCAAGAATGCAAAAATAGTGCGGAACTGGGGAAATTGGATCACCTATAGCCCTTTCCCCTAAAGAACAAAGCGACTAACAACCTTAGGGGAAGGGTATGTGACGAATCTAGCGAAGTCATCACTGGTTACCCGGAGAAAACCTCCCCTCATGAGTCCAGGAAAAGGCAAAAGCTACCCGACTCTGACCCTAGGGGTACCTATCTGAAGGAGGACCACATGAGGGGAGAAAACCCATGGGGGGAATAGGGTTGACTCGATAGAGAGAACATGGCAAAACAGTTATCCGTGAGAGCCTCATAGCTCATTCTGAGTCCTCAAACCTTCATGGCATGTTGTCAATCCAAACAAGAATATTTTATCAGGGTTAATAAGTAATGTTGCAAAAGGCCGTCAAAAAACCCTCTTGTTCCAAAGGAATATTCAACTGTTAGTGACATTGACTTTTTGTATTTTAAACAGAACACAGATGAGGAAGAGGAATGGAGTGGTGAGGATTACTAGAGCCAGCGAGCAACAGACACACTCTAGTTGTTTCGCGCCTTGAAACACTTGTGTATAGGCACGTTATAAATATCATATCATCATCATCATCATAGGTGTCGGGACATTCAAAAGGACCCAACAGCTTGGAAGAAGGAGAATCACTGCTCCAGACACGGGTCAGGTAAATCAAGAGAAGCAAACTGCAGAGGAGAGCAGGGAAGTGCCTAGAGACGCTGTCCAAGGAAGCTCAGAAGTCAGAGTTTCACCACAGAAGTGCAGTAAGCAGAGGAAGCTGCCGAAGATACTGCGGGAACCGGAGAATGATGAGACACCTGCCAGACCGAGGGCAGACTGCAGAAGGAATCGGAGAGTGTGAAGGTCCAGGAAGCAGCCGTGGAAGCCGGTGAACCCACAGAGAGGTTGGGACACTGGGGTGCTTTACTAGGTATACCATGCACCAATAAGGCAGAATTATATGAACAGGGGAAGCCAGAACAGGGAAGTGGGGTCCCTAAGACATTTGGCAAGAAAGCAAAAAGTGAATAAGAGAAGGTCTGAGACCCGGAGCTTTAATGGAAGAAATAATAACATTGAGAACAGTGTGGCTGAGAAAAGCAAAGGAAGATTGTATTGTAATCAAGCAAGTCCTGGCAGGAGAGTGTACCAGGCGCCGAGAACTGCAGGTCTGGGACCTGCACCCAATTGTGAGAAGGCTAGTCAATAGAGGCCTAGTGAGGGAGTGATCCGGACTAAGAGAGAAGAGTCTACTCTCAGGGTGTTGGAAACCAAGAATGTCGTGGCAGGAGAGTATGTCAGGCAAAGAGTGGAAGTAAAGCTTTGGAGTATTTGGAATATAGGGGAAGGAAAATCCACTGAATTGAGAACTGTAAAAGTGGAAAAGTTAAGGGAAGACCCATACCCCTTGAGAGTGGAAATCATTCGAAATGTAAAGCAGCTCAGGGGCAGGGAAGCCCACTGAAACTGGTGAACTTTGTTGATTTTGATGAAATGTGGAAAGACCCCTTGATATTGAGGACCATTGAAAATGTGAAGAAACTCAGGGAAAGGGTCCCCCGAACCCCCAAGACTGATGGAAGTGTATTTTGGAACTATATGTTGGGATTGTGGCAAATAGCTGCAGAAGGGCAGCTGGAACACATTCCCCTTTCACTTTATGATAAGTTTACCATGTGAGGGTCAGATTAGGGTTTGGACACAAGATGGAGGACTTACTTTGTAGATCCTGACACAGACACTAGTTAGTTTTGTTGAGGCATGGAAACCCCTTGTAGAATAAGGGCGAGGTAGGATTTTCTCCCAACCATTTCTTTATTTCACCTTAATAAAAGTCTATGAACAAAAACATAATGCCACTGTGTCCGACTCTTACTCTTGATTGCTCACACACCGCAGGGATACACTGACATAACCACAGAGAGGAGACCGGTGCTAGCCCAGGCAACCCAGGTGTAGTTATGTGAGTATAGGTTGATGAGGGCGTGGAAAAGAATGACAAAGTGTAGTGGCACAGCACAGTGAGTGTATTCCCAGAAGGGAAGGCAGCTGATGGCACAGAGGGTTTTGTAGCAGCAGAAACCCTGAAGAGGATGTGAAACAAATCTGGAAACTGGAGCCTGGCCCCAATGGAGTCCTACTGTGTGACTGCTGGCTGACTGAAGCCTGGATGCTAAAAGTACTACCAAGCGTATCTAGGGATTGGCCTATACTACCAGTCCCGCTTCATCTGCATAGAGTTATGCCCCTGTTTTTCCCCAATTGCCATGTCACAGACATACGCTCAGGGATAGATCAAAATGTCCAAACAGGAACCAACAAAATGGAAAACATATTTCAGCCAGTCCACCTGCACCAACAATGTGGCAAATGGTGCAGAGGAGAATACATGCAGTGGTCACCTAGCCAAAGGATACTAATTTGCAAGCCCCTTATTGTAACCTAGTAAAAATCACATATACTGGAAGTCCAAGCAGAGGATAATGAAGGTGTGAACGGTTTGCAACAAAACCACAGTTAAGGGGATTTGAGGTGTGGATGGCAAACTGGAGGGAACTGCGAGAGACCTGAATGATAGTCCAGAGTACTTCACAAAGGTGAAAAGTCACGGAATGACATTTATTTTTTAACTGGAGTCTATTGTGTGGCAAACGAGATCTACCACTGTGAAAATGCTGATCTTCCCACTCACGTAACGCTCTGTGGGGCGTGGTTCAGTCTTTCTTCTTCAGTCTTTTCTTGTGGCCAATTACATAACCAGCCACCACTCCCAATCAGTGGAGGTCCAAAAACTGTAAGGCTTACTAACAAAATGCCTGGAGGGACATCCTCAAAAAAGGTGTAACCGGCTGTCGGAGGTAGCCTATGGTGAGGTGTATCAGCGGCAGGCCCTACATTTTCTGGATGCTAACGACCGAAGGGCGTGAGGTAAGGACTGTCCCTCCCAGAAGCCTGCCTCAATGGAGTGTCGATAAGACAATCAAGGAAGAATGACCTCCAGGAAGGAAGACAAAGTAGGAAAAACACCAGCAAGGGGGAAAAACCTCTGCAACTGAAGAAAGATCTGAAGATTGCAGGACTCTGACAGGAGTAATGACAAAGGAGCCAGGAGAAAATCTGAGCACCGAAGATCGCAGGACTCCATCAGGATCACTATTAAAGGAGCCAGGAGCAACACAGAGAAATGAGAACTGAGGAGGCCTGGGAAGACTAATAAACCCAGGTACCAGACATAAGGGGAAGGTAGAAGAGTCAGGAAGTAGAGGAGAGGAGACCAGGAGGGGAGAAGGACCAGAAGATTCTGAAATGAAGACGTAGTATTCACAGGAACCCCAGGAGTGTAACGTCTGCGCGAGAAAAGGAGCGTTGAGACGCAAGTCCTACCAGGGACTTTATTTCAGGGTTGTGTCTGTGATGCAGATGCGTCATGATGCTCCTGTGCATCGGCATGTGGGTGATATGTTGGTATGGGCAGCCGGAGGCTCCAACATTGATACCACTGCCAGTGGCGGCATAGCACAAAGGCCATAATGGAGGGTTTGTGCTTCCCCTGTTGAAAGGCTTTTCGGCGTCAAGAGCAGAATCGCTAGGGTATTTGTTTTGCCGGATCTCTCGATGATGTGGGAAACTCTGCGAATATTACCGAACATTTGTCGGCTGCTCACAAATCCTGCTTGGTCCTCCCCTAGGAGTCCAGGCACTAGACCCTCCAGTCTATTTGCCAATATTTTAGTGTAGATTTGATCAATTCTATGGGTCGATATGATCCACATTTGGCAGGGCCTTTGTGCGGTTTGGGGATCAATATAATCTTGGCTTCCTCCATTGAGAGAGCTAGGCGTCCCTGTGTGCGAAAGAGTAAAAAGGTTTGGCCATGATGGGAGCCAGGGCCATTTTGAAAGTTGTATCAAATATGGACGGAAAGTGTTCAGGACTGGATATTTATGCATTGGTAAGTTGTTAATCACCTTGATTACCCTCTTGATGGGAGATGCCTGCTTACAACACTATGTTGTCGTCCAGCCCTATCAGTGGGGGGAAGGGGGCAGGGAGTTTAAATAGTCTGATTGTGCTTCGCTGCTAGGGGAATCCGAAGTGTATAGTGTGGTGTAGTATCAGGCAAATGTACTTAGAATTGACTCAGTCCAAGTGACCCTCCTTGTCCACCATCTCCTTTGCTACCCTAGAGCCTGCTGTTCCCCCGCAGTGCCCTGTCCAACAACCTCCCTTAGTTTGTTCCCCTTTGTGTAAAACATCAGTTTTGTAACAAGTAGGGCTTTGTTTGCCTTTCTAGTTCATAGGAGCTTGCATTGCCCCAGAAACCCCCTAAATGCCCTTAGGTTAGCTCTAGTGGGATGTTCTGCCAGTTCCCTTTCTTTGCAGAGGGTTCTAGAGAAGCCTTCCCCCCTCGCCCCCGGGAAACAATTACCAGAGCCTATTACCTTTTAGTTTTACCAGATTGTGAGTAAACCAAGATTATTGACAATTTTTAACCCTTACCAGCTTGGATTGTAGAGGGGCCACTCTATCCAGAAAGCAGTTTAGCTGATTATTATATAGAGTTACTAATATTTCTGGGGAGTCTGTGTCCAATGTATTCTCCATTATACATACGAGACATTGATCCGGATTAATCCTTTTTAGATTTCTATTAGTAAATACTTTGAGTAAGTTATGAGTTTTCCTAGGAATAGTCGGAAGGTGCATACGGCATTCCAGAAAGTAATAGTCAGACCAAGCACAAGGTCTAGTGTTGGTAATCTTGATTGGGATATTCCTCACAGCGGCCCAGTCCAGGATGTTTCCTTCTGAAATTGTGGGGTCCGTGTTAAGGATACCATCCCATCTGAATTGATGTGTGGCCTTATGAGCCACAGGCAGCCAAGGGTGCACCACTGGCACCCCATAGGCAAGCTTGCATCACATAAGAACTTAAGGGGGTTTGGCTATTTGCAGACTATCCCTTTTCGCTCTATTAGGTGCCCCCCTGCTGGATATGGGGGAACATGTCTCACAAGTTCCACAAACCCCAGGCATGAGATACATGAGCTTTTGGTTAAGCCCCAATCCACAGTTAAACAAAAACAAGAGGCCTGGAACCAGAAACTAACTGTGCACACATCTTGTTTCTGGGACCTAGTTAACTGACTATTTTGGAACAGATATTGTCCTGACTATGTCTACAAGGTATAAAATAACCTGTGCCAACTCTGCAGGCAGGTGATGTACTATTCTATTCTAACATACTTTCTCTTTTGAAGATACCACCATGTTTTAACATTAAAGAGGAATGCCTTCTGACAGATCTGTCTAAATTCTACTCAGTCGCCCGGCTTGAATCCCTCTTTTTTCCCCTCTATTTCCCCCTCATTGTCCTTTGTGATTTTAATATATGGCCCGATGACTCTTCCATTTCAGATAAATGGGGAGAATGACTATACGCACAAAGAGAAGATAAGGGAAAACATTGAGCAACTCAATGGATATCTACAAGGCAGAGTGACTGCCTGCCTGAAGACATGCCAGCCCATACACCACTGAAGAGAGTGATAGAAAAGCTGCCCCCTGGATGTAAGGCACCCCAAAACGGAATCCTGATTAGAAAGCAATTTTGTTGATAATCCCGTCTGAACAGCAAGTAACCGTCTGCACACTGAAGTGGGTTGTTTGATTGGGTATAGATAAAGACCATTAACCATGACGCTAGGAGTTTGTGAAACACCTTTTTCAAAAGAATCTGGTAAGGTGATGGTTAGTCATAACTACATATATAAATGAATATAATGAAAAGGCACATCCACAGTTGGCAGCAATTATACTGTGGGAAAACCTTTTCCCTACAGCTATCGCAAACCAGTGATATTGAAAAATCATTTAAATTCAGCGTGTTGGAGTTCATGCATTTGGTGTTACAAGTAGTTACACTTTGAGCCATTTATTGGGGATTGTTGTGCCCATTATACATAAATATGCCAGCTAGGGCTAGAACCAGCTAGACAAACTTCTTACCATTCAACATTGCCAAAGTAAGTTATTTTGGTTGCATTTATTTTGTTTTTTCTTTATATCGCGCCAAAAGCCTGCAAGCATCAGGGCGCAGGGACCTAAACACACAGACATGAGAACAATAAAAGACGAGGGGGAAACCTGGGACAGTAAAGCCAGAACTTATAGTTGTATTGCTTATTCGAACCACCAAGTCTTCAGTTGTTTTTTAAACGCCACGTAGCATGGCTCCAGGCGTAAGTTCAAGGGTAACGCATTACATGCCAGGGCAGTGAGAATGTCAAAATAGCATCCAAAGCCTTTAGACTTTTTTGATCTTGATATAGTTAATTGTCCTTGGGTGCATGATCGAAGATGTCTGAAGGGGGTGCATGGTGTAATGAGCTTAAGTTTCCAAATATACATCTGTGGGCTACAGAGAGAGCCTTGAAACTTTGTCTAGCTGACACCAGCAGCCAGTGCAGTTTCCTTCTGGCCCAAGAGAAATGTTCTTTCTTAGGGATGTCAAACATGATCCGAACCGCTTAATTTTGTATTGTATAGAGTCTGGTTATACAATGTTTGTTTGCTCCTAAAAGGAGAGCATTACAGTAGTCAAACCAAGGCATAATAATGGCTCGCACCAGGACAGCATGCTTTTTGTGGGACAAGAAAGGCTTAGCATGTATCAGAACTCTCAGATGGTACTGCGAGTTACTGACAACGATTGCAGCCGTATTACTGGAATTGGATCGGGATTCAGTGCACTACGAGATAAACCACAAATCCCATTCACAAGGATCTTGGAACACCCTGAAAGTACTGACAAGATGGGGATACGAAATAAGAATTAATCTTTGTATAGTGAAATCATTGGGGAGCTATATGCGGAGACAGGGCCAGGTAAAGAGGAACCACTATGCCCGTTCAAGACCCGGAGAGACCCTCCAAGAAACCACTGCGTGAAGAATCCAGAAGAAATGGTTTTTAAACATATATAATGCAGTGTTTTTAACATATATAATGCAGTAATGTCATTATCCGTCCTGAAGAAAGCGGCGAGCTAAGAACCGCTGAAACCAATTGAGTACCCTTAGAAGTTTGGGAGTGATGACCCAAACCCCAATGCCCACTATAACTTAATATGAGGGATTGACAAAGATGTATCATCTTTTAGCAAATACAGTAGAGAGTAGACTTGACTGTGAAAATTATACTTTTAACCATTATCCGACCTAATGGGCCGAATGATTATTAATAATAAGACACACAAATTGGAGGCAGTAAGAATAAAGTTCAGGACCAACCATCAATAAGTGTGCACTTGATTTTTAGAGATAGAAAAGTAGTGAGAGAGGACAGGGTGAGGACCTCCACACCTTGGTTGTAGGTGTCACACCAGCGCATACTAGAGCTGGACTGACCAAACCATTGGTGAACAAGGTACGAACACACAGGGTGAACAAGTAAACTATAGGGATTTAGCCACAGGAATAACTGAATAATCAGAAATGTTCTGTCTATATTGTGATACAGATGTGAGGGTACAGACAGAGGGAGTAGCCCCTTGACTCTACTTGTAAAGATTTATAACTGCGATTTACTGACCATTCCATCGACATGCAATGTGGAGCTAAGGGAGGCTTCTATATAGAGACCCAGTGTCTTGACTTTTTCCAAGGTGCCTATACAGTTTCCATCCAAGCACATGGTGTTCTATTTGGGTTCTAGTTTTGCTCTTGCCTGAGTGGAACCGGAAATCATGAGTTCTGTCTTGGAGCGGTTTAGGCATAACCAATTTCTGGAAATTCAGATTATTTTTATTGAGTTATAGATAGAGTTCAACCTAACTCAATTGGTCTTATAGTCTCCACTTAGCTCCACCACCATCTGAGTGTCATCAGTGTAATTGGCAACGTAAACGCCCAAGTAGGTTAATAGATCACAAAAAGGCTTCATATATAGGTTGAACAAGGTCGGTGACAAGCAGGCTCCTTGTGGAATGCCATAGATTATTTTCTCCCCATCTGAGAAAGTGCCACCAGACATACCCGCGATTCCCTATTGCTCAGGAAAGAATTAACCCAGTTTACAGCTTCTTTAGAACATTCGCCAAAGGTAATCAAAACATTCAATAGGCGTTCATGGTCTAACAAATCGAAGGCCGCCAACAGGTCTAAATCTACTAATAGGCCAGCTATGCCCTCCGCCAGAACATCAAGCATGTGTGACTGCAGATCCAGTAGGGCGCTTTCCGTGCCATGTGGAGTACGGAAGCCAGATTGCATCGGATGAAAAAAAAATCAATGTCAAAAGCACTTATAAAAACTGGTCAGAAGCAACGTTGTCAATGATCTTTAAGATGAAAAGTGAATTTGTTATCGGGTGGAGATTATTTGGGTCTGAAGTGTTAAGGTATTTTTTTTTTTTTAATTTTTTTTTTTTTTAACAAGGGAGACATTGCTACCGGTTTAATCACGTCAGGGATAGTGCCGTGATAAAAGGTCGAATTTACAAATCGTACTAGGAAAGACGAAAACATACTAGGGTTGTCTAGGATTAATTTTGAAGAAAGGATTTTGCCTTGGCAGTTGGGTGGGCGCATAGATTTAAGAAAGGCACACATTTCGGTATTCGTTATTGGTTGAAAATGGTCCTCCTAGTGCATAATCCTCTTCCCTCCATACTATATGGGCGTCCCACGCTAGGGAGAGGAAACGGAACCCTTTTCATTAGACAAAATGATCTCCCCCTTTAAATTTAGATGCTCTGGGGTGCGTCCCTAGGAGCAGGTGCTCCCCTGACTCCGCCCCCGGTGCCACTCCTCAGTCCCCTTTGACGCCTTGACAATATTATAATTGCCTAATGGCATTCGATGTTACAGGGGAGAATGATGGGATGTATGGAGGAAAGGGGGCTATGGACTAGGAGTACGTTAGTCACTATGGTGAGTATCTTATAATTACTCCTAAATCCCATCCCCTTTCCTCCATACTGTATTGGCGATTACAACTGCAGCCCTGGGGAGGAGAGTTGCCCTTCTAAGAAAACAAGTTCTTTAGAACTGTCTGGCCAAAGGTGCTGGTATCCAAGCAGTAGTCTTTGCAGAAGGCCGATGGGGTGGCCCAAGTAGCAGCTCTGCTGATCGTCTGCCATGGGACGTGGCCTTTGCTCTGATGGTGTGGGTGTTCATATTTGCTGGCACAGGCCTCTGCTGCCCCTCATAAGCCTCTTTGATGGCTATCACCATCCACCTTGGTTTGGAGGCCTTGGAGGCTTGACAGCCTGGTTTTGACCCGCCAAACGTGATGAACAAGGCTTCCGATTTATGGAAGCTCTTTGTCCTGTCCAGATAGAACCTTAGAACACGCCTGACATCCAGACAGTGCAAAATCTTCTGAGCCTCATCCTTTGGGTTGACAAAGAATGTGCAGAGTACGATCTCCTCATTAATGTGAAAAGAAAAAACAACCTTAGGGAGAAAGGCAGGGTGCATCCTGAGCACCACCTTGTCCCGGTTAAACATTGTATATGGCTCTGAAGCCACCAGAGCCTGAATCTTGCTGATCTGTCGTGCTGAAGTAAGACCCACCAGAAGGGCTGTCTTGATAGTCTGAGGTCTGCTGAAGCCATAGGCTTGAAAGGCTTGTGAGCCTGTGCACCCAGTACCACGTTAAGGTCCCAAACCGGATGTGGATGCTTTACCGGAGGATATAACCTGGTCAGTCCTGCCAGGTGCCTTTTTACCACCGGATTGGAGAAGATGTCTCCTGAATTCTTGTAGGCCGCCCCTATGGCCACCAGATACGTACGGCAGGTGTCTACCTGCACACCTGAGTGAGCCAGGTGCACCAGGAAAAATAGCACAGCATCCAGTGAGCATGCCAAGGGGTCGATCTGTTTGGTCCTGGCCCAGTGACAGAACCTCATCCACTTGCTCTTGTATTGACTCCTGGTGGAGTCGCTTCTTGTCCCCTGTATGATAGCCGGGTTGCCCTGTGACAAATGCAGATGCTTCAGGGTGATCTGTTCAGGAACCAAGCTGCCAGGGCTAACTTCTGTGGAGTGGGGTGAACCACTGTATCCACCCCCTGCTTGGTGAGTAGGTAGGCTGGTCCCAATGGGAGGCGTACCGGGGGCTGATCGGTCAGTCTGAGAAGTTCTGAGAACCAAGGTCTCACCAGCCACCAAAGGGCTATTAGGATGAGTCGAAGGCCCCGTGTCTTCCTGACTTTCCAGATGATCCTTTGAATCAGCAGAGTGGGAAAATAAGTGTATGCATTCATCCTGTTCCACAGGATCTGCAATGCATCGCCCAGTGACCCTCTGCCCCAGCCATGGAGCAAACTGACAGCTTTTCTTGTTGCTCATGGTCGCAAATAGGTCTACCTGAGGGTGACCCCCACCTCTGGAATATCCCACTCAGGACCTCCCCGTTCAATTGCCACTTTTAATTGTCGATCCCCAGCCTGCGGAACCTGTCCGCTTCCAATTTGGACTGCCGACAAATAGATGCGGTTAGTCAGTGCCCATTCCCAAATGTCGATGGACAGCCTGCAGAGGGGAGGGGACCCGGTAGCTCCCTGCTTGTTAATGTAATACAAACACGTGGAGCTGTCTGTCTGAACGCAGACCAACTTGCTGCTGATAATGGAGAGGAAAGCCCAGAGAGCCAACCAGATGGCCATCATCTCGATCCAGTTGAGTGTTCTGTCTGTTCCTGCCGTGACCATACTTTGTAGGCACTGCGACTCCCCAGCGTAGCCCCCCATCCCTCAAGGGACTAGTCTGTGGTAATGGTGATTTCCGGAGACGATTGTCCGAACGGTCTGCCCACTACCAGGTTGGTCTATGCACTCCACCACTCCAGGTCCAGATGTAGGTGCCTTGGTATGCTGACTAAGGCTGACTGGGAGACCATCTCCTGATTCCAGGAGGCTGAGAAATGCAGCTGCAGCCTCCTAATTTTGAGAGTCGTGTGTGGTACCGCCAGGAGACAAGCCGACATTATTCCGAGCAGGTGCTGGTACCACCAGGCTGAGGTCGCTGCTCTGGCAAGAAAATGCCTTGAGGACTTCTTGATCACTGTGTTCTTGTCTGCAGAGGGGAAGATGCTCTCTGCCCTCGTATTGAAAAACAGCCCCAGGAGTGTTAAAGACTGGGTGGGGAGTGACTGTGACTTCTTGAGGTTGATAGAGAACCACAGAACATATAGCGTGTGCGTAAGCGCTGAAGCTGTGTGATGTACTGCCTCTGGAGAAACTGCTCGGATAAGCCAGTTGTCGAGGTAGGGATAAAGGTGGTGGCCCTCCTCACCGACCGCGTTCATTATCCTCGTAAATTACCCTTGGGGCCGAATTGAGGCCAAAGGGAAGGACTTTGTACTGAAAATGGATGCCCATGATCCTGAAACTCAGGAAGGAATGATGGGATTGCCAAATGGGGACGTGCAGGTAAGCGTCCTTCAGATCCAGAGAACACATCCAGTCTCTGCAACAAGAGCCGGAGTAACCATCTTGAACTTTTAAAGGGCCAGGGAAAGGTTTAGGGAATAAAGGTCTAGAACAACTTGCAGGCCAGCCTGGTTCTTCTGCTGAATGATGAACATTCTGGAACAGAAGTCCAGGCCTTGTTGCAAAGCTGGAACTTCCTCCACCACCTGATGCATGACGAGTGAATGAATTTCACCAAAAGTGTTGCCGTCCCAATTTGTGGGAGTGGAGGTGAGGAAAGAGGAAATGGAGGGATTGGCAGGCGGAAGCCCGTGGAGACTACAGAGAGGATCCAGTGGCCGGCGAACCTGGCCTGCCATGCCAGGAAGAGCAGGGCAAGTCTGCCCCCCAACGGAGACTTGTGGATCTGGATGACGTTGTCACACCTTTTTGCCCTTCGAGTTTGGTGCCTGGGAGGGGGACTGAAAAAAACCCTTGTGGGAGGACTTGTGCTGCTAGCGCCTGTGCTAGCTGGGAGACAAGTTTGGCTGTCTGGCGTGTCACTCCTGAAATCCTCTGAAGCCACCAAAGGAACGTGCTCTATCCGAGCGCTGGTGACTCTGGCTATAGGCCTTGGGAGCGGACTGTCGGGATTGACCATGATGTAGCTGTCTGAGGGCCATTTTTCTTTTTGTCAAGTTCCTCGTCCATGATCGAGTGGAACAAGTCCCCCTACCCCCAAATGGCAGGTCTAGAATGCGCTACATTTGGTCACCTTGAGCCAAGCCATCATCCTCATATCGGTGGTGATACAGATTGCTCTGCCTGCGGTATCGATGTGAGCCACTGTATACTCCATGTCGTCTTGTGACACAATTTTGGCCTCTGTATTGACACGCCCATGACTCTGCGCAGGGAGCTCTGTGAGGAAGTCTGTAATCTCCCCCCACAGCTTACAATTTACTGCTGCCAGCATGGCGTCAGCCTGACGCAGATGGAGTGTGGCATTAGAGTAGATCTTTTTGCCGTATGAGTCCAGCAGTTTTTCCTTCTTCTCAAGGAGCGCAGATGTAGCAGCCACTGACTAAGAGTGTGGCTTGGAGTACAGAGAGGCAGCAGCTATGACTGATGAGTGCGGTTGAGGCTGCACCGCTAGAATAAGGGATTCCCCCTTCCGCCTGCCTATACTTGGCATCCAGCTGTTTATTGATAGGCTGTGTAATGTGCTGTTTCGCCCATCCCTTCTTGGCAAGGGCTTCTATATCCTTTTGCAGAGGGTAGCCAGTTCTTGTGGCTAGGCTTATGGTCAGCACTTCAGTCAGCACCCCGCCTAAGGTTGCTCGATTTGAGGCTGCAGAATCCCCAGGTATTCTGCAACTCCCGCCAGCCTCTTGCGGAAGGCCTTAGCTGACGAGGAAGTATCCTGGTCCTCCTCCTCATCCGTGTCACCCGCTGTGTCCTGCAGGTCCTGAGCTGTCAAGAGGGGTGCTGGGTGCGTGCAGCTGTGGCGTACTGACGAAGTACCAAAGGTTGCTGAGGAGACAGAGCCTGCATGACTGGTGTGAGCGCGGGAAAAGTGTGTTGAACCAGTACCAAGGTCTGCAAAACCCTCGGCGCATGTGGCAGTGTCAGGAGTAGCATGTCCTTGATGACCCCTCTTAGGATGGTGCCCATCTGCAGTGACTTCGTGAAGGTTAGGAACTTTTCGAAGAGCCTATCTTTGCAAGCAGAGGGGTGGCCTGAAAACGTGGGAGCCGGGCCCTTTGGTTGCTGACGTGGACCAGGTCACGGGGTGGTCCAGTCCCACCTGGACGTGTGTTCCCATGCCTGCTCTCCAGAAGGAGGCGGCTCCTAGGTGAACTGCCATCTTGTTTGGCCTGGCAGCCATTTTGTCATGCAGTGCACCAAGTGCCTGCTGCATGGTGCTTAATGAGCGGGCCCTAATCTCTGCCTACACGCTTAAAAGAGAAGTCTCGGACCTGACCTGCACCTCATGTATAGACCTGGAAGGCGGAGTGCCCGCTCGGCCATGGTGCCGGTAGTGCTGGGTTTAGGTGCACTCTCGGGAATGTTCCTGGTAGTAGAGCAATGCCCCTTTGGCGCGGTCCCCAGTAAAAGAGCCTTGCGGCCCCTCAGCGGTTCAACCGGTAGAGTCTTGCGACCCCTCAACCTGTTAGCTGGTAGCTCTGGGAGCCTCGGTCTCCTTGCTGGTCTTAGGACCTGAAAGGCCCCTCCCAATTGGGCGCTTCCCCGTGACTGAGTCGACCCTGTGAGGTGCGAAGGAGAACAGGGCCCCTACCTTGGGCCTCGTCTTCCTCCTCACGTAAGTCGTCAGGTCCTCTGGAGGTGATCTCTCAAACAGCTCCCTCCACCTGGTCAAGCAATTCTTGAGCGTTCGCAGGATCAATCCGTTGCACACAGAACAGCCATCCCTACCGTGGTCGGGGCTAAAGCACCAGAGGCAGAGTGTGTGGGGATCTGACGTGGGAAAGAAACCCTCACAGGCCAGACACCTTCTAAAACCTGCAGTCATCGACATGCGCTGTGGAGGAGCGTGGCACCAGAAGACAGAGTCTTCTCTTACAATCTAGGAGAAAACAGATTAGAAAAAAAAACAGCTTTCGGGCAACAGTGGGTGGAATTACAAGGCTGGATGCCTAACCCAGGAGCGCTGGTGAAGTGGTCCGTTCCCCTTGACACAGTAAAGAGGACTCGGGAGTGGAGCCGGGAGGCAGAGTCAGGGGAGCGCATGCTCCCTGGTCCACATCCCCACACGCATATACATTTAAAGGGGAAGACAATTTTTTCTGGTGAAAAAGGTTCTGTTTGCTGTCCCTAGCGAGGGATGCCCATACAGTATGGAGGAAAGGGGACGGGACGCAGGAGTACGTTTGGTTTTCCACTAGATTCTTATTTTTATAGTATTTTCCAAAGAGCGTTGTTTTGGGCAGATTTATTTTTCACCCATAGACGTTCTGCTGGTCTTTTATTCTTTTAGTATTACCAGATCGTGAGTAAACCAAGATTGTTGACAGTGTTTATCTCTAACCAGCTTGGATTACAGAGGGGCCACTCTATCCAGAAAGCAGTTTAGCGGATTATTATATACAGTTGCTAATATCTCTGGGGAGTCTGTGTCCGATGTATTCTTCATTATGCATGTGAGACATTGATCACGATTAATCCTTTTCAGATTTCTATTAGTAACTACTTTGGGTAAGTTATGAGTTTTCCTTGGAATAGTCAGAAGGTGCATAAGGAATTCCACTAAGTAAATATCAGACCAAGCACAAGGTATAGTGTTGGTAATCTTGATTGGGATATTCCTCACAGCGACCCAGTCCAGGATGTTTCCTCCTGAATGTATGGGTTCTGTGTTAAGGATATCGAAGTTTAGATTTTTCAGGTGTCTTTCCAATTCTAAAGCATCCTTATCTCCTGAAATAGCTAGCTATCTATTGAAATCGGCAAGAATTATGGTGGAACTGTTAAGCTTATTAAGTGGTGCTCGTATATTAAGTAGGTCCTCATTAAAACCGGACATCGTAACTGAAGGTCGATATACAAGAAAAAAGTTAATGCAACAATTATCATTGGGGAGAAATTTGAAATGAATAATTTCGCACCCAGGGAAAGTAAAAGGTGTCTCAAAAAGGAGCAAATCTGGAATAACCAGGAGAGCCGCCACTCCTCACGCTCAATGCTCACGATTTTTGCCAAAGAAGCTAAAACCGTAAGGGATTGCTAGACTTATATTTGACCCACTAGAGTCTTCAAGCCATGTTTCAGTTACACACATCAGATCTAAGGCTTTTTCCTGAATATAGTCATATACATTAATAGCATGTTTGTTGAGGGAGCGAATATTTAATAAAGACAACTTAATGGTTGAACTGTCCAGGGAGGTCTGTATGTGCTTAGAGAACTGTAATACCTTATCTTCGTCACAATTAATGATGTTTGTCTCTGACATCAGCTTAGGAAGACCCAGGATATCTAGAGTTTTTGTATTTACAGAACACAGGTCAATACAGTCTGGGCCAATGATCTACTCTCCTAAGGCCTTTACTAGAGAGTGTGGCTGATACGGAGTCTGGGGATCACATTTTCTGGTCCCTTGTCTTGTATAGTATGACACCTGCACTTATTAGTAGGAATGCCAGAAGTATATTGTGTTTTTTTAATTCAATCCTGTTAATTAGTGGTGATAATTCTACGAATGGCACACAGCTGGACAATCACATATTTCTCTGGTCCAAGACCTTCAATAAGGGTGTCCCTGCTGCTGCACCTTGGCTAAGAAACCCCCTGCTGTGATCTTTTTTCTCTTCTGGGATATTCTCTCTTTTTGCCAGACTCCAAAAACATAATTGTGGCAATTAGCTTAACTAATGGGTTTTGTTAGCAGTATTATGTAAGCTGTATTATGTAAAACCTTCACTAAAAATGTATTCCTCCTTGGTTCTTGCCTCCTTTTCTGGCCCCACAATGTTTACTTTCTTGTGATGAGCTTACATCCTTTGTATAGCACTCAAATACTCAGTTCAGGAGGTATGCTACATACATATTTAATACAAAATAATATAAATACATGAAAATTACATTTTTTACATCTAGAACCTGTACATACGCTAAATGACTACAACAAGGAAGGGATATTACAGTCTATTGGTGCAAATAGTTTTGAACAGCAGTAACTTGCAGTCTTGATTTATAAACCTACCACATTCTGCTTTGTTGTGCCTTCTAAAGTTTGTATGACATAAAGCCTGTTTCTGCTCCGCATACTTTCCACATACTCAGATCGAACATCCCCATATTTCTAAAATGAAAAAATAAACAGTGCTGTTTTATTCAAGGAAGCACATATTGAGTGATCAATTCCATAACTTTGTCAACATGGAAACATGCTACAAAAGTCTCAAATAGTCTGCTATTCATGCAGATATCTTGCTAACTTGCTAAGAGTTAAGAGATTAAAAGGCGCACCTGGCAATTCCCGGATCTCGCCAGGTGAAAACATGCATATGGAATACATTACTCACCGTAATCATATTTCTGATGCTTGTATCTGCTTAGATTCACATGCTGTGTATAGGCCGACATCTAGTGGAAGCTGCAGAGTATTCAAGTTTGTTTTTCGAAACTCAAAAAGGGGCGAACTAGGGCGTGCCAGTAATACTATCCCTAGTGTGACGTTCACTGTACCCATGATCCCTCACGCCTGTAGCACCCTCAGATTGTATTTTTTCTGACATGAGGTAGCATGAGGAGTAGCTTAAGTACAGAGTATCCAAGCAGATAAGATAGATAAGACTACAAGCATCCATGCGCCTTCTCTCGGAGGGGAGGAAGGGCGGGCTCATGTGAATCTAAGCAGATAAAAGCATCAGAAATACGATTACAGTGAGTAATGTATCCCTTCTCAGGCTTATGGAATCTTCTTCGATCACATGATGTGCACAGATTAGCGAGCAGTGTTAGAAGAAGAAGGTGGGATGTGAGAAGGGTCATGAGCGAACAAATGTCTTAGAACCGCATGTCCCACTTGAGTATCTGTAAAGGTGTGAATAGAGCTCCATGTAGCTGATTTGCAAATGGTGTCTAGGGGTACATTTGAAATGAAAGCCAGACTGGGTCCAGTACCTCTTGTAGAGTGGGCCCTTGGTGTAAAGGGCAGTGTTTTATCTGAAAGGGAAGAGCACAGTTGGATGGCATTCTTAGAGACGCGATCTCCCTCTCTGCCTGGAGCTATGGAGACGAAGAGTTGATCTGTCTTTCTTAGCGGTCTGGACTTGTCTACATAGTAGAGGACCGCCTTCCTCACATCTAGTGTGTTCAGTTTCACCTCAGCAGAGCCTTTGGGTTCCTGGAGAAGGCCGGTAGCTCAATGGACTGGTTAACATGGAATTTGGAAATTAACTTAGGTGAGAGTGTAAAACCAGTTTATCCTTATGAACAGTAAAGAAAGGATCCTGCACTGACAGAGCTTGAATTTCACTGACCCTTCTTATGGAGGTGATGGCTACTAAGAAGGCAGTTTTATAAGTCAAGTGTTTGAGACTAGATTTGTTCATGGGTTCAAAGGGGGGGTCCCATGAGCTTAGCAAGTACCACATTAAGGTCCCAACCTGGGAGTGGGTTAGAAATTGGAGGGTGGAGTCTCTTTACCCCTTCCATAAATGCTTTGACAACTGGCACTTTCCACCATGACACCTTGTTATGGGAAGTGGTGTAGGCTGATAAAGCTGTCAGGTGCACTTTAAGTGAGTTAAACACTAACCCTGCATCCAATAAGTGGAACATGTAGGTGACGACATTAGAAGGAGTACAATCAACTGATATGATTTGCTTATTCTGGCACTGTAACGCTCATCTGATTCCCGCAGAGGCGCCGGTCTTGACTGGGTGAATGCCGTATCTTCAAAGGTGATGTGTAACACACGGTTGGCTCTTTGGGCTGGACCTCTGTGCACTGTATGTCTGACTCGAAGAGTAAGATGTCTGCAGATAGAAAATATGGGATTAATGAACTGGGGTTATCGGGTGCCTCTCTCCTCTTCCCTTTCTCTTCTCCTGTAGAACCCCAAAGGTTAACGCCCTCACCTTAGGTAAGTGAACGCCGAGCTCTCCATCTGCCTCGGGGCAGGGTGCCGTAACCAGTTCCTTCACTGGATAAGGGTGCAGGCCTCTTGACCTCAGAGGACTGCTGTCCGTCGTTAACTGCACGAACGGTAAGTTCTGGGCGCTTCAAATGTCTTAAAAGTCTTTTGTAATGATATCTCTTGTTTTGCAGAGTTCCGGCGATGGCGGATGGCGGGCTGATGAGAGTTGAGGATCGAACCCGCGTGAGGAATAGAAGCGCCTGGAAGCACGTAGGTAAGCGCTTGTAGCCTGCTTCACGATGCGCACTAACTGTCCATTTTATCTTGCAGGTACAAGTTCGGAGCTTTAGAGAAGCTGAAGGGTGCTGGAATACCCACTGGATTCGGCGTGGGAAGGAGTAATGGCACGTGAGTAATAAAGTTGCCCAATGTCTTTAAACGCACCTTCTTTTGTCTTTCAGATGGGGGATGCAGTGCCGAAGGCCTCCGGAGCGTGCGAAGAGCTGGTAAGCTTTTGTCTTTCAGATGCCGGAATGCAGTGCAAAGACCTCCGGAACATGCGAAGAGTAGGTAAGCCTTTGTCTTTCAGATGCCGGAATGCAGCGCGAGGCGTTGGTGACAGCCGATGGACCAGGTAAGAGATGCGCTGCCACTGAAGACCGTAGTGCTAACCTGTTCTTTCTTTGTCTTTACAGGTGCTGCTGAAGACTGGATTCCAGGATGGTAAGCCTTTGTTTCCTTAGGCCCAGGATCAGAAGCAGAAGACACGATGAGCGTTCTGCTGCAGAGAATGCAGAACAACACAAAGCAAGATTCATCCATCGGGTGTGGTTTAAATAGCCTCCTGTAGTGCTTAGGTGTCTCCTTCCACAGCCACGCCTAGGTAAGAAAAGAGTTCCTGCTTTCCAGAAGAGTTCCAGTGTTCTGAACCTAGGGAGTGGCTCCTGCCCCACCCAACAGGAAAAGTAGTCCCAAACAGAAGAGGATCCGGGGTTCAACTGGCAGGTATGTAAGCAGCATGGTCTGCTGCAGGTAAGTCCACCCAAGCATTATGAGCCCGGCGCTTCCAGCGCTGGGACTGGGCATCTTTATGAGCCTGGTGCCACTGGCGCCAGGACAGGGTCCAAAATGTCCCAATTGGGACTGGCTGGCACTCGGAACCGGGGTTATGGGTCTGCTTCCAAGGGAGTCGGACAAGTCCTGATCTTTTGGAAGCAGAGATCATGACAGCACCCCCCCTCAAGGCCCCTCCCAAACCGGGCTTCTCCGGGGGTTTGGGCTTGTTAGGAAATGTTCGATGAAATCTTTTGATTAGACGAGGCGCGTGGACATATTCTGCAGGTTCCCAGGATCTTTCTTGGGGACCGTAGCCTTTCCAGTCAATCAGGTAAAATAGTTTAGATTTGGAGATCTTGGAATCCAGGATGCTTTTGACTTCAAACTCGAGTTCTCCATCAACTAGAATAGGTTTTGGAGATGTAGTTAGTCGGGTTTGAAGTTGCACGGGTTTTAATAGAGAGACGTGGAAGACCGGATGTATCTTCATGTGAGGGGGCAAGTCCAACTTGACCGCTACTGGATTTACTATGGTAGTGATGGAATAGGGACCAAGGTATCTTGGGTTGAATGTGCGTGGTCCTTTTAGAGGTAGATATTTGGTGGCTAACCAGACTTGATCTCCTACTTGATATTGGGGGGCTTCCTTCCGATGTTGGTCTGCTCCTTTCTTGTATTATTCTTTAGCCCTTTGAAGGTGAGAAACGGCTTCCTTAAAGGCTTGGGTGATTGTAGAATGCAGGTGGTCTACTGCTGGTGTTCCAAGATCTTGGAGTGGATCCAACTCCGAGGTTCGAGGGTGACTACCGTATAAAAGAAAAAACGGGGTCTTCCCAGTTCCCGAGTGGACAGAGTTATTGTAGGCATATTCGGCTATCCAAAGGATATCTTTCCAAGTTTTTTCAGTTTGTTGTAGCATGCAGCGCAAATACTGTTCCAGAGTTTGATTGGTCCTCTCGGTTTGTCCGTCGGTTTGAGGGTGGTGGCTGGTCGAAAGTCTCACATCAATTTGAGCCGACCGACAGCAACTTCGCCAAAAATGAGAAATAAATTGACTACCTCGATCCGAAATTAGAACTGAAGGAAAACCGTGCAGTCGGACGATGTTTTCGAGAAATTCTCGGGCCAGAGTTGCTGCTGTTGGTAAGCCTTTGAGTGGAATGAAATGCGCCATCTTGGAGAATAGGTCCACGATTACTAGGATCGTATTGTATCCGGAGCATGGAGGTAGATCGGTGATGAAGTCCATAGAAAGCGTATGCCAAGGGCGAGGCGGGATGTCAATAGGGCGTAAGAGGCCGGCTGGTTTTTCCTTTTGACTCTTGTTTTGGGCGCATACTCCACAGGACATTATAAAGTCTCTGATATCTTTTTTCCAAGACGGCCACCAGAAGTAGCGCTTGATCTTTTCCGAGGTCTTGGTCATACCGGGATGTCCTTCCATTAAAGAATCGTGATAACAAGAGATCACCTTTTTCTGTAAATCTGTGCTGGGCAGGTATAACCGTTCTTGGAAATATAATAGGTTGTCCTTCACCGTAAAGTCCTTTCCCTGCAGATGCCAATTCTGTATGTCTGCTGGAGTTACCAGTAGCCTGGCTTTATCCTTAACTTCCTCTATGGATTGTGTGGCGATTACACCTAGAATTCTTTGTTCGGGAATGATAGGTACAGGTTTAGGATTGATCAAATGTTCTTCCACTCCCATCCGAGAAAGGGCATCAGCTTTACCGTTTTTTGTACCAGGTCGATAGGTAATTATGAAGTCAAACTCGGCAAAGAATAGTGCCCAACGGAGTTGCCTAGAGGATTGAGCTTTTGCGGTTTTCAAATATTGCAGGTTTCGGTGATCTGTAATCACAGTAACGGTGTGTCGGGCCCCCAGAAGATAATCCCGCCAAGCCATAAAGGCGGACTTGATAGCTAGAAGTTCCTTATCAGTAATAGTGTAATTGATTTCAGGAGGCGAGAATTTGCGGGACCAAAATGCCACGGGATGCAACTGATTGGTTACTGGGTCCTTTTGTGATAGAACTGCCCCCATGGCAAGGCTCGAAGCATCAGTTTCAACGATGTAGGGGAGTTCTGGGCGAGGATGTTTTAAGATCGGTGCAGAGATAAATCTAGTCTTCAAATTCTGGAAAGCTTGTTCCGCCTCGGTAGACCATTCAAAACGTTTGTTTTTCTTTAACAAGGCAGTGATGGGCTGGACTATTCGAGAGAATTCGGGGATAAACCTGCGGTAAAAATTAGCGAAGCCTAACATGCTTTGAACACCTTTTACGGAGGATGGCGATGGCCATTTGAGAATTGCATCGACCTTCTTTGAATCCATACGCACTCCGCTAGGTGATAATATGAATCCCAAGAATTCAACTTCAGTCACGTTGAAAACACATTTTTCCAACTTAGCGAAAAGTTTGTGTTGACGCAATCTCTCGAGGACCATTTTCACGTGTTTCCGATGTTCAGTTTCCGATGAAGAATAAACGAGGATGTCGTCAATGTAAACAACAACACACACATCTATGAGCTCTCTGAGGACATCGTTCATAAAATATTGAAAGGCGGCCGGGGCATTGCAAAGTCCGAAGGGCATGACCTGATATTCAAATAGCCCATACTTGGTGCGGAAGGCCGTCTTCCATTCATCGCCCTCTTTTACTCGTACCAAGTGGTAGGCTCCTCTAAGATCCAGCTTTGTATATATGCATGCTTTTCTGACTTGGTCCAGGAGTTCAGGGATCAAAGGTAACGGATATCTATTCTTAACGGTGATCTGGTTCAGGGCGCGATAATCTATACAAGTTCTAAGGTCCCCTTCTTTTTTTGGAACGAAGAACAAAGCTGAGGAAGCAGGGGACTTGGAAGGACGAATAAACCCATTTGCTAGGTATTGATCCAGCTATTGTCGGAGGTGAAGATTCTCAGGCTCGGTGAGGGCATAAATTCTACTACAAGGAGGAGTAGATCCAGGTATCAGGTCTATCTGGCAGTCATAAGACCTATGAGGAGGTAGAGAGTTAGCCTGATCCTTCCGGAAAACATCTTGGAATTCTAGGTATTCAGGAGGTAACTGGGGAGCCTCCGAGGAAATTGCTGCCAGTGCAACACCAGGTCGAGGGTGACAAGTAGAGACACATTCTGGAAACTGAACCGTTCTTGCTCGCCAATCGATCTGAGGATTGTGCTTCTCTAACCAAGGAATTCCTAGAATAATCTGGAACTGAGGGGCCTTGATCACATCGAACACAATCTTCTCATGGTGTCCATCTTGACTTACTAGCGTCACTTCTTGGGTGGTATGCGTTACTGGTCCGGAGGCTATCTCCGTACCATCCACCGTAGTAATGACGTCCTTTACAGCCTTTGGACAAAGAGTCAGATTCATCCTCAAAACCATTTCATGATCCACATAATTGCCAATGGCACCGCTGTCGACGTAAGCTTCAATCGCATGTAATCGATCCGGATGTTCAGGGCTAATGAGGACCATAGGTATCACGAAATGCGAGGTCACGGAACTGGTTTTAACGCTCGGCAAGAGGACCTCTATTCTTGTCGGGCGAGGTCGTCTGTTCGCTCCTTGGAAATAATCAGTTCCCTTCTTAGAGCATTCGTTTCCTGACGGGCTGCATGCACTTCTGCTCTTAGTTCCCCAAGTAACTGGGCTAGTTGGTCGGTATCCGAGGTTTCCATAGCGCCTGGGTGGGAGTTTTGCGGTAGGCTTTGTGTTCTGTAACGCTCACCTGATTCCCGCAGAGGCTACGGTCTTGACTGGGTGAATGCCGTATCTTCAAAGGTGATGTGTAACACACGGTTGGCTCTTTGGGCTGGACCTCTGTGCACTGTATGTCTGACTCGAAGAGTAAGATGTCTGCAGATAGAAAATATGGGATTAATGAACTGGGGTTATTGGGTGCCTCTCTCCTCTTCCCTTTCTCTTCTCCTGTAGAACCCCAAAGGTTAACGCCCTCACCTTAGGTAAGTGAACGCCGAGCTCTCCATCTGCCTCAGGGCAGGGTGCCGTAACCAGTTCCTTCACTGGATAAGGGTGCAGGCCTCTTGACCTCAGAGGACTGCTGTCTGTCGTTAACTGCACGAACGGTAAGTTCTGGGCGCTTCAAATGTCTTAAAAGTCTTTTGTAATGATATCTCTTGTTTTGCAGAGTTCCGGCGATGGCGGATGGTGGGCTGATGAGAGTTGAGGATCGAACCCGCGTGAGGAATAGAAGCGCCTGGAAGCACGTAGGTAAGCGCTTGTAGCCTGCTTCACGATGCGCACTAACTGTCCCTTTTATCTTGCAGGTACAAGTTCGGAGCTTTAGAGAAGCTGAAGGGTGCTGGAATACCCACTGGATTCGGCGTGGGAAGGAGTAATGGCACGTGAGTAATAAAGTTGCCCAATGTCTTTAAACGCACCTTCTTTTGTCTTTCAGATGGGGGATGCAGCGCCGAAGGCCTCCGGAGCGTGCGAAGAGCTGGTAAGCTTTTGTCTTTCAGATGCCGGAATGCAGTGCGAAGACCTCCGGAACATGCGAAGAGTAGGTAAGCCTTTGTCTTTCAGATGCCGGAATGCAGCGCGAGGCGTTGGTGACAGCCGATGGACCAGGTAAGAGATGCGCTGCCACTGAAGACCGTAGTGCTAACCTGTTCTTTCTTTGTCTTTACAGGTGCTGCTGAAGACTGGATTCCAGGATGGTAAGCCTTTGTTTCCTTAGGCCCAGGATCAGAAGCAGAAGACACGATGAGCGTTCTGCTGCAGAGAATGCAGAATAACACAAAGCAAGATTCATCCATCGGGTGTGGTTTAAATAGCCTCCTGTAGTGCTTAGGTGTCTCCTTCCACAGCCACGCCTAGGTAAGAAAAGAGTTCCTGCTTTCCAGAAGAGTTCCAGTGTTCTGAACCTAGGGAGTGGCTCCTGCCCCACCCAACAGGAAAAGTAGTCCCAAACAGAAGAGGATCCGGGGTTCAACTGGCAGGTAAGTAAGCAGCATGGTCTGCTGCAGGTAAGTCCACCCAAGCATTATGAGCCCGGCGCTTCCAGCGCTGGGACTGGGCATCTTTATGAGCCTGGTGCCACTGGCGCCAGGACAGGGTCCAAAAGGTCCCAATTGGGACTGGCTGGCACTCGGAACCGGGGTTATGGGTCTGCTTCCAAGGGAGTCGGGCAAGTCCTGATCTTTTGGAAGCAGAGATCATGACAGGCACCAAATAAAAAATTTTTCCATTTGTCATAGTAACAGTGCCTTGTGTTAGGTTTTCTTGACTCTTTCAAGATATCCATTCATCTCTGGGGTAAATTGAGATGTCCGAACTCTATGACTTCAGGAGCCATGCAGCCAAGTTCATTGAGTTGGGCTGAGGATGCACTGTTAGCCCCCGCGCTCTGAGATTCAGTTTTACTGGCACAGGAGTTTGATGGGGTCGCACACCGCCAATTTGCATAGGTGTGGGTACCAAGGTTGTCTCACCCACATAGGAGCAACTAGGATGAGCGTCTTCGGTTCCCTGTGGATCTTGTTCACCACCTTCCTCATCAGAGGGGTTGGTGGAAAAGCGTAGGCAAACATCCCTGACCAATTCATCCATAGGGCGTTCCCCTTGGAGCCTGGCTTGGGGAAACCTGGGTGCAAAGTCTGGGCATTGCTCGTTTTCGCTTGTGGCGAATAGGTCTATAGTGGGGAAACCCCACTGAGAGAAGAGGTCTCCTACGACTTCTTTGTGTAGTGTCCACTCGTGTTCTTCTGGGAGGGGATCCCTGCTCAGAGCATCTGCTAGCGAGTTAAGATTCCACGGAACATGTTGGGATGACAGGTAAATCTTCCGTTTGAGTGCCCATCTCCAAATTTTCTGGGCTAGCTTGGACAGATTTGGCGAACGAGTGCCCCCTTGTTTGTTTAAGTAAAACTTGTTTAAGTAAAACATTGCCGTTGTGCTGTCTGTTAGGCTCTGCACGGACAGGTTGGATAGGAGGGGTTTGAATGCCCGAAGCACTCTGAAAACTGCCAGAAGTTCTATCAGGTTGATCTGGTTCTGAGCCACTGTGTGAGACCAGAGACCCTGAGCTGTATGGTGCAGGTAGTGGGCTCCCCACCCTGCTTGGGAGGCATCTGTTGTGACAACAGCCTGCATCTCTGGATCGTAGAAGGGTTTCCCCTTCGTAAGATTTTCTCTTGTCCACCAGCGAAGACTCTGTACTAGTGTTGGCGAAATGACCACTAGATCATCCCACTGACCACTTGCCTGGGTCGCATGCGCAGGCGCATGTGGGGAACCAGGTAAATGCAAGATGCCATCATGCCTAGCAAACGCATTGCTTTGTATATCCTTATTTGGCGACCAGCCTGATAGTGAGGAATTTGCAGCAACATATTCCAAATTCTTTCTTCTCATAGAAAGGCTAACCCCTCTTGGGTGTCTAGGACAGCTCCTAGGAACTGTTTTGAGGTGCTTGGCACTAGGCTTGAATTTTTTCTCGTTGATTGAGAAGCCCAATTGGAAGAGGAGGTTGATAGTTGTTTGGCTGTTTAGTCTGCAAATTAAGGGGGTTTTCCCCTGCGATGACCAAGTCGTCCAGGTAAGGGTACACTGGGATTGCCTCCCTGCGTAGGTGCGCCACCACCACCGCCAGTACCTTGGTGAATACCTGTGGAGCCGAGGCTATTCAGAAGGGCAGCACCTTGAACTAGTAGTGCTGGTTTTGATACACAAGAACCTTCTGTGTGCTGCGATCATTGAAATATGAAAATAGGCATCCTTCATATCCAATGTTGCCATCTAATGACCCTTTTTTAGTAGGGGGTTACCTCTTGGAGTGTAGTCATGCAGAACTTTTGTGGCTTGACATACTTGTTTGCAGGGCGCAAATCTAATACTGGGCGCATCGTTAGATCTTTTTTTGGCACAAGGAAGTAGGTTGAATAAATACCCTGTTTACCTGGTTGCCCGGGACGAGTTCTATGGCGTCCTTTGCAAGTAGAATGGTGATCTCCTCAAAAAGGATTTTCTAGTGCTCCAACGTGTGTACCTTCTGTCTTGCAGGATGGTCGTGGGGGCGCTCTAGTAGTTCTATACAGTATCCTGCGGACACTGTGGACAGCACCCATTTGTCCAAAGTGATCCCTTCCCATGCGTGGGCAAGGTGGAAATGCGCCCCCCTACTGGGGATGCATGAGAGGGGACCCAAAGTGGAACATCACTGTTTACTGGGTGGCGTACCACCTCTGGCAGGGCTGCCTTTACCCCTAGTGCGGCCTCTGGGGAAGGTTTGTGATGCATGGAACTGATTGTTGCCCCATGAGGTTCCTTGATTTTGTTAGTAATTCGAACCCCTCTGGGAGCTTAGGCCCCGAAAGCGACGAAAATTAGAGTTTCCCCTCTGTCCTGAGGGTTTATTAGAAAGTTGTCCAAGAGATTTTAGTGTCTCGCACTCGTCCTTAGCTGTCTCTAAGGCTTCCTCCACTGCCTTGCCGAATAGTACGTCCGGTTCCACCGGCATGTCTATAAGCGTGGCTCGAGTCTCGGGTTTGAACCCTGATTGTCTTAACCAAGCATGACGTTTTATCACAGTGCCTTCGGCAATTAGTCTTCCAGCATTATCTGCTGCATCAAAGTTTGTTTTCAGAATGCATCCAGCTGAGCTAACTGGCTTTTCAGTGGTTCAGGAGCGGAAGATACCAAAGCAGCTACTTGTTCCCACTGGTGGCAATTGTAGCTTGCGATAAGGGTGGTGGTGTTGGCAATTTGTGCCTGATAAGCGGAAGTGGTGGCAACCTTCCTGCCGATAGTATATAGTCTCTTGCTCTCCTATTCGGGAGGTGCTTCTGAAGAAGCGAGTGGTGTACCTGCCCTCTTTCTGGTGGTTGTTACTACCAGGGAGTCGGATTTAATTGGCTCCTAATATATAGGGGATCAGAAGGTGCGGCACAGAACAATTTTTCAACTCGTGGATTCACCGCACGAGCAAGATTTGGAGTTATCAGCGAGGGGTCAATTCTACGCTGGACAGACTTTAGTATAGGGATAGCTTGAGCAATGGCTCTTTTGTCACCCAGGATCTTTTCCGCAAAATCCCTGTCCTCTTGGACACCTTGAGTGTCAATCTGAAAATGGGCTGCTGCTTTAGCCAATATCTCATTGAGGAGTGGTTGATTATCAACCAGTGAGTTATGCACCAGGCGTTCTTTAGGAATTGGGTAGTCAAGACTGTAGGCTTTATCCTCCCCCTCCTGGTCCTCATCATCACCATAATAAGAGACCCCTGTTTGGTCTTCCATCATTTGTGGGTCTGTTTCATCACAATATGACTCGGGATGGTAAGAATGAATGACCAAAGGGTCTGTGCCCAAATTCTGCACCAGGGCATCAGAGCAGGGTCTTTTATTAGGGGTTTGAGAATCCTTGGACCCCGAAGGGGCTGAGGTAGCTGGTGTGTTAGCATAACTATGAAAATAATTGGAAATAATTAGGGTCTTTTTCATAGAAGTCTGCCATAAATGACATTCTTCGCATAACCCTGTCGATATCAGCAGAGCCCCAATCCATGGAGCTAGGGATAACCACAACCTGTTCTGTTTCTTCTTCCATACCCATGTCTTGAGCAGTGGGAGGGACAGGGACTTTGGACCTTTCTACTGATTTAGGGGATTTTTGTTTTTCCTTATGAACATGGAGTTCTGAAGGCTTTTTGTGTTGTTTCCCCCCCTTGCCATGACTAGAGGAATGTTTCCCAGTGCTTTTAGGGGCCTCCAAGGAACCTGGCGCTTTACGTTGAGATTTGGAGGTGGTATGTGACACCTCGCGTTGAGAATCGAGGCGATACGAGAGTCAGAGGTGGTCTTGGAGGAAGGGCGTTGAATCTCTGGAGTAGACACTACATGTGTTGACTGGGGTTAGAGGTCGGAATCGTCTTCTGACGATCGGGCCTCTGGGAGTATTGGGAGTGTGACACCATTTTCAACCGTGGACGGTTGGTTTTGGTCATGAGGCGATCTCGAACGAGAACGCCCAGAGGACACAATCGTTGGACTGCTCTCTTGGTGTCTTAGGTTGCCGATCGCTCGACACGTGTGTCGAGTCACGGCCGGCGCTGATGTGCTTAGTGGAAGTGGTGTGTGTCGCGCTTCTGCCGCTGGGTGTTGTCCCTATAACTGAGCCACCGGCCAGTCTTCCGGGGTCGGGGGTTTGCGCAATGGCGTCTGAAGTCACCCCTCTGCCCTCGCCGTCCGATATGGCGGCGCTGCTGCCATCGCTAAAAGACCTTTTGGCGTCCATGGCCTCTCGTTGCCTGGCGTAGTGGGCCCAGCGTTTACTGGAGCGGTCCTTAAGTGTTTTGGCTTGAAGAGCTTGCAAGCTCGACAGGTAGCCTCGGAATGGTCTCGTGGGAGACACAAATTGCACGTATTGTGCTTATCTACCCAGGAGAAATTCCTGTTACATTTGAGGCAGAATTTGAAAGGAGTACTCTCCATATGTATCAGTTTGGCACCAAGGCCTGAGCCGAGGCCAGAGGCCTTCCAAGGCACATGGTCCGTCATGGAGTTTTGACGGCTGATTTCCTCGATCTTCACCGGCGTCGATCTTCGGCGTAGGGTGGAAAAAACAGGGAAGTTTGAACAATAATTTTAGTACAATTGGCTAATGCCAAGGGAACTCTGCAGCATGCGTCCGACTAGTATGGCGAAAAAAAACAATCTGAGGGTCCTACACGCGACGTCACACTAGGGATAGTATTACTGGCATGCCCTAGTTCGACGACCCTTTTCGAGTTTCAAAAAACAAACTAATACTCCGCAGCTTCCACTAGATGTCGGCCATATATTATCAAAGCACTTAGGGTGGGTGCGGATATATGGTGACCCACTACTGTATTACATTTATTGTTTGGACAAACAATTTAAATCCATTGAATCAACAAATGGCACAGGATGGTAAAACAACATACATTCCATATATAAAAAACAATCAGTGAACATATGAAAGTAATATACAAACAAAAGGCTCAGGTCCAAGCTTGACAACTCCTAAACATGATGTGGAGCAATGTATTATTCATATGCTTAATTAATCAGCTCAAAAGACAGTGTTGTGAAATGTACACTGTGTTAATAGGTTTGTCGACGCAACTGTGTTTTGGCCCTTCAGCAGTTGTGGGGTGCTGTAAGTACATTGGTCTTCATCAGGATGCGGAATTGTAAAGCTATCTCATTCAAGAGGTATCCTGTGGTGATGGTCCAAAAAACAGATAACATATTCTAAGAGAAGGGGATCTATATCCGGAGAGTATTTTAAAAGAGGCACCAAGGATTTAGAATTTCTTCAAGAAACAAACTTTCCGTGCTCATTAAACTCTGGGACGTATGATGCGAATTCCCAAAAAAGTGGTGTTTCCAAATTCTGTACCACACAGAAGATATTTTCAATATTTGCTAGTATTTACAAGTATAGGTGATGTGGAGTGGTCTATGAGTAATTATACTCACAGGACATCCAACATTGTGAATTACCTGATAGTGCTAACTCATGGGTGCTGTAGTTTACTTCAGTTAGGCTCTAGGAGGACCCACATGTAGAGGTGCTGGGTAGCTGGTTGGCAATTAAGCATGAACCAGTTTGCTTTAACGCAAAAAATAAAAATACACTAGTGAGGATCATGAAAATCCCACTTTAGGTGCGTGGCTTTAAAGACAAGGAATGGCTCAAGAAGCCAGAAATAACTATTGGACGCCCCTGTAGTAACGAGTGTCACCTAGGGTGAAAGGCATGCCTATCATCTATCCGCTAAGTATTTATGCATGAAGTTTTTTCAAAAAAGGTAGCAGGCGCCCCTCTCCAGAAAGAACATGGCATGATTACCTGTTCTGTAGTTTTTTTCCCACTTTGAGAGTTTGCAGCAATCGCCTTTTGCTCACTGTACCTTTCACGGATGGGTAATATCCATTTGCATATCAGTCTTTGTCCCGCCCACATGGCAAGTCCAGCACCAAAATGCTATGGCAATTCCCTTCTGAACAAGAGTAACAGCAGCAATCCCATACACGTGTTTTAGCCTTGTAGGGCCTCATCAGTGAGGTGGAGCTGTGCCTCTCTGAGCACAGTGAGCAGGGAGTCCACGTCTGGGTTCCCCCAGGTAATTCAGGATGACCAACCCCAAGTTCCTTGTAAAAAAAATTCAAAAAGGTAGCAGGTGACCGTCTGCAGAAAGAACATTGAATGATAACCTGTTTTGTGTTTTTTTCCCCACTTTGAGAGTTCGCCGCCATTGCTTTTTGCTCATTGTACCTTTCACAGATAGGAAATATCAATTTGCATATCAGTCTTTGTCCTGCCCACATGGGCCGTCAAGCACCAAAATGCTATGGCAATTCCCTTCTGAACAAGAGTACCAACAGCAACCCCATACACGTGTTTCAGCCCGTCCTCAAACAACATAAATCCCAGACAGTATGTAGTTTCTACAGGCCCCTATCAATGCTTAATCAGGATAATAAAATATTGACGTCCATACTAGCTCCTAGAATGAAAAGTATGATGCATAAGCTAGTGCAGCAGGATCAGATAGGCTATGTCCCAGGCCGAAGTATGGCCTGGAACTTGAGGAGACTAAATCATGTGATGGATAGGACAGCATCCTGGGAAACTGTGCGCCATAGCTGCATTGGACGCAGTGAAGGCGTTTGATTCGGTGCAGTGGGACTGGCTTTATGCAACTCTGTGTAGATTTGGATTTGGGCAGACATACATCAAATGGGTCCAACTAGTGTACACTAGGCCGATGGCTAGGGTTAAAATGGGCCAATACATTTCGGAGGCATGGGAATTAGAAAAGGGCACGAGGCAAGGCTGCCCCTTATTGCTGCTACTCTATGTCCTAGCTATGGATGCAGGGGTTGAAATAGACCGGGTCAGACACTTGATATCCCTATATGCTGATGACACTACTGTATATTCTGAATCCGGAGGATAATCTGGAGCTGCTGCTGCTGGAATCCATGGCATTTTTTGCATAACTGTCAGGGATTACAATTAATATGGATAAATTGCCATTATTACCGTTAGCGGGACTGTGTACGATAGAGCGTGGTGCGATGCCTGTGCTTGCCCTGCAGTGGAAAGTGTGCATGTTTGGGTGTCTGGGGGTTAATGTGTACCGTGAGCCACTGGACGAACACACACACACAACACACTACACGCCCTGGAAGGTATCAAGAGCTCCAAGAAGTTCTGGACTAAATTGCCTCTTTCAATGATGGGGAGGGTGGCCTTGCTGAAGATGGTGGTATTGCCCAGACTACTACACTTTTTCGTTAATGTCCCATTTTACGTAGCTAGGCCTTTCTTTAAGCCCTTGGAGGGTATAAGAAGAAGCTTCTTGTGGCAAAATGGAAGGAATAGAATAGCGCTGTCATCATTATACAAGCCGCATGCAGATGGAGGTATCAGGGTCCGGCACTTCGAATTATATTACATAGCAGGGCAACTGCAATTCATGGTAGATTAGCTTGCCGAAGGCCCTACTCCGGACACACTGATGTTTCAACCTACTGGGCTGCGCCATTACCTAAAGGAAATACTGTGGTCCAAGAAACCTTACGTGTACCGATGGTCACACCTGGTGTCCCTAGGTGTGAAAATGTGCGACAGGGCCCTGGCAGTGATGGCACTGATAGACCCAATATCGGCACAAATCCCTTTGGTTTCAGTAGTGTCATTTTCATTTCCGGCGAGAATGGGAATACGCACGTATTGGAAACTTGCGGGGTGGCCACCATAGGAGATATGTTGCAAGATACAGCTTTTGTACCCGTCTTAGAGCTGGTAAGGCAGACGGGTATGCACACAGGCCAATATATGCTACATAGTACTATTAAGAGGCAGGTTACACGTAGTTGGCCTGCATATGGAGAACTATTGGAGAAACATTCGATCGTAGATATCCTATATGACATAGCTGAGGGTGGGCATACTTTATCACAAATCTATGACCTCCTCACTGTTAGGCAGAAACCTGTGCAGTTCCCTCTGGGACCACTGCAAAAGATTTAGGACTACAGGTGTTTGGCAGTAAAGCCACTTGGTAGCAGTCTGTACCGCACAGATTCACTTGGTAGCTGTGGCTGAGCAGTCAGACTTCCCTCAAGAAGAGTTAGGCAGTATACAGAGTATTCACAATAGGTCAAGAGCACACAATAGAACAAGTAAACACTGACCAGGGCTTGGTGTAAAAGAGATATAATTATTTATTTAAAACCACATCTAGAAAAACACACAGGCACTAATAGTAAGCAATTCAAAAACACTGTCACTAAAAGATATACACTCCCTTAAAAGAATATTAGACAAGTATTAAGTAAAGCCCCACGTATTTTCAGACAGCGGTGAGCGCTTAACGCAGATGGCACTCTAATAGTTCGTTTTAAAAAGGGAGAGAAAAGCAGAGAACAAATTGAAACAGATCCCAACACTTTTTCAAGAACACAACAAGGGAGGAAGGCAAGGTAAAACCGTGAAGTTAGAGTTCAAAAGGCCGGATCCACTTACAGAGGATCCAAACGAAATGTGTCCAAAGTCACACTGTTGCAGTGCACAAAGGTCTTGTAAAGGTTCAAAAAGGAGTTGGACCACAGAAAGGGACCAGTTAGAGGGTCAAGGCGGCCAGCCCAGTCCAGAAGGTTAAGGAGATATTATTACCTTGTAGCAATCTTTAGAAAGGGAGGCCTGGCGGACACGGTACCTTAAAGTGATGAGAACGCTCCAGCGGGGGCAGTTGTTCCTGGCAGCGGGTGTAAGTCGGTGCTTCGTCCGGGGGAAGAGAGGATCTCGTCGTGGAGGAAGACAGGAGTCCGTTGCACTGCCAGGGAAGAAACGAGCCGCAGAGTTTCTCAGGTACAAGGAGCGGTCTGGTGATTCGCGGTTCAGTGGTGAGTGGCTATCCGGCCGCCGGGGTGCTTGGCACGGGCAGTTCGACCACAAACCGGGCTGGGGTGCGAAGAAAGAAAGGAAAACTAGTTGTGCCCACCAGTCGGGGTAAGAAGCCTCTCCAGCCGGGAGATCTTCTCTGTCGTCGGGAAGTGGCGAGTCGGTTCTGCAGGGCTCCACCGGTGGTGTCGTCGTGGTAGGTCGGCTCAGCTTCTCCCTCGTCGGATTCTCAGGTCCTGTGGCGACTTCTGAAGTTCCAGTCCCCAAAGCCCTGCTTTTATGCAGAAAACCCCCATTCACTCAGCCTAGCTGTCACTCAAACATGCTAAGTGGTGAGCCGGCCGGCTCACCACTTGGGCCAATCACACAAGAGTGCGACCTGAGTTACCAAGGTAACTCGGTCCAGGTGCCTAAACCCCCTCCCAGACCCCCTGTGGTACCCAGACAGAGTGGCACCACTTTTGGAGGCTGCTTCTGTGGAGAAGCCCGCCAAAAAAGTGGAACAAAGGGCTCGACCTGGAGTCACAGAAGAGAACACAAACACCATTTTAGAATCGAGTCTTGGCAAAAAATACCAACCGGAGAATTAATATTAATTAAATAAACCGGTGGTATGTTCGAGGCTATGAGAATTAAATAATTAAAGTTGGTAGCCTCGAACAATGGGAAAATCCCATAGGAAAATATTTGCGGTCGAATATAAAAAGTAGTATCCACTGCCACCAGCCAAAACTCGATCAGGGGAGACGGAGACGTGCCCCCTCGACTAACAGACCCCGGGGCAATCGAATAGCCCCGACCAGTACGTCCACAATATGATGGTTTGTACTGGTTTCTGTTAATAATTTGGGACTAGTAAAGCCAATGGTGACTTTACATGCCCTGGGAGACAGTAGTCTGTCCCAGGGTACGGAGTATATGGTGGGGTGTCACTATGACACCCCTGTGTTACTGCACGGAGGGTGCTGTGTAACACACATAGGAAAAACACATGAGACCCTATGGAGTAAAGGACCCCATAGCCCATAAAATACATTACCAGTCAAAGGAATGCCATTAATCATGTCCAAGAGTGGGAGGAAAAGACTCTCACTCTTGGCAGGGGGAAAAAAAACAAACTCCAGAAATCCAGCAAAGCTGCTGGGGGACTCACTAGGTTAGGAAATTCAGCCTAAAGAGAGAATTCTCCCTAACACTCACTAATGGGCCGGTCTCCCCTCTAGTGAAAAAGGGCAAATAGGAAGTGAACTTATGGGTAACCATCACAGAAGAGCAATGGGTAAGGCTACTGGGATACCACAAGAAGGTTTGTTTGTTTAGTATTTATTATGCGCACCGGACCCTGGAGTATAAGGGCGCAAAGGTAAGAAGATGTACAGCTTGGAGCACGGTTACAGGTTGCAGGTTATTGGTTACAGGCATGTAATACATGAGACAGGTAACAGGCATGTGAGAGCAAGTTCATGCATTCATTTAACATTTGTTGTAGTCAACCAGTTGATCACATTTTGTCTGAATTTGGTAAAAGATTGTTCTAGCCTCGCAGTGATGGGTAGTTCATTCCACAATTGAGCGGCTTTGACTGTGAAGCTAGCTCCACCTATGGTGGCAAGTTTAAATCAGGGTACTTGGAGGTGATTGGTGTTGGCTATTCTTGTTTGTCTTGTGGAGTGTGTTCTGGTGAATCTGTCCTTTAAGTATTGTGGGGATTTGTTATAGAGTGATTTGTATGTGAGGGATGCGGTTTTGAGTCTGATTTTTTCGAGGGTGGAGAGCCATTTATGTTTCCTTCTTGTTTCTGAGATGTGTTCTCTCTTGGGGATGTTCAAAGCGGCTCGGAGGGCATTGTTTTGCTGTATCTGAATTTTGTTAATGGTAGATTTAGTGGCTCCTATGTACAATGCGTAACAGTAGTCTAGTTTGGAAATGATTAGGGCTCTGGCTAATGTTAGACAACTGTGCTGAGATAAGAATTGTTTTCCTGCTCTGATGAGTTTACATGTGTAAACTGTTGATGAGGCTAGGGAATTTACCTGTTTGGAGAATGATAAGGTGGAGTCAGGGTAAATACCTAACGTTTTTACTTCATTGGGTACTTGTATGCAGTTCTCACCGATGATGAAGGAGGAGTAGTTTGTACTTAGTTTATTAATGAGTGAAGCGGTACCTAGGATAAGGAGCTCAGTTTTATCATCGTTCAGGCATAAGCCATGGGTTGCCATCCATGCCTGAATGATGCTGTAGATTTTGTTCACCAGTGCTAAATCCCTTTTGTAGTCCCCTGTAAGTGGGAGGAGGATCTGGGTATCGTCGGCGTAATTAGTATACATGATACCCAGATGGTCCAAGTCATCAAACAGGGGCTTAGTGAAGATGTTATATAGCGTTGGTGAAACGCAAGATCCCTGTGGCACGCCGCAGGTGATAGGGATGGGGTCTGCAGCTGCTGTAGGTGAAAAGACCCTCATGGTACGGTCACTAAGGAATGATTGGATCTACACTATAGCCTCAGTGGAGAAGTGTGCTGCTGTCTCTAAGTGGTTACACAAGACTTTGTGATCCACTAAGTCAAATGCGGCAGATAAGTGTAATAGCAGGAGAAGTGCTGGTTTTCCAGAATCTCGTACTTTATCTATTTGGGCTTTTAGGTCAATCAATGCAGTTTGTGTGCCCTGCAGTGGACGGAAGCCGGATTGGCGGGAGCCTAGTAAGTGGTTTTGTTCCAAGAAGTTCTGGATTTGGATGTATGCCATCTTATCCAGAATCTTCAAGAGGAACGATATGGTAGTAATCGGTCTATAATTAGTGGGTATAGCTGGGTCTAGAGTTGCCTTTTTAAGGAGTGGGAGCACCCAGGACTCTTTTAGGTTACTCGGGATGGAGCCCGAGGTAAAAGAGGCATTAATCAACTTTGTGATAAACGGTGCTAGGTCTCGTGCAGCATCTTTGATGAGTTGTGCTGGGCAAAGATCTCCTTTGCAGTTGGACGATTTTAGACCTAGTATTACTTTCTCCACCTCTAATGTAGAGACTTTGGAGAAGTAGAATTGAGTGGTTGGTTTAGGGTTGGAGAGCGTCTTAGTAGAGGGTAATGTAGTAGAGGCTAAGGTCTTGCGTTTTAGTTCTATTTTCTTTTGGAGGTTTAGGACTTTGTTAGATAATGCATGCTGGATTTCAGAGCACCATTTTTTGTCTTTGAGGCAGTTATCTTGAGGCGTTATGGGATTTTCCAGTTCTCGGAGTATGGAGAACAATTCTTTTGTGCTTGAATTGGCTTGTGTAATTCTATTGTTGTAGGTCTCTTGTTTGGCTAAGATGATTTCTTTTTTATATTGGGATGAAATGTTAATTAATTTCAGTTTATTTTCCGGAGTGGGGCGAGTTTTCCATGTGTTCTCTAATTTCCTTTTTTCTAATCTGAGATTTTTTAGGAGAGGGGTGAACCAGTTATTCAGGTGGCTCTGTGGTTTGCTGTTTCTAAGCTTAAGTGGAGCGATAACATCAAGGGTTTTGTTCATAATATTATTAAATTCTTCCACTAAGTCATCATGGTTTAGGTTGTTAGGTAGAGCGTTCAAAGTGGGCATGATGCCGGGGAGTAGTTTGTCTAGTGTCATTTTTTTTGTTTCTGGTAATTGCAGGTGGTGCGCAAGGTTGTTGCAGTTTAGGGGTGGTAATATCCAAGGAGAATGAAATCAGATGGTGATCTGTCCATATTTGAGGTGAGATAGTAAGGGTGGAAATTTTGCAGTTATGGTCAGCAATCCAATCTAGGGTTCTCCCTTTGATATGCGTGGGCTCAAGCACTCTTTGGGTATAGCCCAGCTCAGTCAGGATATTGGATGCTGCTAAGGCTTGTGGGTCATTGATATCATTGAAGCCAATACTAAGGTCACCAAGTAATATTGATTTGGTGGTGTCTTTGAGGTTTTCTGAAAGGATGGTAGATAATCTTCTATGAAGGTCTTGATGGGACCAGGCGGTCTATATATCAAGTGGAGGTTAAGAGTTTGAGAGTTAGCTGTGGGAGTCTTAGTAGACATTATCTCACAAGATTCAATGGTTGGTGAAGGAGTAAGTCTCCTGCCCAGCTTAGTTTTGGCGATGATGGCTAGTCTGCCACCTCGCGCTCCACATCTATCCGTTCTGAGGATAGTGTAGTTGTCAGGAACAGCTAGGGATAGTGCTGGGCCTGATGCCTCATGCAGCCATGTTTTTGTTATGGCTGGGAAGTCGTAGTCTTCAGTAGAGATGACTTCAGATATTTCTATGGCATGGGCGACTAGAGATCTAGCGTTTATTAAGGCTCCTTTAAGTTTGGGTATGGAGTTTGTTGGTGAGAGAGATAAGGTTTATTGACGCTGTGGGGCTTTTTTCTCTATTTGCAGGTTGTTATGCCTTTTGTAGTTATGAGAGCTAGGTTTTGGAATGGGTTCAGTGGCCATTTTGGTTCGATTGTTGTTGGTTTCATATTTGATAATAGGATCAAAGATTCTAGGTAGTCGTGTTCGTAATCTTACGTTTCTCTCGATTATGTTACATGGTGTCATAGGTTGTTGTGTTGGTGTTCCTGTAGAGGGCGACATAATGTGTAGTCCCAGTAGTATGAGTAAAGTGCCCAAATGTGCTTGGTTGAATAATATAAGGTACATTATGTAATGTGTAGGGTACCCTGTATCTAAATGAAGGGCTAGTTAGTCTAATTTTCTAGGTGGGGCTGCGAAGTAGCAGCTTAAGGAACTAAGTCTGTCGGCACATCTAGATTTGAGAATCAAAATACAGCCAAAATTACAGTGAGAATGATCTAGGCCAGCACAGATATCTAATGCTAATAATCTATTGCACAGTTATCTGATCTAGGTTAGGCACAAATAGGATACAAGCGATAGTCAAAAGTAGGGCGCATGTGTGCTAGATGCGATAGTCAGATAGTCTAGATACAGCTATCACAAGGCAGGGCACGTAAGCTGATGCTACTATCAAAGGCAGGGCACGTATCAACAATCAAATAGTAAAGAGGCACTAGCCAAACTTATTAGAGGCAATGCAGGCAATCAAAACACTGAACAGTCAGCACATGTTAAATGGAGCATTTAGCCAGGTTTATTCAGAGCAGTTCGTGAAGAGGCAAGGCGGTCAATATATGCAGGGTGGGCTACTAAGCTGATAAATGCAGGTGAGGGTAAACAGTGAAGGCGCAGGTTAACATGATAACATAGTAATCGTTTATTAGGATGTAAAGGTCAAATGGGTCGGTTTACAGTATACCTGTGCAGACGTTGTGAGCACCAATGCTACAATCTAGTATGGCCGGAAACGTGAAGGTGGCGTGTGCTGGGATGGAATAGCAGACAGGTGATCGAGTAGATAGTGCTGCAGTATAGTTCACCATAGTTCGGGATCATGTGCTGCCCCATCATGGTTATGTGGGTCCATCATGACGGAGGTAGGGTTCCTTCGAGATATCTTTGGGAAGCAGGAACAAGGGAGTAGGCCACGCTGCGCCTTCCGTGCGCCGAACAGGGCGCAAAATAGGGCTTTTGTGTGGCCTTCGTGCTGGCCGGCGTATCCGCCTGCCGGCAGATGTGTAATTTAAAAATGCAGCGGTTAGCGAGGCTCAGCCTCGTTGTGGCTCCGCGATGCACCCGGCATGCCTGGGTCAGGCACTGTGCAGGATAAGATCAGGCAACTCTTCTACTTTGTGCATCCGTAGTTCGTGGGCAAGATGAATGCGGTGATGTGGCTTCTGAGGAGGAGAGGGCTCCTGCCCTCTACCCTTGCCGTAGGGTGCTGAAGTGAGGTCCAGGGCGCAAAACAGGGTCTTTGTGAGGCCTTCGTGCCGGCCAGCGGATGTCTAATTTCAAAAATGCCACGGTTAGCGAGGCTCAGCCTCGTTGTGGCTCCGCGATGCGCCCGGCATGCCTGGGTCAGGCACTGTGCAGGACAAGGTCAGGCAACTCTTCTACCTTGTGCATCCGTAGTTCGTGCGCAAGATGAATGCGGTGATGTGGCTTCTGAGGAGGGGGAGAGGGCTCCTGCCCTCTACCCTTGCCGTGGGGTGCTGAAGTGAGGTCCATGGCGCAAAACAGTCAAGAAATGCGAGACTGCAGTTTATACAACTGCTAGTGATGCATAGAGCGTATATTGCTGATTTCCAGGTTTCCAGGGGCAGCAGCACAAGGATGCCCCAGGTGCAATCCGATGGATGCAGGAATGCTCCATCTGTTTTGGGCATGTCCTGTGGTGGGGCTACATTGGCAGGAGGTGGCAAATAGACTTCAAAAATGGGGGGGGGGCTGGAATTGGACGTGCTTTCCCCGGATGCATGTCTGCTGGGCTGCTTCTCACGTTCCAAAGGCCGGAAACATTTTACTAAACTAAAGGAACTAGCGTGCATACTAGCCAAATGTAGAATTGCTATGACATGGAAATCGTTCAAAGGCCATGCCGTAGAGGAGTGGAGGAAGGACCTGTATAGGTGGGGAATGGCAGAAATGTGGCATGGAAAGGGGCGGTGCAGCGGGACCATGAGGGAGTCTTGGGGGGAGGAAATCAAGGAATGGGAGGTGTTACTGCAATCTCTGTTTACTAGGGCAGCCACAGAAGAAGCAGAGGCGGATTTACCCTAGTAGGATCCCACCTGGCTCCTGACTGTCGGAAATGTAGTGAGTCTACACTATAAGCGAGATGCAGGCTAGCTGGGGAGGAGGTTGGGGGAGTTGGGAGGGCGGGGAGGAAATGGGCGGGGTAAGTTGGGGTAGGTTTATAATGTGTTATAAGGTGTTGGCTGTGGATACTGCATTGATAATGTTGTGTGAAGTTTGATTTGTGCTCTGGAAAAATCAATAAAACAAATTTTAAAAAAACAAGCTATGCAGGCTCTCCTGAGGTCTGGGGAAGTATGCCAATAGACTTTGAATGGTTAAATAAGTTGTGTATGTGTGGTAACGTCAGTTCGCCCAGCCTTTTCCAAACCTCAACTGGAAAACCATTGGGTCGAGGGGCCTTCCCTGACTGAAGGTGCCAAACAGCAGCTGCCACCTCCTCCCCTGTGATATCTGCCTCCAGGTCATCTCTTTGAGCGGGGGTCAGCCGCAGCAGAGTGACATTCGCCACAAAGACAAAGCCCCAGTCTGCTCCCCGTTCTGTCGGGAGCGGTAGAGCTCCTCATAATATGTAGAGAACGCCTCTGCGAACCCCGCATCTTCCCTGATCCGTGATTCACCCGGACCTACCACGTCTCACATACCTGTGCACCTCCTCCCTTTTTTCCAGCCAGGCCAGCATTTAGCCGGTACCATCACTAGATTAATAGATCTGGCTCCTTTGAGCCAATGTGCTTGCTTGGCGTTATCCAGGGCAGTATTCCGGAGTCTATCCTGCACTCTACGGAGCTCCTCCCACCTGTTCGGGGTGCCCTGCTCCAAATATGTAACTTCTACCGCCCTCTCCTGTTCCTCCGCCTCTCTCACTTTCTATGAACACTCTGTGAGCTGTAACTAGCGAGATCATTTTACACCATAGGACTGCCTTATAACCTTCCCATAACACCTCTGGACTGTGCACCGACCCTGTATATATGTCAAAATATTCATTTGTCTTGGAAGCCATGCCCTCCAGAAACTAGGGAAACCCTACATAATAGATGTTCATACGTCATGAAGGCCACCCTTCTCTTTATCCATATTGAGCTCCATGACCAAAGTAGAGTGGTCGGAGATACCCCTGGCCAGAAAAGTAACCAACCTAAGTCTATGCATGTCCCCCATTTGAATGAAAAAGTAGTCTAACCTAGATAATAAGCCATGTACTCCCGACAAAAAAGAGAAACCTTTATCAAGGGGATTCACTGCTCTCCAGGTGTGGGAATACCAACCAGACTGCCCCTAGAGTGCAAACGATCTAGTGCTGGGTCCATGACATTGTTGAAATCTCCCCACAGGACCCACCTGTCCACTTGCTTACGCCATCACATTGCCGGAATTTCGTTCAGTAGGTCCAGCGCCAGGGGTGGAGGGGCATTTCACAGCTCTCCAGTCAATAGAACAAATCGCCCCCTCGGATCCTGCGTCACCTCTAGGAGCCTGAAGGGAATCCACTTAAGTAATAATATCTAAGCGGCCCTCGCCCCCGTAGAAAAGGGGGCATGCATCTCTATGCGGTAGTTTGTGCATCTAAAATAGCAGCATTCCGACCCTGCTAAATGAGTTTCAGTGAGAAAGACAACATCAGGTGAGTGCCGGTTAAGAAGTTAGAACACCAGTGTTCTCTTGATACTTGACCCCAGCCCATTCACATTCCAGGTTAAAAAGGAAATTGTCAGATGCCTATCCTACCCCGCCATACATTTGAGACACGCACATTATCTGAACAGGGGCACCCCGCTCCACTTCCTGGTCTGGACAAACAACAGAGAAACCTCCCAAATTCTTATCTCTTTCAGTGCTCCAATCGTCTAATCAACCCACTCCATCCCACCCCCCCCTCCCTCAACTGCCCTTAGGTTCAACGAGAACAACCCTAGCCCGTATTCTCCCCCGCCCCCAACTAGAAGCACCTGCCACCTGAACCCTGGAGAAGCAAAACATGCAACAACTCTTGCAAACATATTCTGGGTCACCTATGAGAGCCATCTGGCCCCCTTTAAATCCCCACCTGGGACCACTGTATACAGGATCCTCAAATGCAGAACTGAACACAATAATGATCATAAGCTTGCTTCATTCACTCAGTCCAGCCGGGACATACCCCGGCATATCAATTAAGGACGGGGGAGATTCTCTGTCATGAACCCGGTTTACTCAGTGTGTCAGCGATCCGGAGACCAGGCCCAGAAAGGATGTGCGTCTCCATCCAGTCCCAAACTTCCTTCGGAGTGTGGAACAGATGAACCGTGCTGAACCATGCCGTGATGGCAGCCCTTGAGCAAAGCAAGGAAGAACAGTGCATATTTAATACTGAGCAATATCAACTTCCTCTTAACAGAGTCTAAGGACGGTCTGGCCCACTGCAACTCCCTTGTATTATCCAGGCAGAAGCCGATCAGATTCCCATTACACGTGATCGGACCCGTTACTTTCGCCATACGTAAGAGTGTGCCCCAGTCCCGATAACTTAACAGACCCACTATCACAGTGCGCAGAGGCGCTCCAGGTACTGGGCAACCCGTTGGGACTCGATGAGCCGGTTATATTTAGAAGACGTTACTGAGTTTTTTGGGTGTCACTGTGTCAGCAAGCACTCTAGAAATAACTCTATACTGGGCAGCCCCAGTATGTGCAGATTATTATGTGGAAACCTGTCCCCACTGTGCCCAGCTCAGTTTTCTAGGATGGTAAGATTCTGTGACACTGATGCCAACTGCCTTTCCATCTTCTTGAGCGAATCTTCGTTGTCGGATATACGTTGTTCCGTCTCCCATACCCATGAGGACAAGTTGCAGAGATCCTGCCGAAGCAAGGACACTTCCGAGGTCAACCGATCAATTTTAGCCTCCACCGAGGACCTGGAATCCCCTATGGCACTCATAATGTCTGTGAGCGATATCCTCTGCTCCTCTCTAGAAGCACCCATGCAGGGCACCGCTGTCTCCTGCGTCGTCATAGCGGGGAAGGGGGACCCACCAGAGAATGGTCCATCTTGTTCTGTATGTTCCCTTTCCTGGGGTTTGTCTTTCATCATCCCTGCAGGAGCCGTTGGAAACATTTGATGCTCCCCACCTGTATCCTGATTTCCTTGCCAAATGCCACTGCCTGTCTTCAGTAACCCCTCACAGGCAAGTTCATGCAATACTTGTCTGTACAAGCTCCCCAGGCCTCTGTCGAGTTCGCCCCTCCCCTCAGACCTCAAATGTCCCCCTATCTGCCCACAGCTTTCAGATGCTAAGGGTCTCACCCTCAGGGTACCCTCACCACGACGCACAGGTATGTAGTCAGCCCAGAGGGATCATCTCAGATACCCCTCAAGCCGGCAGGTACCCCCAACAGTGCCCCTAGCAGTCAATTTCTGCTGAGCAAGTTACTGCTTGAGGGGATGACTCAATTGTCCTCCTGCGTCCTGTCCCAAAGATGCAGGGGGCAGTGCCCCCCAAGAGGTTGCCCCTACCCCTGAATATTCCATGCACTAGATTTGTATTTGTATTTATTGTTTTTTTTTTTCAACAACACTATTGTTTTCATATAAACAATGATATTAAAAAGCAACAATGCTTCACAATCCGCTTAAAGAATGAAATTACAAAGACTAGAGCATCATAAACAATACAGCTCAAACAAGAAATCAATCTTAGTGAAGCATAACCGGCAAGTCAACATCGAACAAACAAAACAAACAAACCAACAAACCAACAAATAATCATCATCTTTATCTTTGTTATGAAATGAAACCTTATCATACTGAGCCAAAACATGTAATTCCATCAACCATTCATCTACATTAGGTTTCTTCCTTGATTTCCAGACCCTAAGTATTAGCTTGATTGCCACCATTATGGCCCTATCAATCCAACAAGAATGTTTCCTAATCCGAACACCCCTGTCCTTACGGGAAAGCAGTATAATATTCACTGCCGACCTCTGCAAAAGCACATCATAAATCAAATCAATCCTATCTAACACTGCCGTCCAATGCTCCAGCACTCTCGGGCAATCCCACAACAAATGCAATAATGTACCCCTATCATTATTACAGCCCCAACACAAATCATCCGTCCGGAGCCCCAGTCTAAACATCTTAACCGGTGTCCAATACAACTTTCCAATAATTTTTTGTCGAATCAAACATAAACCCATGTCAGGACCCAATGTCAAATGAACCCTCAAAATGTATTTCCACTCCAACTCAGAGAGTTCAACCAGAACATCGTCCGACCATACAGTCCTTAATCTAGACCATGCCCCCTGGAGTTTCTCTTCAATAGGCATAAATTGCATATAGGTACGTACCCCGTATTCCGGACCTTCCAATAAAGTACAAATCTCTGGTTTATTCCCAATAGAACCATCAGCCAATTCCAATCTATTATTTACCATAATCTCTAAAGCTAAGTACCTACGCAACTCAGTCCGCCTCAGACCATACCTATTCGTCAATTCCTCAAAAGTCAGCAACCTATCGCCATCCAACACATCTGCCAGTTTCATAATACCCTCATTAATCCAACTGAACCAATTCAAGCATTTATTATCAATCTGTAAAGCAGTATTGTACCATATAGAGGCATCTCTGCTGAAACCATAGCTCATTCCATTATCTCGAAACCATCCTCCAAGCACATGTCTAGTAGCCACAATCGGGCGTAACTTCAATCTATTAACTGGCAATTTGTCCATACTGTAAACGGATCTCAAGTCAAAAGGAGCACAAACGCCCCTTTCCATGCGCAACCAAATTGGATCATTCACCCCACCATCTCTAAAGTAATAGGAGTTTTTCTTTAGTAAAAAAGCATTATAATATTTTACCAAGTCAGGGAATCCAAATCCCCCATCCTCAACTTTTTGTACGAGTATATATTTCGGAACTCTAGGTCTCTTACCAGAACCCCACAAGAAGGAAGAAAAGAGTTTGTCAATTTTAATTAGCTGTTTCTTGTACAACAGCAACGGGATGGACTGAAGCATATACAATATTTTCGGTAAAAGAACCATTTTAATTGCATTGATCTTAGCCCACAGGGTCAAAGTCAATCTTTCCCATCTCCTAATCAATAGGGACAAGTGTCCAGTTACCAAATCCAGATTATACTGCAGTAGTTTCTTTAAATTCCCAATAATATGAATACCTAGGTACTTAACCCCCCCTGGAGACAATTTACAATTCCACGAACTCAAAATTGAACCGTCATTCCGACCAGAAAAAGGGAAAAACTCTGTTTTCTCCCAGTTCACCTTATGCCCTGACAGTTCACCCACTTCTTGAAACATCGATTTTATTACCACTCCACACTCTTCTGGATTTGCTAACATAAGAAGCATATCATCAGCATACGATAGGACTTTCACTTGAACTTGTCCAACATTGATACCTTTAATAATCTCACATTGTCTAAAATAAGCAGCAAGAGGTTCCAACGCCAAATCAAACAAAAAAGGTGACAACGGACAACCCTGTCTCGTGCCCCTCCACAACTGGAATGAATCTGAAACCACACCATTAACCAAAACCCTGGCCTTAATATCATTATGAATACAATCCACCATCCTCATAAAAGACGGGCCAAAACCCATTTTTAGCAAAGCAAATTTCAGAAACTTCCAATTCACCCTATCGAAGGCTTTTTCAGCATCAAAGAAACATATGACTTCATTTGTGTCCCTCCCAAACCGGGCATCAACCACATTTAACACAGTTCGAATATTGTCATAGCCATACCTTCCTGGGATGAAGCCCACCTGTGACCCATCAACCAAATCTTTCACACATAATCCCAATCTATTAGCCCAAATTTTTGTGAAAATGTTCAGGTCCACATTTAGCAAAGAGAAAGGCCTGTAGTTCCCACATCTAGTGTGATCTTTATTAGGTTTTGGTAACACCACAATCATTGCCTCTTTCATGGAATCACACATCATTCCCGACACAACAAACTCATTATAAAGTTCACACAAAATAGGCGCCAATTGGGTTTCGAATTGTTTATAAAATTCAGAAACAATACCATCAGGACCAGGTGATTTCCCATCCTTCATTTGGGAAATGGCCAAGGAAACTTCAGCAACCTCAATTGCAGCATCAAGAGAGATACTTTTCTCCAGAGTCAGTTTGGAGAGTGAAATCTTCTCAAAAAATGATTCCAGTTTATCAATAGTCGGGTCACAATCTTCTTTATACAAAGATTCATAATAATCTTTGAAACAATCACAAATATCACCACTCCTATTTAAGGTAGAACCACCTTCAGTCTGTATGGAAGAAACATAGGAGTCAGACACCATCTCCTTAAGCTTATATGCCAACAATTTGCCATTGCGGTCACCTGCCTCCCAAAACTTCTGTTTTGAATAAAACAAACTTTTACTCGCCAAATTCTGAATGTGAGAGTTCAGTTCCGCCTCCAACCTACGCAATTTCAGTTTGGAGTGTCCTGAAACATCAGTAGCACAAACCCTCTGCAAGTCAGTGATCTCCGTCTCCAGAGCACTAATCAAATGTTGCTCCTTTTTCTTCACATGTGCTGACCTACTAATAAATTCACCCCTCAAGACCGCCTTAAAACAGTCCCAAACAGACTTAATACTAGCCGAGCCTAACTTTTCTTGAAAGTAATGCCCAATGAATGCCCCTAGATCTTCCATAACCAACTTGTCCTTCAGTGACGCGGCCTGCATTCTCCACCTTCTCGTTTTAGGGCCCACACTGCCCAAAATCAGCTGAAGGTCCAATAGAGCATGATCAGATATATTTCTTTCCAATATATTCGTTGAGAACGTGTGACTACTCAAAGCCATACTAATAAAGAAATAATCAATCCTGGAGAAAGAGTCATGAACAGGCGAATGAAAAGAAAATTCTTCTTCGCCACGATGAAGCTCTCTCCATATATCAATAAGATTGTATTTAAATACAAATGCCCTAAGTTCCTCACTAACCTTCTCATTGTAATATCTACACTCAGACTTACGATCCATCTTACTGTTCATCACTAGATTAAAGTCACCAGCCAAGACCAAAGATTCACCCTCCATGCCATCCAACAAGAGGCCCAATTGATCGAGAAAATAAACAGTTGGCGAGCACGGCGCATACACTGAGCCAAAAGTCATTTTTTTCCCATCAAGGAGTACATCAAGTAACAGGATTCTACCTTCTCCATCCTTAACAGTCTTTTCAATCCTAAACGACAGGCCCTTTCTGAACAATATGCTCACCCCTCTAGATTTAGAATCAAAGCAATTCGAGATCACCCTAGAATATTTGGAATTGACCAAGTATTTTTCAGTATGTTCATCCAGATGGGTCTCTTGAAGGAAGACCACATCAGCCCTACTTCTCCACAATCTTGCCAGAACCTTACGTCGTTTCACGACATTTCCAATTCCTTTACCATTCCATGAAACAAAAGTTAACGCGACCATAACTCCCAAAACAGAGCAGTATAATATAGGCAGTAATCGTCAGGGAAAAGGCCGGGTTCCGAAAAAAAAGAAAAATGTAAACACAACAACAAAACACACACAAACAAACAAACAAAGCAAACAGAAAGCATAAACATCGTACAAGGATTTCAGTCTGACAAACCGCAGACTTAAGAAAAGCATAAAAACATACATCAAAAACCCATTCTGAACCATACCCACCAGAAACGAAACTCCAATCCCAAACTATATATGAAATTAAATACGATAAAATGTTCCCCTCAAACCAACTTTAATCCTACAATTTCCCTCATTTAGCTACCAATCCCTCACCATCAGGTCATGTAAAAACAATTACTTGGCCCATACAATACTGTACACCAGTCACAACCTCACAACCCAACACAAAAAGACCCACTCAAATTTTCAAACACCAACTCTTTAAAGGCCTAATATGAATCCCACCCCCAGAACTGTAATCCCCTATAAATTCAAACCCCTAACCGCCAAACTCAAAGCCCATACAAAGGCAACAATTAACACGCCAAACTCCCATGAAAGAAGAGCCCCCATTCCCTCCCTCCCTAAAAAACAACAAAGATAACCCCAACACCACAAGTAAAATGAGCCCCGCAGACAGGGCAATCAACATATTAATCAGTAAAACTCAATGTCACATCTCTGCACCCCAACCAACATCAGTCTCTGCCTTCCCGTTTAACCCAGCATCCCATCCTCCCACCACTCCACAATTCACAGAAAAGCTAATATACTCAAAAAAAAAAAAAAAAACAACAACAAAAAAACAAACAGGCACTGGAACAAATACTCCCAACATAACAATATGCAGCAAAGATCCAATTCAAATGCATTCAGACAAGCAAAGATCCCACCACAGTCAACCGCAATTAAATGCATTTTGGCACTACTCGGAGTATAAAAGGGTGGTCCGACTCATGGCATAATGTCATCTCAATGTCATCTCCAATACCACAACCATTCCATCTCAACATCTCACACCAACCTTGCATAACCCACCAACCAGCCAACTAGGCAAGGAAAATAGATGCTGGCAAGACCATCCGCTGGAGGCATAATGTCATAACCCAGCCGGCCAAACCACAGGAAAACCCCATAAAACAAGGAAAATGGACCAAAGTGCCATAAAGGTTAAAACACATTAGCATTCCGTAACAATTTGTAAAGAACTAACCCCTACACAATCATTCACGTAGAAAGTGGGATTCCATGGGAACAATTCATTCTCCACACACAGAGCAGCAATCCACTCCCAAGCTTACACGTAATAGCTAATACTATAGAGTCCCATATTCCACACGATGGCAGCAGTAATATAGTGTATACAAACACATAAGCAGGTTAAAGGCTGCGAGCACATGCAAGTCAAATGCAGTAATGGACCATGCATGAAGAGTGAACTCCGAAATAAAGTATGTAACCAAGTACATTCAAAGGCAGCAGTAGACAAAAAGAAAATTCTCAATCTGCGATCTCAAATAAACCGCTGCATCACTTTGGAGTATTGAACCAACGCTGTTCCGGAAGTTGAAGTGAAAAGGAGCCACATTTAAAGTTATACGGGCATATGCAGTCAATGGTTGGGTGTACGGGAGGCACAGAAGAGAGCTTGATAAGCATGAAAGACAGCCTGTGAGGGCATCTTGTAAGTGACGCCAAAGCCCCACATCCCGCCTCTGCATATTCACCCGCAATGCACCCCATAAGGAAACAAACCTTTCACGTAAGGAAGTCCACCCGTAGCAATATCAATCAGGAGCGGATAGAAACAAAGTCTTGGATCATCCCCATCCAGAGGAGTCAACCGGAGCAGAACAGCACCCAGTAGATTCCCGCAAGAGGGGTAGAGCAGCCGAAGCACGTGTCCCATCATCACTTTCACGTACAGAGCGCGATTGAAGACCTCTGCTGCCACAACGTCCGGTCCCGGAGAACATGGCAACCCGGAAGGAAAGAGCTTGTCAGATAGCTACGTCGCCACGTCTGGCGTAACACGCATCATGCCACAGGGTGCTTTTCTCAGATGAACCATTTTAATCCATTGTATGTATGAGCAGTCCTGAAACACGAATTTCCTCCCAAGTAAACATTCGAAATCCGTTACTCTTGAGCAACGGAATACAGCATTGGCGGCCATTTTCTTCAATAGAAAGTGATAGTGAGGAAGAAAAAAATAAAAAAATAAAAAAATTATACGAGCATCAAATGTTCACATCACATCTCAGTGCATGTCAGTCCTCCCCTTTTTCCTCCTCAGCCTTTCCTTGGGCTCCAAAGCTGATGAAGTGCCTTCCATAGGATCCAAGTCCAAATCACACAGAAATCGCTCAGCCAATTTATTCTCCGTGAATGAATGCAATTGACCCTCCACCACTATCTTTAAAATTGCCGGATAGATCATGTAGTATTTAAGGTTCAATTCTCTGGCCTTATTCTTAGCCTCATTAAAAGTCTTCCACCTGTCCATAATATCCTTACTTAGGTCTGCAAACACCAATATTTTGTTGCCACCCCAAGCTAGGTCCTTCAGCTCCCGGGCTTTCTTCAGCACCAGCTCTCTCACCGGGAAGCGCAGAAACTTCACAATAATATGTCTTGGTCTCTCCCCCAAGGCTGGTTTAGGGCCAAGGGACCGATGAGCCCTTTCAATTTCCAGTGAAACTGCTGCATCAATATTCAGTAACTTAGGCAAATTCTTATTCAAAAAATCAATGGGGTTCCCTCTCTCCGCATTTTCAGGAAATCCTACAAAGCGAAGATTATTCCTCCTGGAAAAATGTTCCTGCGCTGAGAGCTTCAAGGTAAGTTTCTCATTAATCACCTTCAATTCCCTTATCTGGTCCAGCATCTTTATAGTTTTCTCATCCACAGCATTTAAATGGTCCTCAACAGAATCCACTCTCTTGGCCACTGTGGAAAACTTTTCCTCAGATTTCAAAATAGCTGCTTTTATCTCTCCAATGTCCAAAGTCATTTTGCTCAGCATATCAAAGAGTTTGTCTTCCCTGCTCTCTCCAGAAATATCCTTTTCATCACCCTTTTGCCGCTTAGCATCTGGAGTGGCAGTAGTTGACATCTTTCCAGGGATAATAATGATATTTTCAGGGAAATCAAGTTCAATTCAGTTCAGGTACAGGAGCACAGCAGTTAAGCTGCCATCCCTGGAGCTGACAGTTCTAGAATCCTGTATTAAATCAAACTTGTATTTATTGTTTTTATATAGCGCTTTAATCCAAAGCGCTTTATAGTTTAACAAGAATACATCAAACATGGAACAGTAGAAGCAATAACAGTATACATGAATCAAACCAGAAAAACAGCATGCAGAACAATTTGCATATGAGAAGGAAGAGGAGAGGAGGGTTTGGGAAAGGAAAGAAGAGGGAGGGAGAGTAGGGAGTAAAGTGAGTAGTAGGATGAAATGAGATCTTAGGAGAGACAGGAAAAGATAGAGAACAAAGAAAAGGGTACTAGAAGGAGAGAGAGAAAGGTGAGAGGGGGAAAAGGTGTTAGGGAGGGGAATGAAAAAGGAGTAATTTCAAGGAGGAGGAATAGGTGGGGATGGAGCGGATAGAAAAAGGTAGGGAGTTCCACTGTAGGGGGCCAAGGAGCTGAAAGGAGCAGAAACGAGAAGAGGCACAAGGGGGTGGGGGAACAGAAAGTAAGAAGAGATTGGCAGAACGAAGGGAGCGAGAGGGGGTGTAGAATGAAAGAAGAGAGGAGAGGTGGCGGGGAAGTCATGAAGAGATTTAAAGACAAGACAAAGGAAACAAAATTTAAGTTGGGAGTGGAAAGGAAGCCAGCCAAGCCTCCTGTGCCATGCAAATGCCCCTGCTGTGCAATGCTAACTGCTGTCACACCTATGGTCCGGTCCAGGTCTGATTCCGCAACACTGGTGTTCTGCTCCATCACACACCAGGGGCACCGGGTTGCGCAGAGCACACTCACAGCAAATCGTGCACACTGCGCATCCTTTGTCACCGCCAACGGCCTGGTCCGGGACCTCAGCTTATCGGCAACAGTGCCCCCAGCAGGCCGCGTCCGCTGCATGGGCTTCTGCTTGTGGGTATGATGAGTTTGACACCCTTCGTGTTGTCCAACGGATGCAGGGGGCAGCCCACCCCACGAGGTTACCACTGCCACCAACAATATCGTTGGTCAGGTGTCACCAGGGCCACCTGCTGCAAGTATGTTCACTGCCGTCACCACCGGCGGCCTGGGTCAGGTCAAATTTCACAATACTGGTGCTCCCAACTCCACCACTCACCGCAAGCACCCAGTTGCGCACAGTGGAGCACTGCAGATTGTTTTCAGCGCCAGCAGCCCTGTCCGGGTGCACACTACTCCTCTCCAGAGCTCCTGTGGGCACCGGGTCATTCACTGGGAGCCCTGCTGCGCCTCTCGCCACACCGCTAGCAGCCCGGTCCAGGAACCACTTCACATTTGCAGCGCACCTTCTGCAGTGCATTCCGCAGGCGCCAGGCTGCTTGTCGGTTCCGTGCTGTAGTCACCCGCTCCGACTCAGCTCCTCCAGCAGCAGCAGGTCCGGTGCTAGCACCCGTACCTCGGTTGCCCTGCAAGCTATGTTCCTGCGTCACCAGCCACATCACCAAGATGGCGGGCAGTCCCGGTGCCTTTTACAAAACTCACTGGTGCAGGGCTACCCTGCAACGATTTTGTATGGCGTTGCGGTGGAATGAAGCAGAGGCGTTCCGCTGCTTGCATAAGTTGAAAGTGCCACAGGATACTGCCTTTAATAAGGATCTTAACCAAGGGATATGGGCGGCCGTGGCGGAGCAGCTAGGGCTCACGTCCTCATGAGCCTGGCTGCTCAACAGCACCCCCATATGGGAAAGCTTTTGATGTGGCAGCAAGCTTAGTAAATTTAGGCTTTCCCAATTACGTGAAACCTACTTTTGCTGCCTACACCCTTCGTATAAAGTAAACATTCTCTGTGTTAAGGACACAAAGATACTGTGGTTTACACTTGGCTGCCAATGATTAAGTTCTACAAGGGTAAAGTATTGTCTTCCCTACTATATGTATGGAATTTGATACCCATTTGAAAGAATGTACCTTAGGACAGTTGGAAGGGATTTTTTGGCGTAACGTCCTAGGGCTTCCAAGTAATACTCCATTAAATAGAATATGTATGAATTATCTTAGTTTTGGTAGATGTTGGGCTTCATGTGTTGTGTAAGAACACTGAAATGATGACTTTTTTGCAAGGTAGGGCAGTGCTTTGGTAGTGACAGCTTTACGCAGGATGCAGCAGTTCTTGGACATATGGGATTGTAGTGAAGCCAGTAAAGGTCAGTCAGCTTGGGTGGTGGGGAGGTGCATTGTTTAATTTATTGAATAAATTCAATGCTGGGATGCAGATCCAAATAAATTGAGCACGCAAAGCGAGTCAACTGTAGTGACTGTAGACCGGGAGGTTATTATAATTATGTTTTGTTGGATGCTCTGTTTCCTCCTACGTCTCATCTGTGGTGAGTCAGAGCACTCACCACCCTTTATATGGGGAGCTGGAGTCACAGGGCTTCTATCCAGTGTGGCCCACAGAGGGTCGAGGAAGCTGGATTCCCTAGGTTCCTCACCCCCTCCAAGTGGCAATATTACTTTGTTATTTCTGCACAAAAAGATGCAGGCAGAAAGGATGCAGTGGAAGACAATAGATCCCATTAGGCATTAAGCTCATCTGAGCAAATGAGATGCACACCCAATGGGAGATACCCAAGCAGAAATGCTTACCTGCTGGATTTGTATATAGCAATTCTTCCAAACAACTGTTATAAATCAGCATCATTGTAATAAAACTTAACTGGACTCAATTAGTTGACGTTGAAAGTATGAAGAGTGTTGTTGACCCTTCTGGGATTCTAATTTGAAGTCGTATGTTCAATGAGCGGGTTAGTGCAAAAAGCTTTCTTCCCTGCTGATAGCATGGGACAGTTCAGAGAGTTGTTTCATTTATTTTAATCAGTGTGAAAAACCAGAGGGTGTTTCACAACCTAGTCCCCGGGGATCCCGCACTCAGTTGGCCAGGGAAGGGCCATCGCTTCCGTGATCTAACTTTGGTTAGTGGAGTTCCGAGACCCGTCTTCAGGACGCAGAAGATTATAGACAGTATTCAACTATGGTGCCTGGAGCCTGTGCATCACAGTTGAACCCTAGGAACAGATAAAATGAGTTTGTTTTAAAAGAGGGCATTGTGGGAAGTCACAGCATGCTATACGCGTTGTGAAAAAATGGAGTAGGGATACTACTAACCTGGTGAAAAATGTCTTTTAGGTGTGGAGGGCAACTTATTTTGACTTAAATGAGAGCCATCACATGAATTCGGCATCTGAAGAAGTCCATAATTCTATAAATAGAACAGAGCGGATGCAGCAATTAGATGTATCCATATCCATAAGAACAAATCATTCAACTTACTTATAGAAGAAAGTTATATCAATTACCATATTCAATGGAAGATTTCTTTCAATGAAGCGCATTCCCTCAACCGGAAGGTTCGAACTGCGTTATCCATAATGCATCATGTGTTCTGTAAGAACACAATAAGAGGACACCCGGGCATCTATTAACCACCCATATCACCTTTTGGGTGTTACAATATGTGTACGGCACTGAAATACACTTACTTGCTATCCACGTGTGATTAAAGTCGGGAAACACTATCAGCCCGTGTGGCCACGCAGAGTTAAAGTCAATTGCGAGACCCTGTCAGCCCATGTAGCGCATTCCGTAGCGATGGCTTGACTCGCAGTTTCTTTTTTATCCGCCTACATAATAAAGTAACAGATATTGCCTGTTAACTTCCTATATCCAAATTGAAGTCAGATGCTAAAGTGGCACTGATTATTGCACTCAAACCGAAAGACGCTTACCTTCCGGCACCTATTCGGCGTCTTGGAGTCCGACTAAAGTGTAGAAACAAACGAAGGACTGTTGACCTGTAATTGGATGTGGGGCAGACTGCCATAATACTCGACAGCGAAGACGGTTCCTTCAGTGCCCGATTGTCATCTCGGCAAAGAGAGCGCCATTAGTCAGCAATCTGACAGTGAACAGGGACTTCGTGTAGCGCGAATGCACAGATGATATCTGTTGTTCTGTATAACATCTCGGTATGATGGTATTATGCCGAGGTATTTGTATATGTTAATAGCCAAGTATGGAAATTATTAATCATGTTACCTAATGCTAGTGACACCATATGTAAAAAAAACATGTAAAGAACCTCAGAAGGGACTGTAGACAATTACTCATGGGTGACCATCTGTGGATATTACTGGTCATATTAAGATCCCAGAGAAAGGTTTGTCATGTACAAATGGTATCCTATCCCAACCATTTTAAAGGTTCTACTTGATTACATCTGTAGATAAGCCAGAGGTACCCCACACTCCCACAGTGTTTGGGTTCCACGAGGGAGGTGCAAATTATGGATGGTAACCTCCAATTCAGTCCCATCTGGACAAGGGAGAGGATATATCCTAAAAAACCAACAACCTTATGTCCACACCTGACTCATGATGAAACATCATGTAGGTTGGGTGTCTTGTAGATTGAGTGTCCGGAAATATTAGTGGGCGAATAAATTCCATTCCAAAGCTATATTTAGTCCAGTCTGGGCAGTTTTGAGGCCATATATCCACTTTTGCTCAAGTTTCTTAAGGGACAGGTCTCTATCACTGCCTCGTGGGTGTGCCCTTGTTGTCTGTATCACAAACCAGAAGATGTCTTCGCTGGTGTGCTGGCTTCTTTAAAATGGGCAATGAGTGGTTTATCTCGCGTCTCGTTCCGAATTGCTGAACGATGTTCGCCAATCCGCTGTTTTACAGGTCTAATAGTTTTTCCCACATATAGAAGCCCACAAGGACATTTGATCCCATAGACTACCCATTTAGTCAGGCAATTAGAAAAAGATTTGTATTTCCAAAGTCGACCATTAAGATCAATCTGTTTTATGTTGTTGGTAAAATGACAAACAGAACATTGTCTGCACTTAGTGACCCAGTACAGGTGGTAGATCCAATAGTGGCAGTTGAGTAGGTCTGGCTGGTTTGTTCATAGGGTAGGTATGTACCAATATATCTCGGGGGTTAGGCATCCTCTTGAATGCGAACCTCGGACTGTTGGGCCTCAAGTCGTCAGTTTGGACGATCTTCCAGTTTTTTAGTGTAGTCCTTCTGAGGTCATTACTAATTGGTGAGAACGAAGAGATGCATGTAATTCTCTCTTCATATGGTCTTTTTTGTTGATTCAGGGTCACGTCCCGGTTGGTATTCCGAGCACGTTTCATTGATCTTTTAATAATCCTTGAGGGATATTGCCTATTAAATAGTTTGGAACTCAATTCGCTGCTGTTCTTTTTGAAATCCTCAATCTCGCTGCAGTTGCGGCGAATTCTAAGGAATTGCCCAAAGGGCAAGTTCTCCCGGAGGCTTTGTGGATGAAAGCTGCTAAAAAGCAGAAGTGTATTTTTATCCGTGGGCTTTTTATACAATGTGGTACCAAGTGTATTACCCTCTTTATTAAAGATCTTTAAGTCTGGGAATGCAATACTCTGATTATCTAAAGTCACGGTCAATTTTATAGTTGGTGCTGGTCTATTTAACCATGTCAAGAAGTTGGAGAAATCTCCCAGAGTCCCATTCCATAGCATGAAAACATAGTCAATGTAATAATGCCACGACGTGATCTGTCCATGGAAGGGATTTGTCTGCGTGAAGATAACATTCTCTTCGTAATGATCCATATATAGGTTCACTAGGTCTGGGGCAAAAGTTGACCCCCTTGGATGTGCGATGTCTTTGTTGGTAAAAAGAATTGTTACATAGAAAGAAGTTCTTAGTTAAGGCTAGTCTAATGCACTCCGCAATGAAATTAGAGGGTACTGACTGGTCTATCCTTTTTTCTAGATATTGGTGCATGACCTCTACACAATGATCTTGCGGGATGTTTGTATATAGAGATTCTACATCCAGGGTGACCAAGATGTCATGGGCCCCCATCTGAACCTGTGAAATAATATGGATCATTGCAATGGTGTCTTGAATGTAGGATTGCATTCTTGCAACAAAAGGTCTAAGAAAAGAATCTGCATAGATGGACAATAGTTCCAACAGTGAGCCAATTGCGGATACAATTGGGCGACCGGGAGGAGTGACTGCATTTTAATGTATTTTAGGCAATACATAAAAGCCGGTATTATGGGATTAGCCCTAGACAAAAAGGCAAATTCATCCTTGCAGATCCATTTACAATCATGAGCATGTTTCATAACGCTCATTATTTCTTCTGTCAAGTACAAGAAGTAACAGCTCTTCCGGGGCTAGTACGAACCAAGCGATGGAAGTCAAAAGGCCGAGGGGCTGATCTGCAGTTAGGAAAATCGAGAGAGACAGGCGAGAATCCCACACTTCAGGAAGCAGTAAGCGTTCCAAGATGGAAAGCGAGTGAGCAGAAGAAAGAAGCCTTCAAGGTACTTGGAAGCGCCATGCAACCCTTGCAGGTAACAGCGGAGTTGGGGAGGAGCAGAGGAAGTGTTTGAAACGGCCTTGGCTGCTGCATGAAGAGAGCTGTTGAAGGAAGACTGATTAATACAACCAGTGAGTTATCGAAGGCAACAAAAGCCCTGTTTGTGTTAAAAGCAAAAGTACATAACTCAAACGTTGAAGGTCGCGCGTGTGCCGATAAAATGCGTAATGCAATGGACAATTGCTGAATTGTAAAAGGAATGCATACAAAGTAGAAGGGTGGTCCTGCGAGGTGAAATCGCACATTCCAAAGTCTATGTGAAATGTTCTGAGTTGAACGGGAATCAAAGACAAAGTAACTGCGATACCGAAAGCAAGTGAATGATTGAAAGCAAAGTATGAGAACTCTGAATATGCCAAGAGGGCAAAATATATGAACCGTGAAAGAGGCTAAGAAGGCAAACAAAAAGGAATAAGAAACTACAAGTATCAAGAGGCACTGGTGTTATAAGAGGTGGGAGATTGTGTATTAAGAATTATTGAAAGAAAGGTCGAAGTGGTCATGCAGAGGTCAACGTAAAATCCTTGCAGTTTCAGAAGTCTTCGACAGCGAAAAGACACCCGAGATAAAATGTGGGGAAGGGAACCCCCAAGAAGTGAAAGTGAGTAAACAGGCTCGTGCCCGGCAGAGGGAAGCCTGTGGTGAAGCGTGGAAAGTTAAATGTCAAAAGTGGAGCTAAATATTTATGACAAGGCGGAAGAAGCCTAGGGAAGTGATTGAACTACCAGAAGCTTGAAGACCAATCCTGACCTGTTGAATTGTACCAGTATGCCAAAGAGTACAAAACTGAAAGAACTGTGCCATTCCCCAATCCCTTTTAAGATACTCGCTAGAACCCAGGAGACTGAACATGGTGAAGGGAGTTGTTATTTAAGCCATTCTGACATTTCTTTTTAGACACTATTTTCCTTTTGTATTTCCTTATCACATTTGTCATTTGAGAAGGAGGGCAAGGATTGTTTTAATATTATAGGCCTTTTTATTTTGACTAGACTGACTTGGTCTTGTTTGTTATTCATTTAATGTTCAAGATTAGTCCCATTCTAGAGTAAGGGCCAGTTAGGAATTCTAGCGCCCCCACCAAAATACCAAATAAAGGTTTTAAAACTTGTATCAGTTGTGTCTGTCTACTATTTATACCATGGCTTCCTTACAGCAGTTACTAAATGCTCAAATGAATGGTTTGAAATGTTAATAGAAGCTAGAAAAAAACATTTTGGGGCATTTGTCAGGTTGAACAGTACCACCATCCAGTGGTAGAGGACTAGAGCTCAAACTCTTTAGTTCTGATCTCTGTATTACAAATATATAGTTCGATTGTCTGCAGAAGGAAGCTCTGATATTCACGAGTATGGATCTTTTGGCGATATATTTTTGTTAGGGCCATCACTGAGGACAAGTCAGAGTGACATATGGTGTGTTGACGACTGAGATATGAAATCGTTCACCTTCATGTTGGAGATTGATTCCTGGAACTTGGATTGTCTGCAATCATGAGCCATTAGGAAAAAGTACGTTTAATTGGGTTAATGTCCAAGCGTGAATGAGGACGAGACCCGCGATGCCAAGATGGTGTAGACATTCGGCTCAAGTTGTTTGTCATCCATGTGCTGCTAATCTTGAAGTCATGTTGGGAAAGGAGTTCTCCCAGGTACTCCGAGTACGGTTAGAAACTCATATGGCCAAGAAGAGATTTTGGAGAAACCCTGCATGTTACTAGGTGCCCATGGGATCTGGAGTAGGCTACCTGGATGAGTTTGTTGCGGTTGGAACTTTAGGAAGAGGATCACTGTAAAATGATATGTGACTGCCATGCCAGAGTCTAAAATATTGCAAAATATATTGTGTTGATTGGTGTTAAATGCTACCAAGACATCAATGAAAACCAGGAGGCATGGGTTCCACTTGTCTAATGTGATTTTGTGGACATCACCCACAACTGCTCTCTGTATTGCAACTATATGTGGGTGTTAACAAAGGGGGGTCTGGGAATCTCTCTACCAGCACGAACACAGCCCAATGACCTGTTCTTGGGTGAATAACCCCTGGGAGAGACTCTACCAAGTCTTTAGCTCACTGTCCTTTTCACAGAGAAGAAATTTCCCCGCATATCAGCCTTTGTCCTGCCCAGGGGCAGTCCAGCGCCGAAATGCTAGGCAATTCTCCTCTGAACAAGAGTACCATCAGTAACCCCATACACGTGTTTCAGCCTTGTTGGGCATCATCAGTGAGGTGAAACTGTTGCCTCTCTAAGAACAGTGAGCAAGGGGTCCACGTCTGGATTGCCCTGTTAACTTAGGGTGAAACCCAAAGTTAATGTATGCAAACAAAGGGGGGGTCTGGGAATCTCTCTACCAGCACGAACACAGCCCAATGACCTGTTCTTGGGTGAATAACCCCTGGGAGAGACTCTACCAAGTCTTTAGCTCACTGTCCTTTTCACAGAGAAGAAATTTCCCCGCATATCAGCCTTTGTCCTGCCCAGGGGCAGTCCAGCGCCGAAATGCTAGGCAATTCTCCTCTGAACAAGAGTACCATCAGTAACCCCATACACGTGTTTCAGCCTTGTTGGGCATCATCAGTGAGGTGAAACTGTTGCCTCTCTAAGAACAGTGAGCAAGGGGTCCACGTCTGGATTGCCCTGTTAACTTAGGGTGAAACCCAAAGTTAATGTATGCAAACAAAGGGGGGTCTGGGAATCTCTCTACCAGCACGAACACAGCCCAATGACCTGTTCTTGGGTGAATAACCCCTGGGAGAGACTCTACCAAGTCTTTAGCTCACTGTCCTTTTCACAGAGAAGAAATGTCCCCGCATATCAGCCTTTGTCCTGCCCAGGGGCAGTCCAGCGCCGAAATGCTAGGCAATTCTCCTCTGAACAAGAGTACCATCAGTAACCCCATACACGTGTTTCAGCCTTGTTGGGCATCATCAGTGAGGTGAAACTGTTGCCTCTCTAAGAACAGTGAGCAAGGGGTCCACGTCTGGATTGCCCTGTTAACTTAGGGTGAAACCCAAAGTTAATGTATGCAAACAAAGGGGGGTCTGGGAATCTCTCTACCAGCACAAACACAGCCCAATGACCTGTTCTTGGGTGAATAACCTCTACCAAGTCTTTAGCTCACTGTCCTTTTCACAGAGAAGAAATTTCCCCGCAGAAATTTCTCCTGGGCAGGACAAAGGCTGATATGCGGGGAAATTTCTTCTCTGTGAAAAGGACAGTGAGCTAAAGACTTGGTAGAGTCTCTCCCAGGGGTTATTCACCCAAGAACAGGTCATTGGGCTGTGTTCGTGCTGGTAGAGAGATTCCCAGACCCCCCTTTGTTTATATGTGGGTGTTAACTTTGTATGTTCGGCAAAAACACATGCAATCCCTCTTTATTCCACTCTCTGTCACCAAAAGAGAGCCTTGCGAGCCGAGAGTCGCAAAGGCATTACGAGAGTCAGTGAAGCAGCGTGGGAAAAGGAAGGCAGAGAAGGGAGTTGCACAAAGGAGAGAGCAAAGGCTCTGACCCAAAATGGGGGACAGAGGATGAAAACACCAGTAGTCCAACAAAGTAAATAAAAAAATAATTTGCAATGGGCTTGAATAGCACCTAGGAGTGATCCACGGAAGTAGGTTGCAAGCAACTTCTTCATGCAAGAGCCAGTTATTTATAGTCACATCCACTCCCTAATCAAGTTCGCCCTTTCTTTATGTTTTTCCATAGCGCCTAATCCAGGGGATATCTTAGAATGGTGTATAATGCATTTTTCAAGAGTCCAACAGGATCTTTGTATCCCTTGGTCTCCTGTTTTACCACCCAATTTCAATCAAGGCCAGGTTTTTCACTCTCCTCCTTGTGGTCCTTTTCCCCACCATGTTCCTTCCTGGCTATTTCCAAGAATCCTAAAATTGAGGCTGCCAAAGAATGCAGAGTTCCAGTTTTGTTTTTACTGATGTTTGCCAAAGGGTTTGCATATACTGACCAGATTGTGGGAGACTTGCATTCGGCTTTACGTGGCACCCAAACCTTTTGCCCAAGCAGCACTTGGGTCCTTGGCAAAACATTAGTCTGGAACCCCATATGACCATGCCAATAAACTGAGTGAAAAGTCAGGAAGATAACCCTCAGCTACAACCGATTGCCAATATGCAGGATTTGCCTAAATGCCACATAATTTGGTTTATAACTTCTAAAACAAGAATACATTTCTATTGGTGAAAACTGATACTTGCCTCACAACCTACGGGGCCTTCCACTGGTTCCATTGCTCACTAGCCTCTTCGCAACAATATTGTTCCTCAGGGGTTTTCCGCTATAACCCAACTTCCTGTGCCTCAGGGCCAAGTCTCACTATTAGCTCCTATCCCCTCTGTTACATGCATGTTCCTCTTTCTCTCCACCACTCTTGTCTACCAGTCATGTAGCATACCTGGGGAACCTTTCTTCACAGGTCCAGCTTTCCAAAGCTGCTGTTTTTCCCCTCCTGTATCTCAATCACCACCTCTTTCTGTTTTTACACAATCTCCTTCTGTTCCATCACCACCTCCATCTGTTGATATTTTCCCACTTTCCTTCTCTCATCGCCTCCTGTTATCTGATCACACCTTCTCTTGATAGTTCACCACCTCTTCCTAACGTCTAAGCACCACTCCCTCCTGTATCTCTACACGTTTCTCCATTTTCTACCTCCAACCTCCTTTTTTCTCTGTCCAATTCTCCTCCTCTCCTCCATTTTTCTCCACACCGGGCTCCTCTCTGCTCCCGTCACCGCCACAATGCTCATTTGCTGCACCTTTGCTCCCTCTGGACTCCAAATCATACAGCCAATTCCCAGCCCTTTTATATGGCACCATCCCTTTCTGACAGACCCATCTCAGTCTGATCTGAGGTGCCTGGGGGGGGTTTCTATTACAAAATGTAATTGGTTTGTTTGAATTGCTGCTCTCGGACCTTGTGGCCTGCCCCACTATACCCCTTTGCCAGGCGATGGGTTGAGGCAATATCTGGGGCTGGCACATTGTGAATCGCACAGAGAGGAGCTGCATGCCCAACTACTAGGGTACAAGTCCCTGTGCTTGCTTACATGTGTCCTCATTCACACGACCTGTAAATGCTAGCCAGGTTTGTATTAGCTTGAGTAGTTACAAGGAAATCAGCTCCAAGGTAGTAGGACTGGTGTCTCCATGCTGCTCAGTGATTGTACTGGTGAAGTAGAAGTCCCTAAAAGGGACAGAGCTTGTTGGTGGTGCCCAGTGACAAGTCCCTGCCACTTGACAAGGAAAATGTGAGCTAGTCTGGGGGGATCCTTCCGCACTGCCCCTAGTTGTGCATAATTTAGTGGGTGGTAGAACCCGGCTCTCAAGGTCACCCCATCTGTTACGCTTCAAGCAAGGTAGTACATTTTATCACATTATCAAAATATATTTTTCCATTTAAAGAGACATTTGCTCCTATTTGTATTTGTGTTTCATTTATTTAAAAGTGCTTTTGCCTAGGGGCTGCACAAAGATGGCACAATACAGAAATGATTAAATTAGTTCAGACAATTAATACCAGATGTAGCCGTTTTTAAGTTCAAATGGAAAGTGGACAGAGAAGGAGAAGACCAAATTTTGCAGAGAGCGGATTCCAATGCTTGGGAGCTAGGAGTGCAAAAGAATGAAAGAGAGAAGAAGCACATGCGGGTTTGGAAACTACCTGCCAGTGTTTGTTTTGAGAGCAGAGAGAAGGGGTTGGGACATAGATGAAGAAGAGAGAAGACAGGAAAAGGGGGAAAAGCCATGTACGCACTTGAAAATGATGATGATTCAGAGAAAGTGAAAGAAGGTGAGATTCAAAGGGAAGCCGGTACAGAGATCGTAAGAAGGGTAAGATGGGGGTCTGAATAAAGGAATTAAAGAGAGAACAGGGTGTGAGTTGGTAGGTGGGAAGACGGATGAGCAAAACTGAACAATAATCAATACGGGAACAGACAAGAGTAGAGATGAGCAGTTAAGTGTTGTGGCAGGATAGAAAAGGAGATGCTTTATGAATGTTAAAATGTCAAAAGAGATGGGGCATTAGCGGGCAGTGCTAGATGTGTAAAGATTAAAGAAAAGGGATGAATTAAAGTAGACACGTTACTGGCGGAAGTGGAAAAGGGTAGATGTGACATGGAAAAGAAAATGGAAGATCAAGGGAAAGAGGGGTACGAATACTAGAGGATTGGGAAGAAAAAACATCTGTTTTGGAGGGTTTGAGGTGGAGGAAGCTTGCATGCATCCAAGAATGGTTTGCCAGAAGACAGGAAGAGATGGTAGAATAAAGGCTGAAGGTGAAAGAGGAAAGGAGAAAAAGATTTGTGAATTATCAGCATAGAAGTGGGAAAAAAGACCAAAGGATGAAACAATAAAGGATAGAGGGGATGGGGAGGGATGTGTAGAGTGAAACAGTGAAGGGCAGAGGACATACCTCTGTGGAACACCATGAAGAAGTGGAAAGGTGGAGGAATGTTCATCAGCCCAGGAGGCAGAGAGGGTACGGTCAGTCAGGCAAGATTTAAACCATTGCAAGGCAGTCCCAAGAGGGGGTTGGCAAGAAAGGGTGCGGAGTGTGGGGGTGGTTAATAGTGTCAAAGCAACAGAATGATTTAGTAGGAGGAGGAGGATTGAGTGTGGAGAGCAGGAAGAAGTGAATTAAAAACAGAGAGAAGGGTAGTCTTGGTAGAACGAAGGGGGCAGAGCCAGATCCCCTCCAGCCTGGATAACCTGCCAAAACCCAGCAGGAAGCATTGCAACTTGAGCTTGGTGGGCTCCACCCTCTTTAAAATCACGTCCCAGACGTGGACACCAGGAACGTGTGATCCTTGGATCAGAATCCTGATGAGCAAGTGAAGGAGAATGAGACAATAGGAGGCAAGGAAAGGGGTGTATGGCACACCTGAACACCAAACAAAGTGGCAAACTCCCAAGGATTGCCCCATGGAAGCCCGGATTGCAATATGTTGAATCCTAGAAACTTTATTTTAGTTTTTAATTTGCGACTCAATTAGAAGGGTTCTTGCTATTTTATTCCAAGTGGATTCCTTTTATTTGTTTTACTAAAGTAAACATACATTGAAACCTCTAAGCTCTGTTTCATGTCTCTCGCCACTTGGCTTCATGACAGTAAGAAAAGCGAAAGTGAAGGGGGAGAAAGTGAAAGTCCTAGAGAAGGAATCAGGGGAACACCCCATAAAAGTAAAAGGAAGGTATACAAAATTCTACTAAAATGCATTGGGAACAAAGCACATAGATCAACAACAGACATATTCTATTCTGAGTTACACATAAGAACACAAAACATGAGGAAGGGTTTTCGATGGTTATCCAGTAAAAGGAATTGTCACCATGAATCAAATGCAGCATGGAATTGGCAAATTGCATTGCTTGCACATATTACGGTCACATTAAAAAATGACTTACTTCATTTGCTTCCCTGATAAAATCTGTAATATCCACTTTTGTGCTGGAGCCCCTCCCATCATTCATGCTTGGGGCTTGCTGCACAGTGGAAGGCAACGGACTGTCCTTGTTAACAACACTGTCAAAAAACCTGAACAAATACAATTCTTTTTTAATATTTATGACAAATGATACATAGTGAAAAACAATAGATTTGTACTTCAAAAAGGGACAGAAAAAGCAGTAGGAAAAGGTTACAAGCTTTAGTACATGACTATGTAACACATGGAACATAAAACAAGCTGAATTCCACATTGACATAATTCTTCCCAATGGTCACTCCCAACATTACAAATGCCTTAAAAATGTCACCTTCTTGAGCCAAGTCCTGCTCCTAGAAATGATCAGGCCCCTACCACTAGGTGCTAGCCAATGAATGTACCATGATAAACATACTATATGCCAGACAAATCCTTAAATAGAAGTCAACAGATAGTTTCAGGTTAAACAGCACAACCAACATCTTGGTTACCAGCCAGGATTCAGACAGGTGCTTGGAACAGCAACTGCACTAGCAGACATCTGGGAAGGCAGTTTAATTTCTCTCGATTGGACCAATACCGGCTTCCCTTTCAGCCTTAGCATAGTCTGCCTTGCAGTAGACACCTAAGACAATGAATGCCATCATTGTCCCTGGAAATGGCTATGGGAATTGATTGGTTTTGTAGATACTGCCAGGCAGTAGATCCATTCACTCCTTCAAAAATACAGGCAATTGGAATTGGAATCAACTAGCATACTCTAGTAGATTGTTGATATCTGTAGGTGATAAGCAACCTACAGATGTCAACAATCTACTAGAGTATGCTAGTTTCCACCCGAGAGCCATGACGAAGATTCTTCCATACAGCCAGATCCTGAGGCTATAAAGAATCATCACTGATCCAGAAACTTTCGATTCAGAATGTCTCAATTTGACAGAATGTTTCAGAAAGAGAGGTTATCCAGAAGAAGTATTGAGATGTGTTCTGCAGAGCTAAGCCAGTCTCCAGGGGATCTTTACTAAGGGTTAGACACAACGAAATGGGCACACCACTCTGTGCGTCTAAATATTCCAGACCGAGCTTCCAGATTAGAAGAATCTTGAAAATAATTTGGAGCATTCTCCAACACGATCCCCAAATGCAAAACATCTTCCCTAAAGCCTCAATGATGGCCTATAAACAGGGCTCTAATCTTAGGGGCCATTAAGTACGAGCCGAAAAGCCTCCAAAGGGAGAAACCGACAATACTCAACAATCGGAAGGAAGGTACTTTTCCCTGCCTAGGATGCCAAAATTGTAATAATGTGATTAACCCCTTAAGTGCCAGGCTATTATGCAAGCCTATGCAAAAAGGACGCGCACACTCATCCTTGGCACTGGGAGAGACCATTACACATCCACACACAGGGAAATAAATCAGAATTAGAGATTTCTCCACATGTATGACATCAGGGTCCTATACATAATAAAATACACATGTGGCTTACTGTTTGTAGGACGGACATGAAGAATGGTGAAAGACCGCAGGACAGAACATAAATCTAATGTCCGCACAGACAACATGAAGTCTCCAGGAGCAAGACACTTTAAAGAAAAACATCATACAATTGCACAAATGCAATTTGAATTAGTGGAGGCAGTCAAACTACTGCTGAGAGGGGGCAATTACAATTCCTACCTTCTCCAAAGAGAAATGTTCTGGATTCACTTACTCGAAGTTAGTTCATCCAAAAGGGAAGAGCGAGACGTTTTGCCTAACTGTTTTATTTAGACTGAGGATGACCTTAACATGAGTGACCTGCACTAGACAAAATATGTGTGTCTGTGTGAGTTCTACTAAATGAAGCAGAGGTTGGGAATGCATAGTTGATAGCACTATATTCTATGTTTTATAGCGCCACGCAGACTAGCTTAATGGGCAAAATTAGATAAGTGATGTCAGCTTCCACAATGTGCGTTTTATTTCCAAGGACATGATTAAATGTCATGTATATCTAGAAAAACAATAAACGTCACTATCTGTCTATGTCTATGGAAGGTTGGGTTGTGATAATGTAGAACACTGAATCCCTAGAATATGGAATGTCAGAATGGCGTGAGAAGGGAAAATGTGTTTATCCGTCATGAGATGCTCTCTCAGAAACATGCCTCGTGGGCAGACTGAAGATAAGAATAACTATGAATTGTTGTGCAACAAAGAACAATTGGAGATGCCAAGGGCTATATACAGATTAAACAGTACTCTTTGGTGATGTGATAATGGATCTATTTTGTAAAGGGTCTCTACCCAGGTTCACTAAGAGGCTACACGTCATCTTTGGACTTTAATGAATTGCATTTTGACCTCTGACCATTTAGACTGAAATGGAGGGATACCCCCTTATTCAACCGGTGCATTGCTCCGATTTTTTTAAAACACTTTTTTATTCGCATTTTCCCATAACAGTAACCACAACAACCAAAGATGACCCATATCCCCCCCCTCCCTCACACCCCCACATATACAGATTTCTCTATCAGGGCCTTTTCTTCGGTTCCATGGTAGACTGTGGACAGTCTTATGTTCATCAATACCGCAGAGGTTGGGTCGGACCTGCGGCACTCCCCTGGTCCCTCCATCTCCCTCCCTTCTTTTAACTCCATCTTCCCCTTCTGGCGTGTACTCCTTCATGGTGGTCTTAGGTCATTATCTTTCGATAGATCGTTCAAGAGTTGGGTCCAGTGAATTGCCACTCCCTCCCCGTCCATCTCAGTTTCAGCACCCTTGAGTATTGCCAGTTCAGCTATCCCCCACCTACGGACATCAGCTCGCCACATATCAATTGTCGAGCCTTGTGGGTGCTTCCATGCAATAGCAATCCAACGTTTGGCCAGAATTAGCAGAAATCGAACCATCATGTTCTGAATTTTATGTTTCTTCCCCCCTGGGAGAGTTCCCCAAATGTATATACCCATGTTCTGTTCCAGCTTAGTCCCCAAAAGTTCATTCACTCCCTTAACCACCTTGTCCCAGTATTCCAACATCATCCCGCACTCCCATATCATATGCCAGAATCCAGCTGGGCCCCTACCGCACCTAGGGCATTCGTCAGATGACTGTGTATTCATTCCCCGTAATCTCACTGGGGTTACTTATGTCCTATGTATGATGTTAAATTGGACCAGTTGAAATCGGGCATGCCCTGATACCTTCTGGACCATTTCCAGTATCTGTGCCCATTCCTTCTCCGATAACTGGTATCCCAGGTCCGCCGCCCATTTTACCTTCGCCTTCAATTCCCCCCTCGGGTGTCCCTCCCCATAGGGCATTGTAGATCCGTGAGATTTGAGCCCTGCCCATAATTGGTCTAGCAGTACCCGCAGCAGTGGGCTCGCCTCCGGTTCCTCCAGGATTCCCTCCCAGATTTCCGCTAGTCTCCGGACCATTGCCTCGTACACCAGGAACAGGCCTTCCGGGAGCCCGAACTTCATACACCATTCTTTGCAGCTAAGCAGATTCCCCCCTCAAATGGGTCTCCCACTGTCTCACACCCCTTGTCCCGGAGCCTCTGTATTCCTGCCCTTCCGACCGCCTGGCGGAGCCTCTGATCGATGCCCCACGGAAATTTGCCGTCATATAGCCCCCAAGCCCTCTCGTACCAACGTACTTCTTCCACGTCCCTCTCACCACCTCAAACAACTCAGATCTCCCTTATCTCCCACTTAATGCAACAGTAGGTCCACACCTCTCTGATTCGGGGGTAAGTCACCTACCAACCCTTTCAGGACTTCCTTCCCCGGCTGATCCCATAGCAACACTGATTGTAATTGTGCTGCCACAAAAGTATTTTTCGGAATCTGGTAGACCCAATCCACCCTCCAACCTGGACCTATGTAGTGTCGCTAAAGATACTCTCCTCCTCCCTTTATTCCACAGTAGTTCCCCAACCTTACTATCTAGCATCTTAAAGACAACTTTCTTCACCAAGTATGGTATGTTGGAGATGAAGTAAAGCAATCGTGGTAGGATCACCATCTTACATAGTGTGACTTTTCCCATCATGGAGAGAGGGAGATTTTTCCAGAATTGAACCGATTCACCCACTTTCAACAGCACCCTCCCTGTGTTATAAACAAATGTGTCTACCATGTCGTGGAATATCTGTATGCCCAGATACTTAAATAATTCTCTCTCCCACTTTATCCCCACCTCTGGCAAATAGTCCAACTGAGTATCTCGCAACCTTCCCAGTGGGAATAGTATCGATTTGTCCACGTTGATACGGAAGCCGGACATAAATCGAAAGTTCTTCAGTATCTCCAGTAGCTCTGGGAGGTATAGCTGTTCGCTATATAAAACATTAGGTCATCCGCATACAGCAAGACTATATGTCTCAGACCACCGACTACAATCCCTGCTTCCCTCATTTCCTGTCAGAGAAATGCTGCAAGCGGTTCCAGGGCCAATGCAAAAAGGATTGGAGAAGCCGCACAGCCCTGCCTCGTTCCCCTGCCCAGTTCCCACGAGTCAGACACCCAGTTGTTGGTCCTCACCATTGCCACCAGCTTGCTATACAGCAGGCCCAGCCATCCCCAAATGTTTTCCCCAAACCCGAATTCCTTTAGCACTCGAAATAGCCATTTCCATTCTAATGAATCGAACGCTTTCATAGCGTCGAAAGAGGCTATGGCTATGTCCTGGTCCCGCGACTTCACTTGATCCATAACATGATGGAGACGGGTAATATTGCCGGAGGTATTCCTACACCCCACAAACTCACATTGGTCTGGGTGGATAAGCTGCAGTGCCACCTTTGTCAGTCTAGTAGCCAGGATTTCCCTAGAAATTTCCCATCAACATTTAACATGGATATGGGCGATACGCCATGCAATCCAACGGGTCCTTCCCTTCCTTCAAGATCACTGTGATCACGGCTTCCTTCATAGATTCCGGAAGGCTTCCCTTCTGAAATGCTTCCTCATATACCTTCTGGAGCTGAGGGGCCAGGAGATCAACGAGCGTGGAGTAAAACTCCACAGAAAACCCATCACTACCAGGTGCCGTACCTCTCCTCATAATTCTGATCGCTCAGCGAATATCTCCCTCCTCAATTGGGGCCTCCCTCAGATCATCCCCTAGCTTCGGTAGATGTATTAGTTCCATAAGGTCCTCCACATCCACCTCCAGATAACCGTTTTCACTTGTGTACAGTTCTCTATAAAATGCCACAAAGGCCTCATTAATCCTCTCCTGTGTGCCCACCAGGGTGCTTGGCACGGGCGATTCGGCCACGAGACGATCCAGGAAGGGGAAAAAGGCGAACTAGTTGGTCCCACCAGCTCAAAGGGAAGAAGACTCTCCTGGAAGAAGATCTCCTCTGTCGTCGGTAAAAGTGGTGAGTTTCGTACAGCAGGGCTCCACCGGTGGTGTCGTCATTGTAGATGGCTCAGCTTCTCCCCTCTTTGGATTCTTTAGGTCCTGTGGCGACTTCTGAAGTTCCAGTCCCCAAAGCCCTGCTTTTATGCAGAAAAACCCCCATTCATCAGCCTAGCTGTCACTCAAACATGCTAAGTGGTGAGCCGGGCGGCTCACCACTGGGCCAATCACACAAGAGTGCGACTTGAGTTGCCAAGGCAACACAGTCCAGGGTGCCTTATCCCTCTCCCACACATCCTGTTGAGCCCAGACAGAGTGGCACCATTTGGAGGGCTTCTGTGGAGAAGACCGCCAAAAAGTGGAACAAAGGGCTCAACTTGGGTTAGAGTTTCAGAGGCGAACACAAACGCCATTTTAAAACCGAGTCCTGGCAAAAAGATCCAACCGGGGAATAATTATTAAATAAATAACCCGGCGGTATCTTTAACATTCCACCAAAAAGTGGTGCGTTTAAAATGAATGGGAAAATCCCATAGGAAATATTCCGGTGGACTATTTTGCGTGGTATCCACTGCCACCAGCCAGAAACTCGACAAGGGGGGACGGGACAGTGCCCCCTTGGAAAACAGACCCAGGGGCAATCGAATTACCCCTACCAGTACTTCCACAATATGATGGTTTGTTCTGGTTCTGTTCACAATTTAAGACTAGTAAAGCCAATGGTGACTTTACATGCCCTGGGAGACAGTAGTCAGTCCCAGGGTATGGAGTCTATGTTTGGGGGTCACTAAAACACCCCGGTGTTACTGCATTGAGGGTGCTGTGTAACACACTTACCAAAAACACATGAAGCCCTATGGAGTAAAAGACCCCATAGCCCATATAACACATTACATAATCAAAGGACATTCTCAAATCATGCCTAAGAGTGGGAGAAAAAGAGTCTCACTTTTAGCAGGAGAAAAGATTAAACCCCAAAAATCCAGCAAAGCTGCTGGGGGACTCACTAGGTTTGGGAAATTAGCCTTAACAGAGAATTCTCCCCAACAATCGTGGCCGCCGAGAGGCCCCTCTGTGTGTATGGGTTCTCCCGTCCGCACCTTGTCTGGGTCTTTCGATGCCGTTTCGATCTTTACAGTGCTAGCCTCTGCAGGGTTCTTCGTGCCTTCGCATGTGGGGCAGCTCCGGTCCCTTGGTTATTGCTGGGCCTTGTACCCACTGCCCAGAATTTCAATGGGAGCCTCTTGTGTATCCTCTCTGCCTCCGTAGGTTACTGTGTTGCTGGTGTCCCACTCTATGGTACCACCTCGGGTCCACTGTGCTCGGGGCTTGCGGCCTCTTCCTAGTGAGCCTCTCCTTCCCAGCACCGGATCACTCACCTGCCTCCTGGTGGCTGGCTTGTCCCTGCTGTTACTCCCGGTCACTGCGTATCCCTGGGCTCTCAGTGATCCCTCAGAGTTGATCAGGGAAACTCTCCTCCGAGCCGGCTGTCACTGGCCCAAAAGCGAGACCAAACCTGCAGGATACGGTGGGCCTGTACCCTTGATTGCACCTGCAGCGCTCCTGTGGCTTTTTCTTTTTCCCCCGGTGGCCGTTTTTCCCCCCCGGAGCCACCGAAGTAGGCGATGTGTTGCCGCGTCTCCGTTGCTGGCCGCTTTTCCTGCCAGCTGATATGGCCTGCTCCTCCTGACAGGGTCCGGGGCTATTGCCACCTCGCGTAGTTTCTCACCGGATCAATGTTACGAGGGGGCCTGAGGCGGTCCTCGCATTAACTCCTCTCCTCTGCCCGCGGTGCACGTGGGTAATAACTCTGGTTCTGGGCACACCTCTGGTATCTGCGATATGCTCTGCTGCCTCCTTCCGTCCTGCCGTGAGCCGGCCTGTGAATCGATCTGGCCCGCGCAGCACACCGCACCTCCTTTCATGCAGGGGGACTCCCTTGTCATCCACTTCTGTTCTTTAGGCTGCGGCGGCCATATTGGACCCACAGTCCGCGCCATTCCTCGGGTTCTTCCTTCCCCTGAAACTGGATCAAATGAGGGATTGCAGGGTCACCGCACCTCATCTGACGTTGCCTGCAGGTCTCAGGACTTCCTCACCCGATCATCAGCCCACTTTTAGGGTGTATAACATGGATTTGATGCAGGATTTGAGCCGGCGGGCAGGAGCTCCGTGAACTATGTGTTCATCTCACGCCGGCTGGCCGTGCCCCCCACTGCTACGATCTTAATACATATTTAAGGGGACTTCACGATGGAGACTAGTATATAGATTTATTAGGCAATTTTGCAATAGTGTGCGCACTTATGGATCGAGATGTTTTGGTTTGTAACATTGTCAATGAACTATTATCTGGGTCAAGGCTCACGAGGCTCCTATAGAGGGCCCCATTGTAAGATGGCCGCCAGACTTTCCATCCATAGAGTAGTTCCGATTCCTTGTCCCAGGGAATCACGTGATTCACTCGCCGGCCCACGTAAACGTAACCCTCTGCATCTATCGCACTGGAGGTTGATGCTGATTGAAACTTCCGTCTTCAAAAGAGAACCAGCACACAATTTCTGAAGGTAAAAGAGGCACATATGCCTTGGCAAACTGCTGACCATAATATGTGGGTTGCTATCTGCCCACTTAATTTATCTCACACAGACTCCTTCTTTCTAACTGTAGACTCAGCCTAAGGATGCCCAATACACTCCACAGAGTTTAAGTTCTTAAGCCGTGGACCGATTGTTTCCTTGCGTCTTGTCCGGGGGGACACTTTCGAAGGTAGGCACAAATGAGAGATGTAATGATATTTTGTGTAAATTAAGTGGGATTTGATTAGGTGCTTTTGCTTTGCAGTAGCCATAAAAAGAGGAAGTTCTGATACCAAGCAGCAGTTGGCCAATGTGGCCCTGTGACGTGTATCCATCCATATGAATTGGAAATAGGTATGACATTGGGATGTCATTGGGATCTACACTATTTTTATTGATTTACACTGCACCCCAGGTGTGGTGCTGGATGCAGCTATGTAAATGAATGGCGTTATTAGTGAGCACCCTTTTCAAACTAGCTGACACCCGTTTTATACAGCTTATCGAGATGCAGTGGTTGGATGAACTGGGTAGTGTCAGAACTCATGGGGGCAACAGTAAAGACAGACACAACTGATCACAGTTCAAGGGTGTTTGTTAAACTGTATAGGAAGGTTCAAAAAAACGCCTAATCTAAATCTAAATCTAAGATGGGATCAAGCTACGACCATTAAATAATAAGGCCGTCCAAGACACCATCTTGTCAAATAAAAGGTCCTATGCTAAGAAAAACCTATTGCCAATCCTTACGCTAAATACAGAAAGAGCGTGGAATAATGTTCACAAGAAAGAAAGTAGTGTTTATTAAGTCAGGATGTGGTAGCCGCGGTACTCCCTTCCCCATTTTCTGAGCATGGGACAATGTGGGATTCCGGAGAACAGCACACGCTCGAGCTTTCCCAGCATGAGAACAGTTCCGCTCTCAGCTATCAGGGCCTTCTCTACAAAAAGTATCTTGCTCTGAGGATCTGAGGTATAATAAACAGAAACAGTTCCTTCCTGCATGTACGTTGGGTGATGACTTTTCACCTCTGGGTCCCCCTCTTCCAGGCTCAGACCCTTCTCAAAGATCAGCCTCCCTCTGTCGGGTTCACTATGGCTTCTGAACACAATCTCATCTGTGACATTCACAAATATTAATGTCTTTTAAACAGATCACTGTGGACATCCCAATGCCGGGTTCACTCTTGTCAATACATTGTTCATTGGGACTTCAGGCTTCGTCCCCTTTTCATCAGCATCCCTCCGTCGGGTTCACTCATGCCAATCACACAATTCCTTCTACTTTCTTAAGATGCAGGATTCACTTCCCTTAGCTTTACAATCATCTGCCGGCAAAAAATGTTCCACTGTACAGAGGATTTTACTAGACCCCTGTATGACCACTTTGACCCCTTTCTCGCACCTTTCCCAAGGCCTTCTGGTAACAGTAGTTTCAACTATAGTGTAATCGTTCAGAGTTTCCTGAGTGAGAACCCACATGATGCCTGACTCTTCTGTAGCTGGCTTTCCCCTTTAATATTAACAGTTCTTTGTACTTTCTTCAATTAGCCGATTGCTACTTTTGTCCAGCACACTTTGGTTTCTTATCGGCTCTTCCCTCGACTCACCGGCTGTGATGAACCGATTGGCTTTTCTTGTCTCTGGAGTAAAGGATAGTACCCCGCTGGAAAGCGTCTCTCTCTGGCTTGGTTATCAGAGGAGGAGGGCCCTGTGTACCTTTGACATTTGCTGCAACACAAGTCTATTGTTCGCAGTCTTACGATTCCTTCCACGGAGGTTGGACGGGCCTGTGTTAGAAAGAGCAAGGTTGCGTCTCTCCTTGGCACCCTTTTGGTTGTGGCCGCCCTTCTCCTCCTCTTGAACTGCCGTGTTGGGTTACCTCCCTCGTCGTGGGATCTGCCTTGCTCGTATTGGGCTTGTGCTCCACTTTTTATCCTTTCGAAGGGAAAGGGCCATCAGGTGTGTTTGATTCTGGACAGTTGCCTGACCCTTGTGTTGGGACATGTCAGGTAAACGGCTCTTGTGTTTTTCCGTCGTCAAACGTGGTGTGTAAAAGTGTTTGTACCGTAAAAGGGGGACGGGGGGTTTGAGTATCCTACGTGGTAGGATGGGGAAAAGGTGTTATAAGTAGGGGGATACCGCGTCTCACCCGTCGGTGTCCCACTTCCACTTCCCGATGACCCCCCCCCCCCATCCAGGTGATCCTCCCTCACTGGTCCATCCCCAGGAACTGGATCCAATAGCGATGGCCATGTCCTGGCCACCGGAATGACAGATCCCGGGGACTAGTCAGGGAGACATCTTTCGGTTTCTTACATAACCTTCCTCCATGGAACAATTGTTTCACAAGGGAACTGGGAAGGAAAATCTACATTTTGCTGCTCTTTTCCTTTTCAGTGCACCACAGTGAAACAATAGGGTTGTAGGTCTAGAAACCATTGCATGGCCTGAGGTTTGGAGTCTTTGCGTTGGCTAATCCAACTAGGGGTGAGTGATATGTAACGAGTGTGAAGTTTCGTCCTAATCGGTAGTATCTAAGATGAATCATAGCCCACTTGATGCCAGGGCCTCCAGTTCCAACACAGAGTAATTTATTTATGTATTTCTCGTGGGAACAGTTTGCGGCTGGTGAATATTATGGGGTGTTCCAATCCATCACAAACCAGAGACAGGACAACTCCATACCCTGTAAGGGAGGCATCTGTTTGTAAGAAATTCTTTAGAGAAGTCGACTACCTTTAGGATCGGGTTCTGGCACAGAGTCTGTTTCGAGGTGTTGAAGCATATCTCATCCTTGCCATTCCAATGAAGTTTCTGGGGTTCGGCATTCTTAAGTTTATTTTTAGCCGGGCTGTTTTATCCACAGAGTTGGAGATAAACCTACGGTAATATCCTATTAACCTGACAAAAGCTCTAAGATCTCTTTTGGTCTTGGGTGTTGGCGTATCGAAGACGGCTTTTACCTTATGTTGAGGTTGTACATTCGCATTCCCTGCCAAGAAGCCAAGGTATTTTACGGCTAACTAGGTCAATCTGCACTTAGCTGGATTAGCCGTTAGGCCAGTGCTTCTGAGGACTTTCATGATGGTGTAAAGATAGAAGCGATGGTGGTCCTAATCTTACTATAAATGACAATGGCCCTCATTACGACCCTGGCGGAAAGTAACTGACCTGACCGCCATAGCGTAAATAGCGTTTCCGCCATTGCACGATGGAGTAAAGTGCGGCTAATTCCGACCCATCGGGCACGAGCATTACGCCATGGCGGAAGTGCAAAGTCCGCGATGGCGGATATGTCCCCAAAACGCCCCTCACCGCCGTCGTACGGCGCCCTAGGTGCAATTCCGCCACCCATCATAGCGGTCACCGTAATGAGCGGTAATCGCAAAATACGGTGACCGTAAATATACGGAAACGGAAGTAAAAACATGGGGCCGGAACGGGAAACAGCACGCCGTACACCTACAAAATCAGAATCCCAACACAACCATTACAAATCCGACCCTGAGACACATCCCAACCCGTAAGCCACCCTAGTTAAAACAATCAAAATGGGAAAAGTTGCTAAAAAAGCGTGCGACCGCAAGCGGCAGGTCCACTTCTCCCATGAGGAACTCACCGTTAGAAGAACTGTTCCCCCTCGCAACTAGAACTGTACCCCGCACCTCCTCAGAGAAAGTTGAATTAGAATTGTACCCTCTTGCAATTAGAAGTGTATCCAACAGCATTTTAGAAATACACCCAATTGCATTTAGAAGCTGCACCCAATAGCCTATCTGAAAGCTGATTGTAAAACGGTTCCCACCTGCATTTAGAAGTGTACCCAATAGCATTTTAGAAGTATACCCAGTTACACTTGAAAGTTGCACCCAATAGCCTCTCTGTGAAAGTTGAATTCAGAACTGTTCCCAGCAGCATTTAGAAGTGTACGAGGGTGTGAACTAGACGATGATAATGACTGAACGAATGTGTGGAGCGGACGAATATGAGGAACGGACGAATATGTACAACAGACGATGCTTAATATGCTTTGGAATGAAGGAAACACTTGAAAACATACATCATTACCACACCCCACGCTTACTCTCCCTCTTACACCACCACTCATCTAGAACACAGAGATACTATGACACCATTCGGTATAACTGTTCTCATATCCACATCTCCCTCTTACTCCACATCACTCTAAGTAATCATTGCTGGATTCACACCCCCCAGCCAGGCGTTCTCCTCAGGCCTAACGCAGCCACACTCGTTCTGGGTAAAACCGACCAGAGCAAACACATACTCCTGACCTCTCAACCACCACACCTACAACTAAGAAGCAGCTACCACTCGATTTCCGCACCAGCTGCACACATACCTAGTGCGCACACGCACTTTTGGACTCCCTCTACTCTCTATACTGACCTGAACTTCGGTTCCCGAGGGCGTTCAACCTACCAGCGCCTTCAGACCATACCAATGGTATATAAGGCGCTATATAAATGCAAAATAACAATAACAATAACCGTGCTCACAGAGACCCTCCAGGAGAATGCTGCCGTCGTCTTCTCGACGCAAATGACCAGGACGGCACTTGCGAACAAGAAGGCCATATGGGCCCTGGTGGCACAGCGGGTAAGTGCGGTGGGGACCGCACCCCGCAACCCACAGCAATGCAGAAAGCGATGGGACGACTTGCGGATACGCGTACGGAGCATACTATCAGCCAACCGTACCATTGCCACAGCTACCGGGGGAGGATCGGAATCACCCATCAAGTTGACCCCCTGGGAAGAAATCTGTGCCTCCACCATTGGAATGGAGAGTATAGAGGGAGTCGGAGGGATGGAGAAAGGAGTGCAGACATCCGAAGAATCAGGTAGGTGGGCCAAATAAAACAATGCTAAATCCACAATGTCCAATCATGTGAAGTACCATGTGTCCACATAGTGCAACAGAAACACATGTCCAGGAGAACGTCCACATACATTGGCCTGATAGCGCACTTTAAAACTCACATTAAATACATAAATAATTAAAAATCCTAAAAACACCCTCTACACGTGCAGCATGCACACCCTAACTGCAGGCTGCAAAACAACTGCATCCTCAATCCACACAAAAATGAAACCACCTCCAAGGCCCTGACCCAAAACACCCTCAGGTACCACCCCAATGCATGTGATACATTGCCATTCCAATTTCCACAGACCCATAAATAACGCTCGCCCTCCTTTACTCCACCACAGGGTCCGATTCAAACGACGAGCTCCAGGACACCCCTACCAGCACACCTGCAAAGAGGGCCAAGACCAACGGCCAAAGACCCTCCACCTCAGCTGCACGGATCAAGACACGGCAGCAGCACAAATCAAGTGGCAGCACACAGGAGGGGACTTCAACAGGCACCCCAGCAGCCAGCATGCCCACAACAGCAGCACCACAGGTCCCCCCAATGGATGCCACAGAAGGCACTGCTTCTGGTGGCAGCAGCACCATAGGTGACACTGCATTAATGGCAGCATGCTCCGACACAGAAAACGGTGCTGTCGATGTAGGACCCATCCATGACCTGTCTCAATCCCCCTGTTTGTTTCATCCCGTACACCATGAGGATAACACGCAGGGGCACCCACAAGACGACTACTGGCCATCCCCCACAAGCCCTGTGGCAAGGCAACATGAGGTGATCAGCCCCTCTGTGACACCACCGCAAATGGCCATGGCCCAGCAGAGGCAACAGTCCCTCGACCAGGTGATCGTGCAACAGCAGCAACTGGCCACGCTCCTCAAGGAGCATGCTGATGAATGTGGGGGTTCTAAGGCAGTCATAGAAACATCTACTGAGACACTTAGGGCACAAATGGAGAGAAGCACCGAGAGCCTGAGGGGGGAACTGCATGCGACGTCCAAAGACGTATGTGGTGAACTTGCCGCTGTGCGCCGTGTGCTCACTGAGCTCTCACAAACCCTTAGGGACATGCATGGACGTGAGCAGGCAGAGACATCATCCGTTGCAAGTTCCGTCCAGGGCAGCCCCTAACGTAGATCTGGGAGGAACCTGCGCTCCACAGGCAGGGGTGCCCCTGATACCCGGAGAGGGGGCTTGCAATAGCGTCTGCCCACTGACAATGAGCATCTTTGGACACTGGTGTTCGGGGGGGAGGTAGGAGGGTGGAGGGGGGGTGTTGGGCTTTCTTGGGTGGCGGGTCGATGGGGTGTGTAATATAATTTCACATATGCTATAAACATTACATAATCATCCAATGAGATGTGTGGACATTGATCTTTGTGTACGAGGCCTTTATTGGCGTACAGTCCACATTGTGCATGTTCCAGACACACACAGTGCCACAAGTCCCGTGTCCATGTATCAGCCACCAGGCGTGAGTGCTAGAAGCATGAATCTATGATATTCTGACGAATTTCACGGGCCTCCTGTGCCTCGCGGACTCCTTGAGGTGCTGCCACATCCCCACCCTCATCATGACCATCTTCAGGTGCTTGCAGTTCTGCGTCAGGGGGCATGGGCACATTTTTACGTACGCACATGTTGTGTAGCATGACACATGCCATGACCATCTTTGCAACCTTCTCATGGCGGTACAGGAGTGCCCCGCTAGACCTGCTGAGGCAGCGGAAACGAGCCTTCAGTAGGCCGAATGCCTGTTCAATGACTACATGGGTACGTGAGTGGGCATGGTTGTAGTCCTCCTCATGCTGGTTCTGTGGGTTCCGGAGTGGTGTAAGGAGCCATCTCTTCAGTGGATACCCGGCATCACCTGTATGTGGACAATAAAGGATGTTTGTGGAATGACATTGCTACGTACGCATCCCCCCCCCCCTTCCTGCCAGGTCATTGCCGCATCACATACCCCATATTATCATGCATGAAATGAGACTCACCGAGTAGGCAGGATCTGTTCCCTGCGTGTCGCGCCATGTAGCGTGGTATTGTAGAGTTCCTCAAGACCATAGAATCATGGGTTGATCCAGGAAATCGGGCACAACAATGTGTAAAGATCCTGTTGGAGTCACACACCATCTGTACATTAAGAGAATGATATTGTTTCCGGTTGCGGTACTGGGCCTCCATGGCATGTGGGACAACCAATTCCACATGGGTGCAGTCGATGGCACCAATGCAACCCGGTATGCCGGCCAGTGCATGGAATCCCACTTTTGTGTTTGTAATCTCCTGCTCCGAGCGTGGTAAAGAGATGTAGTCGTCTGCGTGCTTCAGGAGGGCATCGAGCACTTGCGATAGTGTCCGTGACAACAGTGGCTGTGAAATGCCATGCAACTGTCCGACTGTGTGCTGGTAGGTGCCTGTGGCCAGGAAGTGGAGTACAGACACCACCTTCAGTAGGGGTGGGATGGCGGTTGGGCTATCTATCATGCTGACAAGGTCAGCGTGTGTCATTTTCACAATGGCGGTTATGGTGTCCCCGTCCAAACGGTAGAGGGTGTGGATCTGCTCAGCAGTGAGGTTGAACGGATGAGCTCGGAGGCGTGGGATTGCGGGCTGCCTGCGTGGTGGTAGTGGCTGTGCTGGTGGCCCTTGCTGGCCCTGCCTTGCCCTCCTCCTCCTCCTGCGTCTCCTCTGTGCGGCCGGTTGTTGTAGTAGTTGGTGTTCGTCTTCTTCTTGAAGTTGTAGTACTTGCAGTGCTATCAGGTCCCCCAGGGCCAACATCGCTAGTCCTGCCGGTAGCATTTTGGAGTGGGTGTGGTTGTGGGAGGGGGTTGGGTGTGCAATTTATGTGTTTTCAGGCTGTATAGCCTCCACCTGTGGTGATTCATTCCACCTGTGCCAGCTGCAATCCCCTTTGGGCGAGCACGTCCCGCACACAACGCTGCAATGTGACGCATGGCATCTTGCTATTACAATCATGTATTTAATCCCGATGGCAGTGAAATATTGGCTTATATGTTCATTCTGCTATGGTCCCATTGTTTCACATACTATCTTTGCAGTCGCGAACAAATTTGTGAAGGGTCAGTGGAATGTAGTACTCGATTAACGGTGGACCCTCATGCAGCACTGTACCGAGGTTCACCGACGGGCGGGGCGTCCCATTTGTGAGTGAAGCCAGTTGCCATTTTCACACACTGCCGCACTACATGGATGAATTTGTGATTTCAAGCGGTCACAGATGCCTTATCGACGTGATGTTGCAAATGAGGAATTCGAAGGACAGCGCTTTCGATTTTCAGCTAGCGGCGAGGAGACGCCCACAGGTCTGACTGCAAATATAACGTTCTATTGTTTGATGTCCTTGGGACAGGGGCCATGGCGAGAATGCAATGATTGATATGAATAGTATGGGATGCGCAATAGCGTAGTGGACGATAAGGCAGGACGTTCCCAAATACATGTTACTTCACAACACTAGAATTCCGGGCTGGAGCACAGTGGATTTTGCAGACTGCATTACGCACAGACTCAATGGAAATTTCAAATGTGATGTGAGTAAATAATCAGGCGTTTTCATACCGGGATGAGGGAATGATGTATGGATGCATGGACAGATGATTTAATTGAGAGTTTGCCATGTACATGGCTTTTCGGAATCTATCCCCTTCCCCTGCGCTATGTGATGCAGAGCTGCCATAGTGGGACCATCGTCTATCTGCCCTTGTTGAACCCTCCCTGTCTCGACGCGCCTTCAAACACTTGTGTCTATGCACGTTACTAATCCCATCTAATGGATTCTGTCTTAACAGACACATGCACACAAACACTCGTTTGTAATAGTGTTTTCACCTCGATTTATATAGTTATGATTCGCAAGTGATTTTTGGGTGGAAATAATCCTTTTGAGTGGGCTAGCATGCATATGGCTGTAGATTTAGTGTGATCATTGAAGTGAGTAATACAAATGAAGTTCTGATGCCCATGCTATTCTTTTTCATTTCATTTGGGTGACAGGTATCTCCTCCCCTTTTGCCGCTGCCATCTGTATGCCACTCCTGCAGATGGCTTTTACTCCCGACACCTGCTGCTTCGAGTTAATCAGTGGAGCACCATTACGATCTTATGGGACGATCGCAAATGGGCCACATGCCCTTACGCAGTACTAGTGGCTAGGAGCTACATATCAACCTTTCAGCTGGACTAGTGCCTACCTAATGGGACGGCCCTGCGGTTCTCGGCGCTTCCATGTTGCCTTTTTGAACGTGAATGTAGCCCCTGTGTACCATGAAGGAACAGGGCGTCACACAAGAAGAAGCTGGTCATTTATTGCGGATGCAGCCCACAGTAATGAAAAATATTTTGGAGTTTATGACCTAATAGCTGTATGGGCTTGGTGAATTTGATGTGCATAAAAATTTGATTCTGATTTCAACCGTGTAGCGTTATTCTTTGCAAGTAATGTAGCATATTCCTATTTGTGGAGCGGTGTATTGTGAGGAGATCTGCATTGGGTTCCGGCTTCTGAGTATAGTTGCGTGGTACTGTACTGGCCGCGTTTGCCTACGAAGCCCAGTAAGGTCAGGGATGGGGCCTGCCATTATGACTGTTTTAATGATGTCATGCTCAGGGGCGGGGGATTAGCTTTTGTGTAACAGATGCCGGTCAGCCAGGTGGATTGGTGGAATGATGTGATTATCAGAAAATGGCTGGTCACAGGTGCCTGTGTTTGCGTGCGTTTCTTGGAGGGAGACTGAGGTCATGTCCATTGGAATTGCTTCTGTATTCGTGCCATCTGTGCCCTGCAGCTCCCATTGGCCCCTCTTGAGATGGGCCTGGCTGCTCAGTCACTCTGCCAACTTGTGTGGTACATGCTTATGCTGATGGTTGGTTTGTTTACTGGCAAGGGTACAGGGCTGGTGCAGTCTCCCTCAGGATACTGCTTTGAATGTTGCCTTACACTGGTGTCAAGCGATGGGGGCCTGTTGTTGTTTTGTCTCATGTTTCAGTTCATATTGCTGTACTTGAACCTTCACGTGCCTGTGCTGCATCAGTACGGCAATGGTGACATGCCAAATATGGATGGCCACTCACAAGGCACTTGGAGCCCCTACATTCATTTGTTCGTTGGCATGCACGGGTGACTTGTACATTTCACTGGTTGCATTGTGTAACTTCATTGCACCTACGAGGTGTTGTGCAATGTGGGCAGGGAGTGGTGTACAGGCACTCAGTAGGGCCATTTACGGTTGGTTCACGATGCCGTAATTCTCACCATGGCGGAATGGTACTTTCCGCCATGCTTGATGGCGTTAAGTAAATGTCCGCTAGGGTCAGCATTCGCGTACCGTTGCGCCATGGTGGTAATTACGGTTTTGCATGGCGCGCGTGCGCGTACTTGGTGCAGTTAGCGTTGGCGTTCACTACGGTGTCGCTGATGGCATCGTACTTTACGGTGATGGGTCATAATCGCACCGAGCGGTATTCGATGGCGGTATTACATTTCCGCCATCGTTTTTCGATTTCCGCCAGGGTCGTAATGAGGGCCAATATCATCAATATAGGTTCCACAGAAGTCGGAATAAGGTTGTAGGATTTGATCCATGAGGTGTTGGAAAGCGGCTGGCACACTGTGTAAACCAAAAGGAAGGACTTTGAAGTGAAATAGCCCTAAAGGCGTTGAAAACGCAGTCTTTTACATATCTGGCCATATACAGGAACTTGCCAGCAGCCTTTTGTTAGATCTAGGGTAGATAGAAGAATGGCTGCTCCGAGTTTATCAATTAGTTCATCAATGCGTGGCATACGATAGGCATTGACGCCTGAAATAGCATTAACTTGATGGAAGTCTATGCAGAATCTCCAGGAACGGTCAGGTTTAGTGACCAACACAATAGGAGTGGACTATGGGCTTGAAAAAGGCTTGATAATATTGGCTTTCAACATTTTGTTGACTTCCTCCATCACTATTTTTTTTTTTTTTTGACAGGCTTCTGGTAATCTATAAGGTTTTAAATGAACCATTTTATCTTTGGGTGTTCTTATATAATGGTATGTGCCCTTTACTCTTCCTAGTTTTTCAGAATACATCGGGAAACACGTCCACTACATCTTTTAGATCTTCTTGTTGTTGGATAGAAAACTCAGAGGAATTAAGTCAACGTTATTTCTTTCTTCTGGAACCCGACAGGCTGGTACTTTGGCATGGGTGGCTGACTGGTTCTCATTCCCCTCTTTCCAGAGATTTACTTGATATAAATGGACCTTCTGTTTTCTGCCGGTTGGACTACTTTATAAGTACAAGTTCCCGTTCATTCTACAATCTCATATGGTCCGTGCCACTTGGAGACAAGTTTGTTTTCTGAGGTGGGTAAGAGGACCAGTACTTTTTGTCCTACGGAGTATGATCTTAAATTCACTTTTTTGTTCTAAGTGGATTTTTGTTGGCGCTGGGCCTTTTCAATATGAGTACAAACTAAGTCTCAAACCAATTTCATGTGTTCTCGCATTCGGGTGGCAGTCTGCAAAATGGGAATGGGGGTCTCCTCTCGTTCTTCCCAGGTCTCCCAGAGCATGTCCAGGACATCTCTGAGTTCTCTACAATAAATTAGTTCAAAAGCAGAGAAACTAATAGCTTGAGGGGGTTTTCCTTATGGCAAAATAGTGCCCACAGGATAATTTGGTCCCAGTCATTCCCGTCCTTCTCTACCAATTTTTGTAAATTTAGGCCTCGAGGGCAGAGCCCCGAGCGTGTCCTCTAACAGCCTCGGCGCCGATGGCGTTGACGACTTCCTCTGAGGCGAAGCCTCGAGAGAGTCCCTCGATGGCCTCGGCGCCATAGGCGCCGACATCATCTTCGAAGACTTCACAGGTGCACACGGTCTCGAGTGCGTCGAGGACCGGGAACGGGCATGACTAGAATGATTCCCCTTGTCCGAGCGGGACCTTTCCCGCGAATCGTGCCGACCACCCGAGCCTGAAGGCGTACGAGTGGTGTCTCTAGTACGGTCATGCCCAACCCCACTCAGAGGCGCGGACGGACCGGTGCCCTGCGATTCAAGAATCTCCAACCTTTTCTAACCGAAGGAAGCCCGTTCCTCCAGAGTCGCATGCTTGGTGGGATAAGCAACCCGCCGACGGGCGGAGTCCTCGGACGGGGAAGGCGACCGAAGACGGCGCTTCCGTGAGTGCCTCGAAGAGGCAGAGGAGTGGCGGGACCCACTCCGGGACCGAGACCCCCCTAGACTTACGACGACAATGCAGAGAGTCGCCCCTCTAATCGTCCGTCGAAAGCCCAGTGGACCTCGACTTCCGGGGCTTGGACACCTTACCGACCGACAGCTTCTTCTTATGCTCCTGCAAGGCCTTGGACGTAAGCGACTGGCAGTCGACACAATCATCCATGTCGTGGGCCTCCCCGAGGCACCAGAGGTAGGCGTCGTGCGAGTCCGTCACCAACATCTTGGACCCGGACGCAGGGTGGAAGAAGAGGAAGACATCGCGATAAACTACACAACGAACAGGTTTGAAGAATCGAAAGAACAAACTTCAAAGAGTCGAGGCGTGCCTAGATCGCCGAAGCGAACATGTTCGCGGAAAAAACGGAACTGAGACTACGGGCGTCGTGCGTCCTACTTATAACATCTGGTGATGTCGGTCGTCGGAGGAGGTCCTCGAGGACGGCGTATCAAAGTCATCAACGCAGGACGCAGACGCCGAAAGGTTTTCCGAAGCAGCACAGCTGTGGTGATTACTGTCATAGATATGGAATACGTCGGAGGACCCAATCCCCTCGAGTCATCGGTTTGGTGGTGGTACATAGAAGCTCGCAAGGTGGTAATGTGGAGTAGCTCTTTGACTTTGGTCGTGAGCTTACACATAACATTTTAACCCTTGCCTGTTAGTATTTCCTTTGGATAACCGACCCTGGAGAAATACGGTAGAAGAAAGGATCTGCTGTGTCGTGTTATTTCGCATGGGGAATGCCTCAGGATATCGGGTTGGATAAGCCACGATCACAAGAACATATTTATTGTCTAGTCTGGATGTCTCTAGAGGTCCAATTATATCCATACCATTTCTTGAGAAGGGTACTTCTATGATCGGCAATGGGTTCAGAGGGACAGGTAATGGGATGTGCATGCTGGTCTTTCCACATATCTCACACGTTTGGATGAAGGTCTTTATATCAGAGTGGAAACCTAGCCAGTAAAACTTCCCACTAATATGCGCCTGGGTTTTAGATTGTCCTGAATGCCCCGTGGTAAGTTGGAAATGCGCAATCTCTAGTACAACCTTTCGGTGGCTCTTGGGTATTACCAATTGTGTTTTTACTAAACCTTCCGTGGATGTCTCTCTTCTATCAAGTAATCCTTGTCTTAAGACGAAAAAGGAACTTCCCTTTTCTACACCTTCTCCTTCCGGAATTGTTTGTAGAAAAGCTTCAACGAGAGCTGGATTATTTCGCTGGGTGAAGGCTACATCGGGACAGATGGTAGACTCTTCTCCTTTCCTTTCTTCGATGTTAAGAGATTTATCAGCTTCCCCAAAGCCTAAGTTACCTCTGTCTGTTTGATCTGGTTCACTTTCTTTGAACTGAAGAAATAGGTCCCCAAGGCCACCATAAGGCTGTGAGCCCCGTTTGCCCCTGTTCGCACCGCGAGCACCTAAGCCTGCAAGGCTCTCAAACCAACGCATTCCCCCCATTGGACCCACTGCCAGCCCGCAGATCACTTCGTATGCCTCAGGGCCGGCCGGACCACTGAACATTGTACTGCCAACTACATGAGTACAATCACTAGCTGCACCATTGCTGCACCACCACCATCATGAACCCAGGCGAGGACGATTACTATGATGTGTAGCCTAAGAAATCCCTTAAGTACTTGTGCTTAGCCTGCCCTAATAAACTGTCTAACTGGAATGTGCCCTATGCCTTAAGTACAAAGCTAACATACTCTTGTAACTGCTTCAGCCCACCGGGCCACGTGTTGTCTGCCTACCGGTTACTAGATGCTTGATTACAATTACCATCCATCCACATAGTTGTCCCCCTGCCTATTTGTAAATACTGCAACTGTCATTTCACTACTGCTTACTTCATCTAGACTAATTTGAAACTAGCGAATTTAACTTTTCTCACTTGTATTAATAGTAATAGTGATTACTGTGGGCCCCACCTAGACAACTAATGGAGCCTGCCTATTTGTATTATTGGCATCAGTATTTACTATGTGCTACATACTGACAATGCTGAACTAGCCTACATCCACCAATTGTATTGCTGATCACTTTGTGCACCATCCAGACAAAGTGAACTAGCCCATTTGTCTATCTATATTAACAGCATCAGTGACTACTGTGTGCCGCACCTAGTCAATAATGGATCCAGCCCACCTCTACTAATTGCACCGACGATTACTGAACCAGCATAGTTGTTCTAGTTGCACTAGTGATTATTGTGCACCCCACCCAGACATAGTGGAACTAATCTACTTTGCTATCTGCATTAAGCGCATTCGTGATAACTGTGTGCCCCTCCCAGATAAAAGTTGAACCAGCTGCTCCTCTTAAGAACTGCTCCAGCGACCATTGCGCACCCCTTCTAGACAAATCTACGAGACCAATCCCGTCTACCCAATTGCCTCAACGCATAAGGTGTACCCTAATCTAGAGCATCTCTTTATTTAGAGCAAGCCATATCAAAAGCTACATCACATCATGCGCATCTTAGTCTATAGCCTCTGCGCCTTTATAACCCTGCTGCTGCTCCGCGTTAGGCTCCTAACAACCAAAGAGTGAGCCTGACCTAATCTGGCTAATGGACTTCTAAACAGTCCATTCACCATGGATCACCGTGCATGGAGTCTACCGAACCATCTCCATAGTAATCCTGGTAGCCTAACTCTTAGAAATTCTAGACTCTGATCGAGACTTACTAGACTTTACGAACCACTTACTAGATCCTTACCTTCAGCCAACAAAAGAACTAATAGCCAGAAGGAAATTACTAACCATAACATCTTGAGGACCCAACCCCTAACCACCAAAATAAATCCTATTCATACCACTGCAGCAGCCCTCCCCCTCAAAGGAGCGCTAATAAATGCCAGATCCCCGACTGCTCACGCCACTGATATCTCCGACCCGATATTGGCTGACAATCTGAACGTTCTTGCTATTACAGTGTCTTCGTTGCATGAGGCAGCGGGCCTCTACACTTTAGCAATCCCTGATGGCTATACCATACTGAGACAGGACAGAGACAAGATGCTAGGCGGCGGTATTGCCATCATTGCAAAATCTAGCCTAACTATGAGAGTTACACCCTCCCTAGCTACCGACTCATGTGAAGTGCTCACAGCCAAACTCCCACTACTTAACTCCCAGGCTCTTACTATCCACCTTATCTCTCACTATCCCCTGGCCCTATTGGAACATTCGAGGAGGATGTGAACACCTTACTCTCCAATAATCTCAAAATCACTTCTCAACTACTTGTCCTAGGAGACTTCAACCTGGGTTTTAATGATCCTCTAGACAAACATGCCGCCTCCATTGCCAGAACCCTCCCCGAACTTGGCATAACCCAAAAGATTACTGAACCGACACATATCAAAGGAAGAATTCTTGATTGGGTGGCCGACTATAATTGTACTGCCAACATCACAACTATTTCCCCTTAACTATGGACGGACAACTTCCTCTTGTCCTTTGAACTCTCCACCACCAGACCACTCCCACCTGTCCCCACAATAGCACTGTCATGTCTAACCAGGAATAAAAAGAATATCACAGCGGACAAAGTGATTCCTGCCATCCTACCAACCCTCAACCAGCTGGCCGATCAACTAGACCCAGAAACGCTTGTTGAGAAGTACAATCACATTATGTTAACTATACTGGACAATATTGCCCCTATTAAACTCAGACGGAGCAAACCCAAATCCCATCTAAAGAAGTGGTACACCCACAATTAAAGGATCTACGACAACTAAAGAGGAGTTGTGAAACCTTGTGGAGGCTACACCCTTCCGAAGACAATAAAACCAAACTTGGGGAAGTCTCTTCTTGCTATAAAAAGGAAATCTACCTAGCCAAACGTAATTCATACAACAAGCGTATATCCAATGCTAATTCCAGCATGAGGGAATTGTTTTCTATCCTTAAAGAATAAGAATTCCCCCATCCCATCCCCCGATACTTGCACCAAAGATAAAACATGGTGTACAGAAATACAACTAGCACTATCCAATAAAGTAACTATACTTCAAAACAAAATAGGTCAAATAAAAGCCTCACTCAATGCCCTACCCCAATCCAACAATAACACGCCCAACCCCCCCGTTGAATTAACATGACTCGATAGCCCGTTTCAAGTTCACCAAAACTTCCATTCTTGGGGTAGAGAAAGTTATCCTCTCACTCAAGCCATCCAACTGCTAGGGCGACCTCTGCCCAGCCCCAATTATAAAAGATGCTGCTAGAGATAGCTCCCCATTTGTCTCCAAACTTGTCAATGCTTCATTTGCATCTGGCACTGTCCCTGCTAACCTGAAACAATCATGGGTGTTACCTTTGCTAAAAAAATAAAAAAAACAACCTAGATCCACTGACACCCACAAATTACCGTCCCATCACAACAGTTCGATTTCTGTTAGAAATCCTAGACAAGATTGCCTACAATCAAATTCAAAAATTCCTAAACTACATAAGCTCCTAGGTACGCGACAATCAGAGTTCCGACCTCAACATGGGACTGAGACTGCCCTTATTGATCTGAAGGCACAAACTGATGATAAAGGGAAAACAGCCCTCCTCCTACTGCTCGACCTCTCTGTGGCATTCGACCTTGTAAACCACAAGGTCCTATGCAGCCAGCTAGATTCGGCCGCCCACTTTTCTAAAGATGCTATAACATGGATTGAGTCTTTTCTAAGCGACAGGACCATTAGGGTATTTTCCCCATTAGCAGCGGCTGACCCGATCCCTATTACCTGCAGTGTACCCCAGGGTTCTTGCGTCCCCCCACTGTATACAACATTTTTACGAAGCCCCTTTTTGATGATATGGACCTTCTTGGTATCACCTACACTAACTATGCAGATGATACTCAGATTTTCCTCCCACTTTCTGGGGATTTGTCCTTGGTAAATAGAGTGCATCTCATCATCCAGGCATTGATGGCAACCCACGGTCTATGCCTGAATGATGATAAAACCGAGCTCACCATTCTGGGCACCCACCCTAACCTTAAGAAACTAGGCCAAGACTACTCTTCATTCGTAATTGATGGCAACCTCATAAAGGTGGCCAAGGAGGTAAATACACTTGGCTTCTAGCTTGATTCACCCTTTCATCTCTAAGCGGGTCAGGTCCATGGCATCAGCCACATCCTACACCTGTAAACTCATTAGATCAGGCAATCCCTTTCTCTCGGAGGACAATTGCATCATTCTGGAAAGAGCCCTTATTCTATCCAGGCTAGATTATTGTAATGCCTTATACATCGGTGCGAACAAAGCCACTGTCCATAGGATCCAAATCCTTCAAAATAATGCCCTCAGAGCGGCCCTCGGCATGTCTAACAAAATCTCACATATCTATGACAAGGCGCCAAAATAATTGGCTTTCCACCCAAAATAAAATTCATTTAAAAGTTGCATCCCTTACTCATAAAGCTCTGAACAACGCAGCCCCTAGTTATCTCATGGGCAGATTCCAGAGGAGAATTTCCTCCAGACCACCGAGGACAGTAAACACCAATACCCTCATCATACCGAGATTTAAATCGTCTAAAGCCGGGGGTGGTAGTTTCCCAGTTAGAGCAGCACAACTCTGGAACTCCCTACCACATCCCATAAGAGAAGAGCAGCCCTACCTGAAATTCAGATCTAACTATATAAACTGGTTGAAATCTTTGGATACTTAGTTCTACACTAGTATGCACAAGACTCCCTGTCTCACCCTTGCTTGTATATATATCTATTTATCTAGCATGTAAGTTTTATCATATGTATCTACTTATTTGACCCATGATTGCCATGTATATACACTTCTGCTTTGCATACTATGTAACCCTGTAACCTACGCCTTGCACATCCTGTACTGTTGCACCCCGATACCTTCGAGTATGGCCCGCATTATGAATAAATAAAGAAACAAACAGGGCTCTCGCCAAGATTCCCAGGGCAATTTGAGCTCCACGACATACCTCAAAGGGAATCTCACAATGATTCTGTAAGAGAACCTTCATATCTCCCCAGAAGTCAGGATCAATAATGCCTGCTAAGACATCTATCCCAAACTTCCACGCTGGGACAGATTTTGGGCCCAATCTTTAGTAGCACCCCGCAGGTGGTATAAAACCTAAGTCTGTAGGAATGATTCCTCTTTTGCCCGGGGGAATAATAGCTTCCCTACTGCTACAGATATCAAATCCTATTGATTCATTGGTAGTGATGGAAGTGTTAGAAGGTCTCTGGATAAGTTTTTGAAATTGTAGGGCTCCCCAATTTATTTCAATTGAGTCACATCCACCCCCGACACCATATGTAAGGAACTCATGGTGGCAACAGTAAAAACAGACACAAGTAATCACGGGTCAAGGGTGTTTATTAAACTGTATAGGAAGGTTGGAAAAATTCCTAATCTAAACCTAAATCTAAGATGGGAGCAAGCTACGACTATCAAATAACAATAAGGCAGTCCTAGTGGTGTCTTGTCAAATAAAAGGGCCTATACTAAGAAAAACATATTGCCAATCCGTACACTAAATACAAAAAGAGTGTGGAATAATGTTCACAAGAAAGAAAGAAGAGTTCACTAATAATAAGTCATTATGTGGTAGCTGGGGGTCTCCCTTCCCCATGTTTTGAGCATGTGCCAAAGTGGGATTCTGTGGCACAGCACACGCTCAAGCTTTACCAGCACGAGACAACAGTTCTGCTCAAAGCTATCAGGGCCTTTGGTAGTTAAGTCTCTTTTCTACAAAAGGTCTCTTGCCGTTGAGGACCTAATGCATAATAAACAGAAAAGGTTCCTTTCCGATTGTACTTTGGGTGATGACTTTTCATCCCTGTACTCCTCTTCCGGGCTCAGACCCTTCTCAAATATCGGCCTCCCTCCGTCGGGTTCCGTATGGCTTCTCAACACAACTCATCTGTGACATTCACGAATCTTGATGTCTTTTAAACAGTTCACTGTGGGCATCCATCTGCCGGGTTCACTCTTGTCAACACGCTGTTCATTGGGACTTCAGGCTTTGTCCTTTTTTCATCGCCATCCCTCCGTCGGGTTCACTCTAGCCAAATTTTGCCAATCACACAACTCCTACTTTCTTACGATGCTGGATTCACTTCCCTTAGCTTTACAATCATCTGCTGGCCAAAGACTTTCGACTGTACAGAGGATTTTACTAGACCCCTGTATGACCACTTTAACCCCTTTCTCGCACCTTTCCAAAGGCCTTCTGGTAAGGGCAGTTTCAGCAATAGGGTAATCGTCCAGAGTTTCCCAGGTGAGCACCCACGTGGTGCCTGACTTCTCTGAAGCTGGTTTTCCCCTCTTGTATTAACATTTCTTTGTAGTTTCTTCAATTAGCTGGTTGCTACTTTTGTTCAACACACTTCGGCTTCTTATAGGCTCTCCCCTCGACTCACCGGCTGTGATGAACTGCTTGGTTTTTCTTGTCTCTGGAGTCAAGGAAGGTATCGGGGTGACAAGCGGCTCTCCCCGGCTTGGTTATCAGTGGAGGAGGGGTCTGTGTACCGTTGACATCTGCTGCAACGCACGTCGGCTATTGTTCGCGGTTTTACGATTCCTTCCACGGAGGTTGCGCGGGCCTGTGTTGGAAGGGCAAGGTTACATCTCTCCTTGTCACCCTTTCGGTTGTGGACGCCTTTCTCCTCCTCTTGAACTGCTGTGTTGGGTTAGTTTTCTCACTGTGCGGTCTGCCTTGCTCGTATTGTTCTCTCGTGCTCCACCTTTTATCCTTGAGAAGGGTAAGGGCTGTCAGGTGTTTGTGATTCAGGTCAATTGCCTGACTTTGCCTGACCCTTGTGTTGGGACATGTCAGGTAAACCGCTCTGGTGTTTGTCCGTCGTATTTCGTGGTGTGCAAAAGTGTTCGTACCGTAAAAGGGGGGGTTGAGCTGGGGGGGGTTAGAGTGTTTGAGTATCCTACGTGGTAGGATGGGGAAAAGGTGTTATAAGAAGGGGGGATACCACGTCTCACTTGTCGGTGTCCCACTTCCACTCCCCGAGGACACACCATCCAGGTGATGCTCCCTTATTTATAAATCCTACTACTTTCAGACTTTTTACTTAACCTGTCTGTGCACCCCTATACTCCTCTTTGATGCTCCCTCACTGGTCCACGCCCCCCCAGGAACTGGATCCAATAGCAATAGCTGTGTCCTGGCCCCCTGGATGACAGATCCCCGGGAACTAGTAAGGGAGACACCTTCAGGTTTTTCACAGTAGTTTTCTCTGGTGAAGCTATACCATATTGTGAACCCTTGGCATGTTGCCCGACTCCAATCAAAAATAGTGGTGGTGGATTTCTGAAGTTTTTGTGAATTACTTAATAGATAAGTGAAGTCTTTCTCTTTACATTTAATCTAGCTCCTGAAGAAGGGGCTTTAGTCCCCGAAATACATTGAGCAGTCTCGACAGGATTGCATGAACTACATACCATTGTTTTAATCATTAAGAAGACCAATAAAGACACTTAATGGTTTAAATATATCTTAGAATGTATATATTCTTTACACTGCTATTGATATAATTGAATTTAGCCAGTGATCTGGCATTACGGTGTGCAGGGGACAGGAGGGCTCATAGGCTGGGTCCCTTTCTATGTATTCATATTTATTACTCCATGTCAGGGTAGTTATACCTCCCCTGCACCCTAATCGTATACATTGTACACTGAATATTGAACTAGTCAATTAATTACTTCATGAGTGCATGGTCATTTTCTAGAGTTACTTCTTCAATGGTAAAAATACAGCGTTTTAGAAAAAGGCTCTGAACCTGATAATTGAAAAGGTATGCTTCCGACCCTCGTGAAGAGCGTTCAAAAGCTTTGCAGCACACACCCAGAGTGCCTTGGTGTTACAGTCTGGCAGCAGAGGGAGCACTTTGTCATAATTGGTCCCCAAACACTAAAGGCACATCTCGCAGAGGTCAAACAGACATTTAACTCCCTCAATCCTTGCAGGACGTAAACCCTGAGGCAATTGGGGGACTACCCATGACGTAGTAACAACTATTGAAGAGAGTGCAAACACATTCTTAAGAAACAAGACGATTGTGCAGTAAAAAGAACCAAGATCAAGGGGTGCAATCAGCTCCATATATACCAAAAATGTTATGTCATCTGGAGTTATGGCACCAAAGAAGCCAAGTAGAGCCAACCCATAGGTGCAATGTGTTCACTGGTAACTGAAAAAAGTTCAGAGGCCAGAATGGTGCTGGAGAATAGAATTCTAAGATAAGGAATCAGTGGGAGGAGGGGGGATCTATTCAAATGGGTTGGCATGACGACAACACTTCCAGGATTTGATTTTTATTGTTAGAGCTATGTTTTTGGATAATGACATATTTAAATAAGGGGGTAGTTTTTGGTCTCATTAGTTACACTGTACAGCCTGCTGTTAAGACCAAAGAAACATAAAACTGATTATTAACAACGAAGATATACAAAGTAGATCATGTGTAATGCAACATTTTCATTAGTCACTTCTCAAAAACATCATCCAGATTAACCTAAGAAATAGGACACAAGACAATAATATCAGTGAATTCTTTATTAGCAAATACCTATGCTGTGTTAATAACTGGTTTTGACAAAATATCTTTTCTGGAGGGAATGTAACTCACAATGGTGAAATGATCGAAACCTAAGACTCAATTTTGAAAAGTTTGTATTTTCCAAGATATGAGAAGTCGCACATTCTATAGCTCTTCTAGGTTGATAGTGGGCAACACATGACTCAGGTTAAGCAGGAACTGTATCCCAAAAGACCCTATGTGTGATACATAAAACCTTAAAATGTACCCGATTACCAATACCAATTAGTAATGACTGCAGCATAAAACACAAATATGCTCTTGTGGGATGATACAAATGTTGTGGGCTACATTAATCTACACAACTTGTAATTTGTTTATCAGTATTCTTTTTATCAGAAACGCACATATAGTGTTTTTCAGTAACCCAGCATTGAGAATGCAATTAAAGGTGTACGATTATGATATCAAACACTTGACCACATGTGTAGACAATTTTAATTGGCAACTTGTTTTTCATATAAGTGCCTCTGTGTGTTAAGCTTAATTTCTTGTGCAAAATCACCATACCTTTTTCAGTCGAGTACCATGCTTTGGGGACACATAGGGTTCTGATCTTGCGTTAATCAACGTCCTGAAAATGGAGACACTGGAACACCAAGAAGGTGTCCAGCATCAAAACAGAGCATGGATCCTAATTTCCTACCACTCATTGCCACCCTCTGGGAACCCGTTGCAGGGAGGGGTTGCGTCATATTGGCTAGAAGAAGGCATAGACCCCACATTTGTCAAAAACCTAACTAGGTCCGTTGTACTTCTGACACAATTTAGGCCTTTTACTGGTCTGAATAACGTGCCCAATTAATGGAGAATTTGGCTGTAACCCAGGTCCACATTTTGAATACACTGGCATGACCCCATGTCAGTCTGGTTTTAGAACAGGTTTTCGGAATGGAGAGGGCTTTTTCTGTGTATGGGGAAGGATTTACTGCAGACAGTCGAAAGCCATTTTCCTGGTCCTTAACTTGTCTCTATCCGTTGACATAATAGATCACCACTTGTGTGGATCTGGAAATTTAAGAACACAACAAAAGCTAATTCATGGACTTGCTAAATAAATGATCTAAAAGTCGCATTGCTTCAAAAGTATGTTCAGGGGCCAACATCGTCTAGAGGCAGCTTAATAGCGGTAATGTCCGTGACATAAATCCTATAAATGAATGCAAGGAGCTTTTTTGCTGATAGGGCACTGGGCTCCTTGTACATGTGTTTTTAGGCACCTGCATCAACATCAAGTTGCCCACACTATGATGGCATTGAAAAATGTGTCAGTTGAGTTCCCCCCCGCCCCCAGACCAGGCACATCCTTGGCAGCACAGTCACTTTGCACACATTAGGCAAAGCCTAACCAGGTTTTGCACATCCTGCACCAAGCTGGGCACACCTTATGGCATGCTCAGCCTCTACCAAAAAGCCACACTTGGCACTCACGTGGCCAGGCTTTGTGCTTCCACAGCCAGGCACTGCACTCCCTCAACCAGGCACTGCACTCCCTCAACCGGGCTTTGCACTTGTAGTGTTCCAGCAGAAATGACATGTCCAGGACTACCCTCAGGCCTGACTGGTTGTTCTTGGGTACAGCAAACATCCTGGAATAGTAACCGAAGCCCCTGTCAACAAGAGTAACTAGTTCCATTGCCTGCATTTCCAAGAGCTAGAGGACCTCCCATAAAAGAGTCAGACACCCGATCTGAGGGAGAGGAGGAGAGGTTGGTAGAGGCAAAGGAAGAGGCAGACTGAAGCACATGGAGACTACGGATAGGATCCATGGGTTGCAGAAAAGACGCTTCCAGGTGTCCTGGAATAGAGCCAAATGGCCCCTCACAGGCGAACTGTGTTCCCTGAGTTTGATATCACTGCTTCTTGGCGTTGGAGGTGGGGGCAGAGGAGCGGGTCCGGAAAAACCTGTGCAACGTCCTCAGCTGCTTCCTCCTGTTGTCACTGGAGACCTGTCTGTGATGCTGGAAATGCATCGGAGGGACAGGGCCTCCGTATCCTTGTCCTTTACTGCTTTTCATCGTGTGTTCTGTCGTGTTTGCCGCGCAGGAGTTCATGTGGGACTCCTGGCGGTGCAGCTCTCTTTCTTTTGGTTTGGTGTACGGACCCGTGGGATACCCTTATGGCACCCATGGGTGGGGGTACAACCCTGTGCCCCTAGTGTATGTTTTTGGGCACCTGTGGGTGACCCACAGAGCAGGGTATGGACTGGTGGCAGCTCCATGCTGAATTTGACAGGTGCGCGGAGTATCCTCCATTTTGGGATACCCCGGCCCTGCCATTGGGATCAGTTGATTCCTGATGGAAAACAAGATGGCCCCAGTGGCCTCTTGCTTTCTATTACCCATTACCTTGTTTTCCCAAAGTCCTGGGAAGCCCTGACTCTGTCCCTTCCCCCTGACTGGCTGTTGGATGGAAGTGCCATATATGGTGTTGTTGTGAAGGCCCGGCCAGACTAGCTGGAGCCTTCCCGCTGATGTATGTTGTGGGTACCTCCTGTGGGTGGGACCTGGGTGAATAGAGTGCGTGACGAATATGCATTCTGTGTTGTGGGTGTCTAGAATCTGGTAGTTGACACAATGACTGAGACAACCCTGCCCGAAACCGGTATGAATGCAGCTTGGAGTGTTGAATGGCTCGGTACTTGTCCCAATACGCAACTTGTTGTGAGTGTCTGGAGAGAAGTGAATGGCCTGAATACCTCGTGTGCCTGATTGGCTGCCTGCCTGAATGAATGCCTGTAGTGGTGATTGGATGCTTGAGTATGACGCAGAGGAATGAATGGGAGATCAACAGTATATCTGGGGACCTCTCACTGCTAGGAATCGTGTTCAGAAGCTGAAGTCCACTACGACGATTAACTGGATTAACTGATGCTTGACCTTGAAGCCCTGCTGGACGAGAAGAATTGCTGTTGCTCTCCTTCACAATCTGAAAGCTGCTGTGCCTCCAAGGACTGACCCAGAGAGGACCTGGTAAGGCGCCCTCTTCCCGAGCTACGAGGGAACATCGTGCACAGCTGATCTTTGCCAACGCTCCCTGGTAGACAGACGTACGACAGGCTGCCGACCCGATACAGGGACTGCTGCGGAACTCCAAGGAGAAGCACTCGGAATGTTGTCCGCCACTGTCGACGACCGCCGTCGCCGACCGGAGCCGCCGTCCTCCCATTTGCCTAAGAACTTCATTGATCATCGGACGCTCTCGTCTGCATCGTCACCCGCTTGTCTCCCGCTGGAGAAGGCCCGACCGTCGACGTGCCGAGGAGCATCCACCGGTGGGTTTCCCGCCACCTACAGACCGCAGAGACGCCGACGACTCGACGCCCTTGCTGGGCCACAGTTCTTCATCATCTCTTTGCGGTCCAGAACTATTGTCCCCGAGGTGCCCCGCACTCCTCTTCCGTGCAGGACGCCAACGCTCTGTCGTCGATGAGCACCGCTAGGAACGAAGCTGCCACTTCCCTGCCATAGTTCACCCTGTTCACCGTCAGACGTTCGACGAGCCGTGACGCCTGCCTTAAAGGGAGGGCACTCAAGAAGGGCCGTCGATTCCCCGACACCGAACGCCAAGTTCCCCGACACCTCCCGACTATCAGTGGCTCCCGCCTGAAAGGGAGGCACTCAAGAAGGATCGGTCGGTGCATCGTCGGAAAACTCTACTCCACCAGGTACAATCGAACATTATATGGACTGGGCTTGTGCTATATATCTTTATTTACAGGTTGCCCAGGTGGGGGGGGAATCTCCACTCAGAACTGCGCCTAGCGGTAGGGGTCAGTGTTCTGCCCATTGTTTCAACCATTTTACGTTCCTGCCTATCTCTATTGCTGGTTTACTCGCTAATGATCTGTGTGACATTTTTACCGTACAGTTGATGAACTTTAATGAGATTTGATAACATTAGTGGTACCACTCTAGAGGTGTATATATTTATCATTATTGACTTCCAAGTACAAAGTGCGTTATTGTGATCGTGTACATACCTTTGAATATTAATTATATAAAGACTGTGTTTTCAGTCATACAGTGTGTGGACATTCCTTTGTGGGGGTTCAGGCACTACACTGTACTTAAGAACCAGCCTGCATCACCTCCTGAGAAGCTAGGCCTTGATTGCTCGACCACGTACCAATAATAGAGAATCTTGGCTGGGGTCCTCTATGCCGCCTCTCTACCATATAGAGAGCGGAAGTACAGACACCCCCTACCGGTCTTTACACTGGTGGCAGCGGTGGGATGCTTATGGTTTTAAGACTCAGTGTATAACCGTGCCACTTACAAAATATCTGCACTTTATTCGATTAAGGTTTGGGTGTGTACAAAATAACTGCATTACAAGCAATGGAGTCTATTGCGAATGGTAAATTGACTCGGATGAGCTTAGAGGCTCTCCAGAATGCTTGTGAAGCCAGGGAGTTAGACTTTGGGGATAAGTCTAGGGCTGAGCTGATAGCCCTGGTGGACTACCAGACCGATGGTGAAACTCTTGATGAGGGGGAGAATGCAACCAATGAGGACTCTGCCCCTGGGGTTTCTACTGAATCTGTTTCTGGGAATGCTGCCATTCCTGCTGCCTCTGTTCCGAACTCCAGCAATACCTTGGAGCTTGAGTTATTAAGGATGAAATTGGCCTTTAAATATCGCAAGTTGGAGATAAATGCTGAGCTTAAGAAGGAGGAGTTGGCTCAACAAGTGGAGCTCAAGAATAGGGATCTTGAACTCAAAGACAAGGACACTGAATGTCAGAGAATCCAGCTAGAGAAAGCTTGAGTGGAGACTTCAGCGAAACCCAGTGAGAATGTCCGGTCCCCAGCCACTAAATTTATGAAGGATTTGGTTGGTGTGTTTTCGGAGGGTTCTGATATCCTCCAATAGATTGAAGCGTTTGAAATGGCTTGTGCAATTCATGATGTTGACAAAAGAGATTGGGCTAAGTGTCTGCTAAGCAGAGTGCCTCAAACTGGATATGACTGTATTCTGAAGCTGAGTGTGGAAGAACGGGGTCAGTATGAGTGTATGAAATCTGCTTTGATTGCCAAGTTTGGCAAGACACCTACCCAATACCTTAAAAGGTTCAGGGATTTTAAGAAAAGAGAGAATGTGTCTTGGGTCGACCGGGTGAGTGCTGCGCACATGAATATGATGGGGTGGATTGACGGTTACAAGGTGAAAACTTTTGTTGAATTGTCCCACTTATTGTTTTTTGAGCATTCTTCTGAATCCTGTTCACCAGAGCTGTGTCAGTATGTTGCTGACCAGCACATTTTAGATCCCTTTAAGCTGGCTAGGTTGGCTGACAAGTGGGTCTCCCACCGGGTGTCCCCCAAGTACTCCAGTGGGAAGGATAAGGACAAAGAAAAGGGGGCCTCTCAGAAAGCTGAGGAGTCCCAAAAGCAGTCACAGTCGAATAAACCTAAACCCTCCTCTCCTAAGACCCAAAAATCTAGTGGGGATAAGTCATCTGTGGGTGGGAATAAGAGTAGTGGTCCACCTGCTGCAAAGCGAGGCTCCCGGTGGTTCCAGTACCGTACCCCGCACTCCCGGCACTTGTTGGGACTGTGGGGCTCTGGATCACAAAAGGGGTGACTCCAAGTGTAAAGGTAAGGCACTCGGAGTACAGGCTGTCAGCCTGACCTACCCTTACCCCATGTCTGAGGTGGAGGCCACCGTCCTCCCCTCCTCTACCGGGATCACTTTTGGTGCTCCCGTAGAGATTTCCTTAGTGTCCCTTGGGGCCTGGGACCAGTATGCGGAAGTACTGGCGACTATCCCACAGAACAGCCGTAGATTCTTGAGAAGTGTCCTCCTGAATGACCAGCCTTCTACTGGTTTGAGAGACACTGGGGCAAGCATGACAGTGGTGGACAGGACCCTGCTCAAGCCAGAGGACTATGTAGATGCTCCTCTGAGAACCACCAGGTTAGCTGGTGGGCCTCCCAAATTATCGCCTGTAGCCCGAGTGACACTCGTAATTGGAGACAAGACAGCAAAGCTTCCTGTCCTGGTTCAGGACAACGTCCCTGCTAACATTCTGTTAGGTAACGATTTAGTCGAGTTAGGATTGATCACGGATGGTCTTCCCATGACTGCTGCTGCGGTCACTAGGTCACAGGTGACACCGGGACTGGCTGTGAGTCAGGTACCCGAGCCGAAGGCGCGGCCTAAGGCACGACGAAGGAAGAGCAAGAAGGCCACCTCTGTGGAGGGAGTCCCTTTCTCTTCCTGCTGTTCCTACAGCACCCATTGGGATCCATGCTCCGGACGGGCTGGGTCCAGTGGTAAACCCCGTCTCAACTCCTGTGGGAGAAGAGCCAGAAGACTCTCCTGTGGGAGAGGTTCTCAACCCAGAGGATCATCCCGATCTTCAATGCTTGTTGGCTAAAGGGGGACCCTCCCGGGTAGACTTCTGTAAAGGAAAGAGAGAGTGTCCCTCTCTCGAGGGTCTGAGGAAACAGGCCCTGTCCCAGGCACAAGGCGAAGTGCCTAGGACTTTCTGGATTTACTGGGAGGGTGAGCTCCTTGTTAGTGAGCCCACTAAGCCTGAACCTGGTGCCCTCAAGAGGTTGGTGGTACCCCAGGTTTACAGGCCCTTCCTACTGCAGTTGGCGCATGAGGTGCCCTTGGCTGGTCATCTTGGTACCAAGAAGACTAAGCAGAGGCTCTCTGCCCATTTCTACTGGCCTCGGATGGGAGTAGAAGTGGAATCCCACTGCAGGACCTGCCCAACTTGTCAGTTGTCTGGCAAGACTGGAGGCAGTGTCATTGCCCCACTGCAGCCATTGCCAGTGGTTGGCACACCATTTGAGAGGGTGGACATCGACGGTCCCCTCGACCCTCCCACGTCAGGTGGACATCGGTTCATCCTGGTTTTGGTAGATCATGCCACCAGGTACCCTGAGGCTATACCCCTTCGGACTGTTACTGCCAAGGTGGTTTCCCGGGCCCTCCTGGGCATTTTCACCCACGTTGGATTCCCCAAGGAGGTTGTCTCTGACCGAGAATCCAACTTCATGTCTAGTTACATGAAAACCATGTGGAAAGAATGCGGGGTAACCTACAAGTTCTTCACTTCTTACCACCCCCAGACCAATGGTCTGGGTGAGAGATTTAATAAAACTCTCAAGGGCATGCTAGGTGCTTTGGAAGAGCCCCTAAGGAGGAAATGGGATCTCCTCCTGCCATGCCTGCGGTTTGCTTACCGAGAGGTACCTCAAGAGGGTGTTGGTTTCAGCCCCTTTGAGTTGCTCTTTGGACATCCCGTGAGGGGGCCCCTTGCCTTGATCAGAGAAGGTTTGGAAGCCACCCCTCCCGGTCCCGCCAAGCAAGTGGGGGACTATGTGTTAGGCCTCAGACGGAGGATGACACAGATGATGGGACAAGCAGCGGCGAATCTCAAGGCTAGCCAGGAATTGAACAAATACTGGCATGACCTTAAAGCATCGCAAGTGGAGTGGACTCCGGGACAGGAGGTCCTCGTGATGGAGCCTACCAAGCCTCGGGCATTGGCAGATAAATGGACTGGACCCTTCTGGATAGTCTCCAAGATGGGCGAGGTCAATTATCTGGTTGACATGGGAATCCCAGGGGTAGCCCCTCAGGTATTCCATGTTAATAGGCTCAAGCCGTTCCACAGGCGAGCAGAAGTCTCATGTCTCTTGCTGGCTTCAGAGCAAGAAGAGGATGAGAATGAGCCCCTTCCTGATTTGCTGCATAGCAACCCTCAGGATGGCTCCGTGGAGGGAGTGCAGCTCTCTCCAGATTTGACAACCGAGCAGCAGAGGGCCTGCAGGACTTTGCTCCAGCAGTATGCCTCTCTGTTTTCGCTGACGCCAGGCCTTACACTGTGGTGTAAGCACGAGATTGACACTGGTGACAGCGTGTCTGTCAAGAGCAGGAGCTACCGAATGTCAGATACGGTTAAGAACCACATCCAGGCTGAGGTCGCCAAGATGTTGGATCTGGGTGTTATTGAACCCTCAACCAGTCCCTGGTCCAGTCCAGTGGTCCTTGTCCCCAAGGCAAGTTCCCAGGCCGGTACCAAGGATTGGAGGTTCTGTGTGGACTACCGAGGAGTCAATGCCATCACCAAAACTGACGCGCACCCACTGCCCGGGGCTGATGAGCTCGTGGACACCAAAGGTGCTGCCAAATTTGTAGCACCTTTGACCTCACCTCAGGCTATTGGCAAATAGCTCTGACGGACCATGCCAAGGAAAAGACGGCATTCTCCACCGCAGAGGGACTCTACCAGTTTAGGGTCATGCCTTTTGGGTTAAAGAATGCCCCTGCCACCTTCCAGAGATTGGTCAATCATGCTCTCAGTGGGCTGGAAGCCTTTTGTGTGACTTATTTAGACGACACATTGCCGTCTACAGTTCCACTTGGGAAGAGCACTTGACACATCTGGGTAGAGTGTTGCAGGCCTTAAAAAGGGCTAACCTCACTATCAAGGCCACCAAGTGCCAGGTAGCTCAGGGGAAAGCCACGTATCTTGGTCATGAGGTAGGAGGGGGTCAAATCCAACCTCTCCCCAGTAAGGTACAGGATGTACAGGATTGGGAGACTCCCACTACCACTCCCAAACCCAGGTGAGAGCCTTTTTGGGCTTCACTGGGTACTATCGCAATTTCATGGCGGACTATGGAACCATAGCTGCACCACTGACAGCTCTGACTTCACCCAAGCAGCCTAGGAAGGTCAATTGGACTGAAGACTGTCAGAGGGCCTTTCAAGGCTTGAAAGAAAGTCTGTGTCGGGCACCCGTGTTGTGTGCGCCTGACTACAGCCGATCCTTTATCGTCCAGACGGATGCCTGCGGCACCGGAATTGGAGCTGTCTTGTCCCAATTAGATGACAAAGGGAGAGAACATCCTATCATATTCATCAGTAGACAACTCAAGGGTAGAGAACTTAGGTGGGCTACTGTTGAAAAGGAGTGTTTTAGTATAGTTTGGAGCCTTAGGCGTTTTAGGCCTTACGGGGTCTACCTTCAAGGTCCAAACAGATCATAAGCCCCTAAAGTGGCTTATGCAGATGAAGGGTGAGAACCCGAAACTGCTCAGGTGGTCCATTAGCCTGCAAGGGCTAGACTTCACCATACAGCACAGACCAGGGAAGAGTCACGATAATGCAGATGGCCTTTCCAGAAGGTATGTTGACAGTCTGGATGAGGGTGTCTATCCCGTGGGAGATTAGGCACCCTCCACCTCAGTCTGGGGGGGCGACTGTGATGCTGGAAATGCATCGGAGGGACAGGGCCTCCGTATCCTTGTCCTTTACTGCTTTTCATCGTGTGTTCTGTCGTGTTTTCCGCGCAGGAGTTCATGTGGGACTCCTGGCGGTGCAGCTCTCTTTCTTTTCGTTTGATGAACGGACCTGTGGGATACCCTTATGGCACCCATGGGTGGGGGGTACAACAAGAGCAGGGTATGGGCTGGTGGCAGCTCCATGCTGAATTTGACAGGTGCGTGGAGTATCCTCCATTTTGGGATACCCCGGCCCTGCCATTGGGATCAGTTGATTCCTGATGGAAAACAAGATGGCCCCGGTGGCCTCTTGCTTTCCATTACCCATTACCTTGTTTTCCCAAAGTCCTGGGAAGCCCTGACTCTGTCCCTTCCCCCTGACTGGCTGTTGGATGGAAGTGCCATATATGGTGTTGTTGTGAAGGCCCGGCCAGACTAGCTGGAGCCTTCTCGGTGATGTATGTTGTGGGTACCTCCTGTGGGTGGGACCTGGGTGAATAGAGTGTGTGACGAATATGCATTCTGTGTTGTGGGTGTCTAGTATCTGGTGGTTGACACAATGACTGAGACAACCCTGCCCGAAACCGGTATGAATGCAGCTTGGAGTGTTGAATGGCTCGGTACTTGTCCCAATACGCAACTTGTTGTGAGTATCTGGAGAGAAGTGAATGGCCTGAATACCTCGTGTGCCTGATTGGCTGCCTGCCTGCATGAATGCCCGTAGTCGTGATTGGATGCTTGAGTGTGACCCAGCGGAATGAATGGGAGATCAACAGTATATCTGGGGACCTCTCACTGCTAGGAATCGTGTTCAGAAGCTGAAGTCCACTACAACGAGTAACTGGATTAACTGACGCTTGACCTTGAAGCCCTGCTGGACGAGAAGAAATGCTGCTGCTCTCCTTCACAATCTGAAAGCTGCTGTGCCTCCAAAGACTGACCCAGAGAGGACCTGGTAAGGCGCCCTCTTTCCGAGCTACGAGGGACCATCGTGCACAGCTGATCTTTTCCAACGCTCCCTGGTAGACAGACCTACGACAGGCTGCCGACCCGATACGGGGACTGCTGCGGAACTCCAAGGAGAAGCACTCGGACTGTTTCCCGCCACTGTCGACGACCGCCGTCGCGGACCGGAGCCGCCGTGCTCCCGTTTGCCTAAGAACTTCATTGATCATCGGACGCTCTCGTCTGCATCGTCACCCGCTTGTCTCCCGCTGGAGAATGCCCGACCGTCGACGCGCCGAGGAGCATCCACCGGTGGGTTTCCCGCCACCTACAGACCGCAGAGACGCCGACGACTTGACGCCCTTGCTGGGCCACAGTTCTTCATCATCTCTTTGCGGTCCAGAACTATTGTCACCGAGGTGCCCCGCACGCCTCTTCCGTGCAGGACGCCAACGCTCTGTCGTCGACGAGCAACGCTAGGAACGAAGCTGCCACTTCCCTGCCATAGTTCACCCTGTTCACCGTCGGACGTTCGACGACCCGCAACTCCTGCCTTAAAGGGAGGGCACTCAAGAAGGGCAGTCGATTCCCTGACACTGAACGCCAAGTTCCCCGACACCTCTCAACGATCTGTGGCTCCCGCCTGAAAGGGAGGCACTCAAGAAGGATCGGTCGGTGCATCGTCAGAGAACTCTACTCCACCAGGTACATTGGGGGGGTAAAACCTTAATAGGAAGAAGTAAGACTATCGAACATTATATGGACTGGGCTTGTGCTATATATCTTTATTTACAGGTTGCCCAGGTGGGGGGATCTCCACTCAGAACTGCGCCTAGCGGTAGGGGTCAGTGTTCTGCCCATTGTTTCAACCATCTTACGTTCCTGACTATCTCTATTGTTGGTTTACTCGTTATTGATCTGTGTGACATTTTTACCGTACAGTTGATGCACTTTAATGAGATTTGATAACATTAGTGTTACCACTCTAGACGTGTATATATTTATCATTATTGACTTCCAAGTACAAAGTGCGTTATTGTGATCATGTACATACCTTTGAATATTAATTATATAAAGACTGTGTTTTCAGTAATACAGAGTGTGGACATTCCTTTGTGGGGGTTCGGGGACTACACTGTACTTAAGAACCAGCCTGCATCACCTCCTGAGAACCTAGGCCTTGATTGCACGACCACGTACCAATAATAGAGAATTTTGGCTGGGGTCCTCTGTGTCTCTCCTCTACCATATAGAGAGCGGAAGTACAGACACCCCCTACCGGTCTTTACACTGTCAGGCCTCAGTGTACCGCAGTCACAGAAGCCGGGGAAGGTGTGGGGCTTGAACTCAGTCCTGCCTTGGGACTGAAGGAAGAATTTCTGACCAGGTTTTGTCAGGTTGGCCAAGGACATGGCAGGTTCAGCAGTTTTGGTCTACGTCAACTCGTCATTAGTTGTCAAATTAAAAAGGTCCATGCCCTGAAAGGGCAGATCCAGGATCCGCTCTTGCACGTCGGTTGAGAACTTTGTGGCATGCATCCACACCGTCGTCCTCATCTCGACCCCAAGGCACAGCCCTCTGCTGGCTGTGTCGATGTGGGAGACTGAAGACTCCATGAGATTCTGCCCAATGGCCTGGGCATTCTCCAGGCTGGCCTTGAAGGAGGCTTGCTTGTCCGAAGGGAGGTTGGGCAGGAATTCCCTGAGCTCCCGCTGGTTAGCCGCAGCAAAGAGGGCGTCTGCGTTAGATTGACGCAGATACAGTCCTGAGATGGAGTAACTGTCACGCTGATCACCTTCCGCCCCCTGCTCCTCACCTGAAGATCCTGGGACACTGGATGACTTCTTCCGTAGTACCTTGGAACGTTCTTTAGATGGTTTCTCCTTTGACTTCCTGTCATGCAAGTAAGGCCTGGCTCCCTAGGAGGCCACCTCGACAGGGAATGGGACCTGTCTTGAGGGGGGCCCCGAGGAGCCAAGCCCCAAAAAGACAGGGAAAAAGCCGATGGATGGCACAAAAAACCCTGCAGGCAGTTCCAGGAAGGATACTCGAGTCGAGTATAGTTGCAATAGGCAGACCGGTAAAGTTCTGGGGTGACTCTTATCTTCTCAGGATCCCATAGGAAGCAAACTGGCGGGAATAATAAACCATCTGTGAGAAGTCACAGAAGGATCCGTAAATGATTCAGGAGAGCGATGAAAGCAGAACGATAAGAAAGAGAGGAAGAGACTAGAAGCTATGGATAGTCCCGAACCCAAAGGATAGGCAGTACCCCGAAGTTAATAGAGGTGAACGCAAGGAGGCGCGAGAGTGGCGGAGGATACCGCGAGTCGGAACGGCGAGGCGTCGAAGGTAAGAAAACAGAGTGGAATGAAGAGCGGCAGACGCCGGAGAACGAAGGAAGCAAGGTAAATCGTAGGCTGGACAAGTGGTGTGCAGGGCAGGTAGAAAACGGAAGGAGGCTGGGGGGGGAGGCTACTCGGAGGAGTAGCCGAGCGAGCGTATCGATGGAAATCACAGATACAACGCGCAGGTAAGTGGGCGGGGCTGGTTTAAATAGCGATGGCGGCCATATTGGTTGAGGGCTAGGCCGTTACTGTCAGGTTCTCCGTGGCAGTGCTTTCCAATCGTGCCATAGCTTCCAGGGGCGGATCATGACAGTATGGCCTCTCTCTCCCCGGAAACCCCCTGGTTTTCCTGGATACCTCCGATGAAACCCTTTTACGAGTCTGGGTGCGTGAAGATGGCATCTGGGTTCCCACGTCCTTTCATCTTCGGAATATCCCTTCCAATGGACCAGATATTGGAGTCTCCCTCGGTGGTAACGTGAATCCACTAAGTACTCCACCTCGTATTCTTGGGATTCCTTTACCTTCGGTGTTTTAGTCTTCTGAGTCTTGCGGTGAAAAGGATCCTCCTTGTATTCCTTGAGTAATGAGGTGTGGAAGACTGGATGTACTCTTTGAAGACCCTTAGGTAAGCGTAGTTCATAAGCTACGGGGTTGATCTGTCTGATGATGGGATAAGGACCCAGGTATCGAGGTGCGAATTTGCCTGTGTGTATCCATCTAGGAAGATGTTTGGTAGATAACCAGACTCTCTGTCCTGGCTTCCATTCTGGGTTGGATCGGCGACTATCCGCCCATTTTTTCTGTGTGAGCTGACTGCCTTCCAGTGCTTCTCTAGCCATCTTATGAACCTCCTTGAGTTCCGACAACCTGTCGTCTATGGCAGGAGATTGGGTAGGTTGCATTCCGGTCCAGGGTATTTGTTGTGGATGATACCCGTAAGTGCAGTAGAATGGACTCATGAGAATGGACGTGTGGTAATTATTATTATAGGCGAATTCGGCCTGAGAGAGAAAGGCTGACCATCTTTCTTGTTTGTGACTACAGAAACACCTTAAATATTGTTCCAACCCAGCATTGAGTCTCTCGGTTTGTCCGTTAGTTTGGGGGTGAAAACCAGAGGAAAGTGCTCGGCTGATACCCAATTGGTGACATAGTAATGTCCAGAATTTGGAGGTGAATTGGGTTCCGCGGTCCGAAATAATGGTCCGAGGCAATCCATGAAGACGAATAACATCTCTGAGAAAGATCGAAGCCGTCTCTGGAGCTGACGGAAGACCTGAAAGAGCAGAAAAATGAGCCATCTTGCTGCAGGTGTCTACAGTGACCATAATTGCTGTCTTATTTTCGGATTCCGGTAGGTCAACAATAAAATCCATGGAAATCAGTTCCCAGGGTCTAGTGGGTAGGATAGGCTGTTGCAACTTGCCCAAAGGTTTGCCTGTTTGGTACTTGTTGGCGGCGCATACGGGACAGGTGGTTACATATCTTTTTACATCCTTGGGTAGTTCTGGCCACCAGAATCTGCGACCTATGAGTTCCTGTGTTTTCTTGATACCTGGGTGTCCCGCTAGGGGGGTATCGTGGCACCACGAAAGTATCTGTTCCTGAAGCTCTTTGGAAGGGAGAAACAGTTTAGTACCATGGTAGAATAGACCGTCATTGGCCTGAGTGATGGATGCGGGTATGGCCGGTAGATGACTGTAGTGGGTTACCAGATCTTGTAGAAATGGCACGACCCTAGCCATAATCTTCAGATTTGGGAACAAGAGGTCATGCTCTTGTGGGAGGTTGTCTTCCTCTCCTTGGCATCTGGAGAGTGCGTCTGCCATCTTGTTTTCAGTACCCGGTACATATGAAATGGTGGACTCAAATTGGGAAAAGTAATAGGCCCATCTGGCATGTCGAGCATTGGTGCACTCCATCTGCTGCAATACCCGGAGGTTGCGATGATCTGTAAGTATTTGGAATGGGTAAGCTGCTCCCAAGAGTAGGTGCCTCCACTCTTGACAGGCTGATTTTATGGCAAGCAATTCTCTTTCCAGAACTGAGTAATTACGTTCGCTTTTCGTCAGAGTCCTTGAGTAGTATGCGACTGGGTGTTTGAGGCCATCATCCGTTCTTTGTAGAAGTACGGCTCCCAGTGCTCCTCCAGACGCGTCTGTTTCCACGATAAAGGGTCTTGTTTGATCAGGTTGTACAAGTATGGGAGCCGAAGTAAATAACTCCTTAAGGCGAAAAAACGACCTCTTCTGTTCTGGACCAAAAACGTACTAAACTCCTTTCTTGAGAAGACTGGTAATAGGTAACATCAGGTCGGAAAAATTAGGGATGAACTGGCGATAGAAATTAGCTAAACCCAAGAATATTTGAACCTCCTTTATACCTCTAGGTTCTTTCCATTCGATGATGGCTCTAATCTTCTCGGGTTCCATCTGGATTCCTTTCTTGGATAGGATATAACCTAGATAAGAAACAGATGTTACTTCGAACTGGCATTTCTCGGGTTTGACCCGAAGACAGTTAGACAGGAGTCGGTGTAACACCTGTCTCACATGGTCTTGGTGTTCTTGAAGGCTTTCTGAGTAGATAAGGATGTCATCCAAATAAATGACAACTGACACAAACAACATGTCAGAAAAGATCTTATCTATAAATCTTTGGAAAACAGCAGGGGCATTCACGAGACCAAAGGGCATGACACGATATTCGTATAACCCGAATGGGGTCCGAAATGCGGTCTTCCATTCGTCGCCTGTCCTTATCCGGAGAAGATGATAGGCTCCCCTGAGGTCTAGTTTCGTGAAATAAGAGGCCCCTCTGACCGCTTCCAGAATGTCTCTGATTAAAGGCATAGGATAGCGGTCACGCACAGTGATTTGGTTGAGACCCCTGTAATCAGTACAAGGTCGTAATTCGGTGGTGTCTTTTTTGGGGATGAAGAATAACGATGCTCCCCCGGACGATCGGGATTCTTGAATGAGTCCATTCTGAAGGTTGTCGTCCAAGTAGATCCGTAAGGCTAGTTTTTCGGAAGGAGACAAAGTATACATTCTACCAAAGGGAACCACGGACCCTGGAAGGAGATCTAAGGCACAGTCTTCTGGTCGATTGGGAGGTAAGAGCTTGGGTACAGAGTCCTGAAAAACCTCAGCATATTCCTGGTATCGTAGGGGAATGGCAGCTACCACCTTACACTGGGGTGCTTGGTGCTCCCTGTTCTCTCCCTGGGTAGGGGGATTGATGGTACAGTGGTCCTTACAATAAGTAGAGTCAAAACGCACAACATTGGTGGTCCAATTAATCTGAGGGTTGTGCCGTCTGAGCCATGGAATCCCTATCACCAAAGGAAAATGTGCTGCTCGAATCAGGTCAAATATCATAGATTCATGGTGTTCTCCTAAGACCAAATGCAAGGGTAAAGTCTCGGAATCTATGGGGCCTGAGGACAAGGGCTCGCCGTCTACCCCTTCTACAGGGATAGGTTTCTCCTTGCGTTTAATGGCGATTCGTTGTGCCTTAGCCCATTCGATATCCATAAAGTTTCCTGCGGCTCCGCAGTCCAGCATAGCTAGAACTTCTATGGGGGAGGATTCTGTAGTCCATAGTTGAACTCGAAAGATCATTAGACTGTTGTCTTCTCTTAGTTCCGAGGGTCGGGTAAGGTTGCAAGGGCTGCTTCTTGTTCCCCCGAGACCTCCCTTGCAAAGGACCGAGGGTTGGAGTTTTCCTTTCGTCGTGGAGGGACTTCCGGGCAGTCCCTGAGTAAATGCTTTGAGGAGCCGCAGTATAAACAGAGGCCGGAGTCTCTCCTTCTCTTGCGTTCGGTAGCCGTCAAAGGACCTCGGGCTGTTCCTATCTGCATCGGTTCTTCTGATGTCGGCATGTCTCTGGGGGGATGTGGAGCAGGGCTAGGTGATGGTAGATTGAGCCGAGGTCTCCTCCTTTCCTGTCGGCGTTCAGATAGCCGGTATTCCAATTGTAGGGTCAGTGTCATGAGATCTTGGAACGACGGTGGGCGAGCTACCCTAGCCAACTCGTCCTTTAGTTTGTCCTGGAGACCTCTCCTAAATATGGTTTGCTTAGCCGAATCAGGCCAGTCTGTCTTCGCCGCTAGTCTTAGAAATCGGGATATGTAGGTCTGCACGTCTGCGTTCCCCTGTTTCACATCGAGTATTGCCTCAAGAGTGGTGTATAGGACCTCAGGACGATCGAATCTCCCCTTGAAGAGATCCACAAATTGGTCATAGTTGGACAGAGCGGGATCGTTTCTGGTCACCAAAGGGGTGGCCCAGGCCAAGGCATTCCCTGTTAGGTTGGTGATAAGGAAACCGACCCTAGCTCTCGCAGTTTCAAAGGCATAAGGTCGAAAGGTGAAGTGAATTTGGCAGGCGTCTAGGAATTCCTTTAGACCGCCGGGATATCCATCATACTTTCCAAATGTAAGAGGCATAGGCGGCAAATCCCCTTGGTCATCTCTACGGAAGACCATTTGTTGGCGTAAAGCGGCGTTCTCGGTCTTCAGGGCTTGTACTTCTAGAGTTACACTCTGTAAGGCGGCAACCAACTCCTGGTACTGTTCCAGAGAAGCCATGGTTATGTTCGGGCGTTGTATTCTGTCACGCTGATCACCTTCCGCCCCCTGCTCCTCACCTGAAGATCCTGGGACACTGGATGACTTCTTCCGTAGTACCTTGGAACGTTCTTTAGATGGTTTCTCCTTTGACTTCCTGTCATGCAAGTAAGGCCTGGCTCCCTCGGAGGCCACCTCGACAGGGAATGGGACCTGTCTTGAGGGGGGCCCCGAGGAGCCAAGCCCCAAAAAGACAGGGAAAAAGCCGATGGATGGCACAAAAAACCCTGCAGGCAGTTCCAGGAAGGATACTCGAGTCGAGTATAGTTGCAATAGGCAGACCGGTAAAGTTCTGGGGTGACTCTTATCTTCTCAGGATCCCATAGGAAGCAAACTGGCGGGAATAATAAACCATCTGTGAGAAGTCACAGAAGGATCCGTAAATGATTCAGGAGAGCGATGAAAGCAGAACGATAAGAAAGAGAGGAAGAGACTAGAAGCTATGGATAGTCCCGAACCCAAAGGATAGGCAGTACCCCGAAGTTAATAGAGGTGAACGCAAGGAGGCGCGAGAGTGGCGGAGGATACCGCGAGTCGGAACGGCGAGGCGCCGAAGGTAAGAAAACAGAGTGGAATGAAGAGCGGCAGACGCCGGAGAACGAAGGAAGCAAGGTAAATCGTAGGCTGGACAAGTGGTGTGCAGGGCAGGTAGAAAACGGAAGGAGGCTGGGGGGGAGGCTACTCGGAGGAGTAGCCGAGCGAGCGTATCGATGGAAATCACAGATACAACGCGCAGGTAAGTGGGCGGGGCTGGTTTAAATAGCGATGGCGGCCATATTGGTTGAGGGCTAGGCCGTTACTGTCAGGTTCTCCGTGGCAGTGCTTTCCAATCGTGCCATAGCTTCCAGGGGCGGATCATGACAGTAACAGTGCTTTCCCAAAAACTCAAGGACTTTGTTCTCCTTGGAGAGGCAACTGGAGGTGGCACCCATGGAGGAAGACGACAAAGGCGATGGCTTAGAATACAACGAGGCTGCAGCCACCACAGAGGAATGGGGCTGCGGAAGGGAGGCAAGGCTTGGCTCCCCGTCCATCAGCCTAAACCTGCTGTCCAACTTCTTTTTCATTTAGGCGTTGGCCCTGGCTTTCTCCCAGACCTTTTGCGCCACCTGCAGGACATCCTTCTGGAGCGGGATGCCAGACTGGAACGTGGTGCATTTCCCCAAGACCTCTGCTAGCACACCCAACTCCTGGGGGACTTCCCCGGGAGGAGGGAGCCCAAAGAACTCCTCCAGGCCCTGAAGGCAGTCATGAAAGGCCGAATGGATGCCGAGGGCTCATCGTCCTGGCTGTCATCGTCATCCTCGTCCCCCCCTTTTTTTCCACAGTCCGAGGGGAATCCGGGCCCTGGGACACAGGTGTCGGAGTGGCGCCAACATAAAGACAGGACGGCAATAAAAATACAAAGAAACAGGACACTTGGTCTGTGGAGGAAGACCAAACATTGGTGTGTTTAGTATATATTACTAACTGTCTTGTAGTCCAATTCATTTAAATAGGAGTGTTTTCAGCTTTTTTCCGAAAACAAGTTGATTTGTCTCTAATCTTAGGTTTTGGGGCAGGCCATTTTAGATTGTGGCTGCACGGATCGGAAAGGCTATGACTAGGCCGTTTGCTTTCTTGTGTGGTTTTACTATAATGGTGCTTCTGACCTGAGTGAACGTGCTGGTAAGTATTGGGTAATCTTTGATTTCAGATATGTTGGAGATTTCCCCATATAGGCACTTGTGAACTAGGGTCATGGATTTAAACAGCACTTGATCTTCACTCTTCAACCAACGTAGCTCTTTCCGAGCTTTGCTGTTATGTTCCGTGCTCCGTTTCGGTTTGATTTTTCTGACTGTGTTGTTTTGTACTAGCTGATATTTCTTCAAACTTTGCTTGTTGGCTCCAAGTAGTAGGGGCTTGATTGCTCTGAGCAGTATGCACAGTTTTTATTCACACAGGATGTTTGAGTTTCAGAGCTTAAGGAGGCCTCTAGTGTCATGCCCAGGGTCTTAACCTTGTTCACTACCTGTATCTGTGTGTCTTTGATTTTGAAGGAGTTGTATTTCAGAGATAGCTAGCCCCAAGCCTGATTGGAACCAAAGATCATTAGTTTGGTCTTTTTGCTGTTTGGACACATCCAGTTGTGATCCATCCAAGATTCTTTAGTATTGTATAGATCAGTGATTGTCTGGCTGTCTTTTTCGTAATCACCACTTATTTCTACTACTAGCTGTGTATCGTCAGTGTATGAACCGGTGGAGGGACCGGTAGCACAGGAGGAACAGGAGGGGTACTGTGAGAAACCTGAAGGTGTCTCACCTACTAGTCACTGGGATCTGTGATCCAGGTGGCCAGGACATGGCCATCGCTATTGGATTCAGTTCCTGGGGGTGGACCAGTGCGGGAAGATCACCTGCATGGGGGTTCTTCGGGGAGTGGACGTGGGACACCGACGGGTGAGATGCGGTACCCCCTTGCTTATAACACATTTTCCCCAGCCTATCCCATAGGAAATGCAAAAGCTCTACCCCCTTTTCCTATTTTCCTATACGAACACTTTCTTGCACCGCGAAAGACGATGGACTAACACCAGAGCCGTTTATCTGACATGTCCCAACACAAGGGTCAGGCAGAGTCAGGCAATTGCGGATAACTATGCACACCTGACGGCCCTTTCCTTTCCCCACAGAGATAAAAGGAAGAGCACGAAAGCACACTTTGAGCAAGGCCAAAAGCGCGAAGAAGCAGTTATTCCAGGACGGCAGTTCAAACAAAGGAGAAAGGCGGAGGAAACCGAAAGGACGACAAGTAGGGAATTACCTTTGCCCTTTTCAACCCAGACCCACAAAGCCTTCCATAGAGGAACAGTAAGACTAGGAATTATAGCTGGTGATTACTGTAGGCGCTGTTTGCGGTACACAGGCCCTCCCACACTGATAGACAGGGTAGGGATAAGAGCTTGCTGCCGTGGTACCGTCCTCGACTCCAGCAGAGGAAAAGCAAACGGGTTCAGCAAAGCGGGTGAGTGAGAACAAACTGGTAGTAGACCGGACATTGGCAACATTTATTTAAAGGAAATAAGTTAATAGACAGTGGTCTTTTTGTGAAACAAACTTGGTACTAAAGATAGAGTGGTCCAGGGCTACATGGGCTTCCATACAAATGTCTCTAACTAGTACCCCTCTTGTATGGAAAGTGAAAGTAATACACTGACTGTTTGGTTAACAAAACTACCAAACCAGGAGGCCTAAGGGAGGCAGACGTAAAGGGTCAAAGTGGCCATACAACGGTTGAGTAAAAACCCCTTGTACAGTCAAAAGTCTTTGACACATGGTGAATTGGAAAGCCAAGTGAACTGCATTGTGGTGACAAACGTGAAACCGTCTGAGGGATGTCCACATTGGGTTGTTGGTCTGAGCACGATTGAGGGAGGCCGACCTTGTGAAAGGGATCGGAGCCCGGCTGAGGGGTATCCACGGGTGAAGAGTAATCGCCCGATGTGAAGAAACAGGAACTTTTGTTTGTTGTTTGTGATGCAGCAAGCCCACTGAAGCAAGAGACTTTGCATAAAGAGACTTGGGCACAGAAGACCCTGATCAGAGAAAAAGGAACAGAAAACTCGGGCCGGAGAAGCCCCAGAAGTGTGCTGTGCTCGAGTCCCGCCTTGTTCTGTGCTTCAAACGTAGGGAAGGGAGACCCTGACTACAACATACTGACTTTTCCTTTTGAGAACATTTCTTTCTTTCTTTCTTTGTGAACATTATCCCGCACTATTTTGTATTTAGAGGTAAGGACTGGCAATAGGTTTTTCTTAGTACAGGCCCTTTTTATTTGACTAGACTCCACTAGGACTGTGTTATTATTTGATGGTCGTAGCTTGCTCCCATCTTAGATTTAGGTTTAGATTAGGCATTTATCTCACCCATTTTTACAGTATAATAAACACTATTGAACTGTGATCACTTGTGTCTGTCTTGTTTGTTTTGATACCCTGCCTTCCTTACAGTACCCAGAGGTGGAGGCCAGAGCGGTGCCACCTGCAGGATGACCTCCTTTACAATGTCCTCCAGAATCCCCTTCATCTGAGGGGAGCTCTTGAAAAAGCGGTCCTCACCAGCTGCCGGGTCCCTAGTGGCCCGGCCCTCTGAGGCACTGAGCATCCTTACCTGGTCAAAGCACTGAGACACCTGGTGCGTGTAGCTTAATGGCTGTGATTGGTAGATGTAGCCTGAGGGGACCTAAAACCTGCACCATAGGATCCACTGCTGTTTACAGAGGGAAAGGGGCTGGGATCGTCCTGCAATGCCCATTCGATGGGCGAAAGCACTGGTGGGCCCTCAGCTGGATCCAAGATGGCTGCCTGCCTGGCAGGCTCTGCCACATGCCGCTCACCCATTCTGGAGAATTGTGCCACGCCCTGGGCGGGAGGGAGCGAAGGCTCCGAGCCAAGAGAGTCCTCAGACGACGGAGGATACATCTTGGATCTTGCACCCAAAGCAGAGGCGTCAACACCAGAGATCGCTCTGGTAGGCGCTGAGCCCTCAGTCTGATGGCCGGTAGTCATAACACCCTTACCCACAACCTCAGAGCGAACTCCAGTAGGCTGTACCCTCTCAGCACCTGTGCCGGTAGCCGTGCTGGATCTAGCCAAGGTCAGACTCTTGGAGGTGGCACTCAACGATCCCTTGAAGAGGACCACCTTGATTGCCCTTCTGAAAGCAGCCTGGAATGCCCCCTGAACCCCTTGGCTTGGGAGCCGGTATCCTGGAAGGCCTCAGGTCTGTCCCCATATCGTGCACCCCCAGGCCTATCGATCCATGAGAACCCTGGGGAAGGAGTATCTGCTCTGTGGAGCCATGTTCAACAGAGGGCCTACCTTGCCCTGACAAGTGGACCGTAAGGTGGTGCGGAGGAGAAGTGTGGAAGGTCTCCCTCCACCGTGACAAACGCTTCTTCAATACCCTGTGACCGAGAGCGCTGAAGGCCGAACATGAGCCCCAGTGCTGTTCAGAGTGCATGGGGGTCTGAGGCCGGAATGAGCAGTCGTATGAGGCACATCTCATGAATCCTCCTGCGGCGAGCCACCGAAGGAAAGTGAGAATTGAAAAAATAAATATGAGGAGCAAACAGAAAGCAAAAAAAAAAAATTAATAAAAAATAAAAACTCTCCACGCTGGCCGCCAGGTCCGACACCATCCATGCAGAAAAAGGAAATGAGGTGAGGCGGCGGAGGGTAGGGCCTCGTGGGCGTTCCCACGTCCGAAGCCGCGCCCCGGCCGCTACATTAAATTTAAAGGGGAAGCTCAATTTTGCGCTGCCAAAGGCTGTGGTACCATCTCCATGTTGCGGGACGTCCACAAGAATGAAATAAAGGGGACAGGATGTATGAGTAATACATATTTATATTAATTTTGTATCAAAGAATATTCATTTTCTATATGCATTTTATATAAAAAAGATATACATTTGATTTGATATTTTTTATATCGAATATATATTAACTGTATATCAAATCTATATCCATCTACAAACTCTAGTCTGTGTCATTAAAATGATATCATCATTGCATCATCTATACTATCTATAAAATGTAATATTTGCTTCTCATCACATTAAAAGGCCAAACCCACGCCGCCCTCATTGCCGCGTCACGTCGCAAAACCCTAAACTCAAAGTCAGTCTTTAGAGCTCACTTCGCCCTCCATAGTCCCTTCTTTCCCTCTGGCACCTACCATGTCATCCTAACGAACCGTGAGCTCTTTACTCACTTCCTTGACGACACCAACATCCTCAACCAGAGCCAACTTGGAACTTTGAGCACACCTCGAAACAACAAAGATCTTAAAGACCATTATACTGACTCCAGTAATTCACTGCAACCAATCAACACTCGGTCACCCACATACCCTGTTTCCTTGTATCTCTACTGCCAACCCTAATGCCTCCATGGTCCGAACAATTTGCAATTCCAGCTGTTCGGCACAATTATCTGCTACCTCTGTTCTGCATTCTCTAAACTGCCACACTATCAGCTCGCTAAGTTGTCCATACAACAATGTACATCACTGTTATCATGCTATTGCTAATGCTGTTTGTTCGCACAAGTCTACCTTACTCCCGATACACAATGCTGCTGTCGATGTATCATGCAATGCCTTTGCTGACCTATGTATTAATGCACAGGATGACTCCCTGCACAACGTATCTGTCACTCCTCTAATCACACAGTGTACATACCAACTTCTGCCTCTCCTGCTCACCTTCTCACCTACATGCAAGCCCCGACCCCCCCCCCATATCACTAACCACGGTGGATGATATACTGCCCACTGCTACACCTCCCCAATGCCACAACCACAAGGCCTAAACATTACCCCAACAACTCTTCCCCTGGTTGCCCGCCCTAATATGGATTGGCGCTCCAACCCAACACAGTTCCCAAACAAACTACCACAAGCAGCCCACATCACCCTCCAAACACATCAAATCTAGCACTCATTCTGCCTAGGCGGAGCCCACCTACACAGGCACTGCTCCAGACTGCAGAGCCCCCTCCTTCACACCGAATCCAAACATCCGATCACCTCTACCCCCCCAGAGCAGTATCTGGCACCCTGCCTAGGCGCAGCCCGCCTACACAGGCTCAGCTCCAGATTGCAGAGCCCCCTACATTTCCATGAAACAACAAACTACTGCCCAGAAGTCCAGGACAATACTCCCTCACTCTCACCTTCTCCTCTCTTTGTGGCGACTATCACCCCCCACTTCCTCCATCTAAACCCACCTCCAACATCCCATTACCCCTTTCTCCTACCTCATCTAATATCTTAGCTTGTGCACTGGTTAATGCCCGTTCTATCTGCGCTCACACCTCCGATTCCCATGATCTCCTACTAGCTAACCACCTAGATATGTTAGCCATATCAGAAATATGGCTACACAAGGCTGAATGACCATACCCATCACTCGCCTTACCCACTGGTTACTCCATCCTAGGAACTGATCGATAAGACGGCCAAGGAGTAGGAGTTGCCATCATCTCCAAATCCACACTCCCCGTTACAGCCTCCCCCCCCTCCAGTCTCTCCCGGGCTACAAACTCTTACTAGCCAAGATGAAATCTTCGACCCCAAACCACCATAAACATAATACTCCTATACAGCCAGCCTTCCAATACTGGCTCACCTGACACCGACATCCCCCTACTTACTCATCACCACCCTCCTTGAGCCTAACACCAAACTTATACTCCTAGGAGATTTCAATCTCTACTTCAAAGACCCTGCCGACCAGAAGGCTACCACCCTCACTACAACCCTCGAAGAGATGAACCTTACTCAAATGGTCCTCTCCCCGACGCATAGCAAAGGAAGGATCCTTGACTGGATACTCTTTGTGCAACACACCTCTCCAAGTTACCTCCATTGACACCCTCCCATGGATAAATCATTCACTAATCTGCTTTACTCTAGCCAACATCACTAAAACCTCACCCACTACTGGGGACCACCCCTGCATCACCACTAGACACACACGCAAACTCACTTCTGAACAACTAGCCCCTTCTATCCTGGCCTCACTTGAATCACCGTCAGACGATGCAAACCCTGAAGTCATTTTAGCAGCTTACACCAGCGCACTGCTCACTGCACTAGATGAACACGCTCCCCTCAAAACTACCTCTCGCTAAAAAAGCAATCCACAGAACTGGTTCACAGACGAACTAGCCTCCCTCTGCAAACAAAAACGTGTCATAGAACATCTTTGTGGAAAAAAACCCACCCCTCCTGAAAAAGCTGCCTTCCATTGTTCTACCTGCACCTACAAAACAGCCATCATTGTCACCAAAGCAAAGATTTACAATACCAGAATCTCTGAAGCTAGCTCTAATATTAAAGAGCTTTGCAAAATCCTGAGAGAGCTGGAAAGCCCAATTCCCCCCCACACACCCCCCCGACTGATAGATTTCCAAAAACAAAGCATGGTGTTCGCTAATCCAATACGCCCTTGCTACAAAAACCAACAACTTCAGGAATAACGCCATACTTAAAAAGTCCCACTTACCTCCCACACCGCTCGTCCCTAGGGATACTTCCACCCTTACCCACCAACAACTCTCTACAATTTCAGTTCTCCACCATCTCTCCATCTGAAGTGCTCACCACCATCCAGCACTTGAAAGCTGCTAACTGCTATGGAGGCATATGCCTAGCTCACATTGTCAAAATGTGTGCAGAAACCCTAGCTCCCACCATCGCCAACTTCATTAATGCTGTTTTCAAATCCAGTTTTAGTCCCAATTCCATCAAAGAAGCCTGGGTCACGCCACTCCTGAAGAAACCTACCCTAGACTCCACCACCCCCACTAATTACCGCCCGATCATTAAGAGTACCCTACCTCCTCCAAATTGTGGATCGCACTGCTTACTCGCAATTCCAAACCCACCTCAAAAACCATAACCTCCTAGATACCCACCAATCAGGTTTCAGACCTAGACACAGCACTGAATCCGCTCTCCTTGATCTAAAAATTCAGCTTGAATACATCAGGGACAAGGTTAAGCTTGCCATCTACGTGCTACTAGATCTCTCAGCAGCATTCGATTTAGTAGATCACGCAATGCTATGCCGACACCTCAACTCAAATCTCAATCTCTCCCCCAAAGCTACCCTATGGATCAAATCCTTCCCATCTGGATGATCCACAAGAGTATTCATGGGCACCGGAGCACCTCATCCCATCCCATCCCAGCCTCTCATGGCGTCCCAAGGCTCCTGCCTCTCCCCCACCCTGTACAACATGTACACCAAACCCCTCTTTGACCACTGGGATAGCCTTAATATACCATACACCAACTTCGCTGACGACATGCAGGTCCTCCTCAAAATCACTGGAAACTATGATGTAGACTCCATCAACATCAACCGTATCTATAGCAACATTCAGGCATGGATGGCCACCCACCATATCTGCCTGAACGATAAGACTGAGCTCCTTTATAGTGGGATCTCCTCACCGCCTAAAACTCTTTAGTCCTGATTTCCCCTCCTTTTGCATTGCCCATGTCAAAACGCTGGGTGTTTACCTTGATGCAGAACTCAACATGCAGAAATACGTCAAAGCAATTGCTGCGTCCACTTGCTTACTCCACCAAACTTATTAATCTCTCCAGAAAATTCCTTACCCCCACTTACTACCTCACCTTAGCCAGGGCTATCATAGGCAGTAAACTCGACTACTGTAACACCATCCTAGCAGGAAGATCAGCCAAAAACATCAACAAACCACAACTGATTCAAAACAAAGCACTCAGTTGTCTGGGGACTGAAATGCTCTGACCATATCTCACTTGACGTGAGGCGCACTGGCTTCCCATCAAAGCACGCATTGAGTTCAAACACCTCACTATCACATACCGTTGCCTACACAATACCACCCCACCTCACCAACCACATCTCTAAAAAACACACCACTCGTAATCTGTACTCATCCTCATCTGCCCTGATCACCCCTAGATTCTCTAGAAAGAGAGCTGGGGGCTCCTGATTCTCCACCATCGCCCCAGCCCTAGAGAACGCCCTTCCCCAACATAGCTAAGAAGAACCGACCTACTCTCTCTTCCGAAGGAAAGTCAAAACAACATTGCTTAACAAATACCTGTAACCAATGGCAGAATTGTAACTAGCCTGCCACTATTATTAACTTCTACCTACTCTGTATCGCTGTCTAAGTGCTGTGATACCTCCAGGTCTGGGCACTATAAATGTAACAAATAAATACAATAAATAGTCGACCAAGCAGCACAGTCGCTGGCTGCTGCCATTTCTCTATACTTAGATATAAAAAAATATCAATTTTTTTATACCTTTTTATAAAAAATGTATATTCACTTTATATCAATTTGATATGAAATCATACCCACTTTATATCAAATATACATTTTATTTCAAATTGTTATAAAAATATGTTGATATCCTTTTAAAATAATATATATATTAAGTTTATAACAAAACACTATCCAAAGGGGCAGGGCTAAAGACACAAAGGGAGCATGGCCACCTGTCAAAATGTACTTGATGTAGATAGGGGGCACCATTAACTACTACCCTCATGAGCTTGTGATGCGTCCCTTTTGGACGAGCAGATATCATTAAGTATGATTTGTCCCAAGGCTTGTCGTTCCTGAGGAAACCATCCACTGTGAAGTTCCACGAAGAAGTGATCTAAATTTTAAGAAATGTATGCACAACTGCGTGCTTAAAAGAGAGAACAGGCTCATAAAGCACACTTTAAGAAATAAAATATTACAATATTCTCAAGTCAAATTAAGTGGTTCTCATCGTTTTTATGATGTTTGCTAAAATCATGAGGGTGGGGGAATTCTCAAAGAACAGTATATGGGCAAACATTATGGGTGTCATAACAATCGGGTCATTTGACCACAGGCAAGATCCACAAAGAAATAAAAGTTTAACCTGATTCAGAAAAATTGCCAATTATTTACCTCTTTTGATTCCCCCCAGATACCACCTCTCCAGCCTACTCACTTTTTCCTTAACTATCTCCTACTATCTCTCCATTCCCCAGTCTTTCTCAAATGTGAGCTTCCTGTGCCTGCAACCAATGCTGGCCAAATGGGGCTGTGGGCTTTTATATTGTGTTCTCCCCTACCAATGGGTGGGACTAGCAGTGAGGGTCTGAAACTGGTGCATGCAATTAGGGTTGAATAATGATTGTTGTCCATCCCGGAGGGCATCTGACACTGTTTTGGCTTTAGGGGGCCAGACCAAGCCTATAACTAGTCTGTCACCATTTCGCCATTTAGTTATCCCTCTCTGGCCCTCCCTAGTACTGGCTGATTCGAGCTGCATTGTCCTATGTTGCAAGCTTGTGAATGAATTAGAGGTTGGAAACACACTCGGTAGGCTGTATAAACTCTTTGTTCCCATTAGATTATACAAGCGGTGACATTGAAATATTGTATCCCATGCGTGAGAATTGTTTGCAGAACAACAATACTTCTGTAACTCCGATCTCAAGAGTTGTTTTCTCTGCATTTGGGAAGGTGCAGACTTGCAACACTATCTATAGAACATCTTGGACCACTGCTGGTTTCTCAAGCCCTGTAAAAACACTTCTTTGATATAACATGTGAAATTAAAACTATATCAAAACACATGCTACTCATGTCGAGTAAAGGGAGGTGTTTGCACTAAAGGATAAATAAATCTTTTCCTATGTTAGGGCTGTGTGTCGGCGTAGAGCAAGCTGCATGCTCTCCGAGGGGTGGGAAGGATGGGAGTCCAGCTGAACGTACTTCAACTAGGTATTTTGTGACCGAAGGAAGAAACTCTGGTTGTTCTGGCTCCCAACCTAATGAGGCTTTTCCTCAGTCTGAGTAAGCTTGGACTTTGGTCCTGCCGTCATCGTGGGGCTGAATGTCCTCGTCCTATGGCTGCTGTGTAGGTTCCCCAGGTGGCTATCACCTGCTAGGTGATGGACACCAAAGGTAGGTGACCAGGGCTTCCTACTCATACCATGCTTAGGGCCATCGCCCAGTCACTTGTGGAAGCACCCAGCACCCTGATATAGCCCACTGGTTTTCCATACAACCAGACGAGAGAATCTGTCACATGATAATAATACAACAGAAAGGGCAAATGCACCAAACGAACTACCAGAACATACGAAAGTGACAAACTAGAGCTAAAACGAACCACAACTAATGTAATGGCCACTGTTTCTGCCAAACCAGAGGTCTGGCAACATAATCAAACCAAAATTAAATCAATAAGGGATGTGAAAATCTAGGATTGGACTAATGAACTCTGGAATATCATCATTGATGTCCTTAAAGTGTTAAAGCACACACTCTGGGAGACCCTGCACAACACATTCTTGCATGGCAAAAAACAAGTTATGAACCAGTTTGGTCGGGATCCAGCTCTTGTAGAATCTTGGAAGAGTGTGCATCGGCGAATGGGAGCCATCTAGCTATTGCATAATCATATTACTAAAAAGTAACCGACTCAAAAGGAAGAATTTGAGACTTACAATTACTGTGACACCCTTGTGAAAATCGCAAATGACCCAACAACCTCAAGATATAATGAATCGTTTCAGAAGCAGGACAATTTGCAAGTCAAGCAAAGGTCCCAACCATCTGCCTTTAACTATTTAATTTTTCCCATGAAGAAAATGTTCCCGTTCAACTGATGTCCCCTAAATGGTCTGACTCTGTAACTAAGCTATGTCATATGTAAATCAAGCTTTCAATATCTTGCAATGATACCGATTTCTGCACTTTCCCGTTCTGTTCCAATGTAAATTCAGGAAGATTCAAAATCCTGTGGTAGAAACCACTTCCCCTTTCCTATTATTGTGCTCTTATTTATAAGTAGCAAGTTTGATAGGAGGTTCTTTTACAGCTTGTTGGGATCCAAGTGAAACGTCCTAGTCAGGACAAGAGATTTAGACTGCGAAAAATATATTAGTAGGTGTCCTAGTGCTAGCAGTTCTCGTTGGGTGCAGCAGAAGGCACATGTACTAGCTTTTTTTCCCCTGCACTTGCGCGATCTCAAGGTCACCTGGCCTAGTAAGATCGTTGTCTCTGACATCCCTCTGTTCCCCCTCCCTTGCCTCGTCGCGCCTTGAAACACTTGTGTATAGGTGCGTTATAAATGCCATATCATATATCATGTACCCATTTGTAATTAACTTCGACACATATTAGAAACACCATATAGCCATACAGAAGGAGTAACAATGTATTCACGTTGCGGTTGAAGAAGTTAGATATGGTGGATGCATCTTACATTTAGTGGTAGCGTACAGTGTTATGTTTTAAGAGATGTGCGAACAGGTAGCGGACATAGGTATGCGTATCAGATGGAGTCAGAGAACTGTTGCAGTAAAGGCAAGGTCTGAGGGCTAAGGTAGCAGGAGTTCCACCATGTTGGATTTTAGGGCATATTACAGGATGTATTTTTTAAAGTATGAGAAACAGGCTCAACGTAGAACTGCAGCTCTGTTCAGTTAGTCCCGAGACAAGTTCCCCCTCCTTCCTCCCCAGAGAGAAGTTATGATGTCAAGTTCACAGGCAGCCACGCTGTGTCGATAATAGTTAATTGAGTCAAGATGCAGAGCTCGGATGAGCTGGGGAAGGGAATGGTGGGTCCAGGGAGCAAAGGTAGGGATGCACCATTTGAAGGTTAAATTCATGTGACCAAGGCATGAGGTTCTGTGATTCCAAAAGGCTTGCTGAAGATTTAGAGCACTGCTGCCCTCACCCAAAGAGCGATCATCCTATTTGAACTGCATGTGCTGCACTCTTCGGACAAATAAATATGCGAAATTCAGACATATGAGTGATGCCCCAATCACATCATTCATGGGCACCTGGGTTCCCAGAGAGATAAGGGTGGGAGAAATGATAGGGCTGTGCCATGATTTGGGGTGGGTGGAGCAGAGGTGATGCCAATAAATGTATCTACAACATTAGGGAGCTGTCTGTGTGTGCCACAGTGTCTGGTATAATGAGGAGGGCCATTGTATTATCAAAAGCAGAGTTGACCTCGCTATTCACACTTTGATCAGGTTCCGACAGAGGGGTGCAGATCATGTGATGGCCAAGGATATTTTGCTTGTTAAAAAAATGCATTATGGTAGCAATGAACCTGGTAGTTAATCAACTCCTAAGTTTCATAGTGACGATGTAGTAGGTCACGTGTTTAGGGGAATGTGTTTAGATAATGTGTGACTAATAGGGTAATGGAACATATGGGGATAATTAGGATTGTGTATAGGGGATGGAAGTAGCGCACACGTTCTCTACACTCGGGCTACAGCGTCAATAAATCCAAGTCAGTGTTGTTCCCCCTTTCGGATGCTATGCCTCCAATGCCTGACCTGCAGGGTTTCCGCTGGGTGAATTCCCAGTTCAAATATCTGGGCATCAAGGTCTCTAGACATCAGCGTACTTCGTATGCTGATAATTATGCTGCATATATGCAGCACCGGGAGGCTAAACTCTTTACACTAATTGCACTACCTGGTATCTGTTACGCTCTCCTGGCTCCCACGGGGGCGTCGATCTGAACTGGCCAGCTGTTGTTTCCACCAGTGAGACGCGTAGTGCCGAGATGATGGACTGGACTGGCCCACCCAGCTTCATTTGTTTGACTCGTAGGAATATCCTTCTGTAATGGAGAAAGGGAATTAACCACCTGTGGAGTTCGATCGCTAACCCCACCTTCCCCTCTCCCGTAGTTCTTCCCACAGGTCACTTTTGGATTCCCTCTATGCTCTCACCTGATGGTTTGGAAAGATGAGCTCTCCATCCTGCTTCGAGCGCAGGGGCGCGTAGATGACCAGTTTCTTCACTGGCGTGGAGGAGTTGGGGAGTTCCAGAACGGTATTGACTCAAAGAATGCCGGAGAGACGCCGTAAGTCTGTAGTTCGTAAGAGTTCAAAATACATCTGACCTTCACTCTGTCCAATTCCTTTTAGGTTGCTGTATTGCCCTTATAAAGAGTTCCACGTGGCAACCGGTAAGATGCAGGTAAGGGCTTATATTATCCGGCTCAGTTCGATAAAATGGTGTCAATGTATAACATGTGGCTTCTCCCCCATTCAGGCGCTGATGTGGTATGAGGTCTTGGGGATTGATGCCTCCAGTGGTAAAACCAGGTAAGTCTATTGGGAAAAAATCGGTTTCCCCTTATTGCGCCTTGCTGTTCTGTTTCCACATAGGGGCCGGGGCACGGCGGAGATGCAGCGGAGGCTGCGCCGGCCCGAAATGAGGTAAGTACCCCCTGTGGTAAATCAGGTAAGTCTTGGGGGGTAGCTTTTACAGTCTTAGAGTATTCCCTTGGCTCACCTTGCTATTTTTGTCTCCTTAGGTGTCGGAGAGCGGCCGCGAAATGGAGAAGAGCGTGATGGAATGCTGAAGTGCTGCAAGGAGGGTGAGTACAGCGCGGCGCTGCAGGATGCGAAGTAAGGCGTTTTTAAAGACTTCTTCTCCAGCTCTGTGGCGTGATGGATTAGGATTCAGGTAAGGATTAAAGGTAAAACTCCTGTTCTGACCTTTCCTCCTTCTTTCTTCTTGTTTCCAGGAGCTCCGGACTCGAGGCGGGCGTGGCTGAAGACTGGAAGCTGCTGCAGGCACAGTGAGCGTTACGCTGCTGGATGCAGAATAACGCGAAGCGTGTGCTGCTGTCCGGGCGTGGTTTAAATAGCCTTGGAAGTAGTCCCAGGTAAGTATTGTTCCACAGCCCCACCCGAGTAAAAAGTAGTCCCTTAGGTAAAATAGTCCCTCCTAAGCCTCATTTGGCTTGTGGCTTCTTGCAGCATGGTCTGCATCAGGTAAGTTTGCAGCATGGTCTGCATCAGGTAGGTTTTCTACTATGAGCCTGGCGCCCATGGCGCCAGGACTGACTCTATTCTTATGAGCCTGGCGCCATAGGCGCCAGGACGTCACCCAAACAGCCCCTAGCTGGGGTTTTTGGGCTTGCTCCAAATGGCATGATGCCTGCTTCTGGGGTTGCTGGGCCTGGTCTGGTTTCCCGGGGGCAGGCATCATGACAGTATCACAGGCACAATATGTGGGGTATTGGTATTCTCTAAGGCCTGAGGTTGTGCATCTGGCACTTGAGAGATATGGTGCTTTCCCCTGTAACCTTAAGGCTGTTTTATTCAGTGGAAGACATATAGACTTGTGCACTTTTTATCCGGTACGCACCACAGTTAACGCCTCTGTTTCAGAGACTGGATCTCACAGTGCCTTACCATTCAAAAGACCTGCTTTGGAATTTTCAGGGCTTGTTGCTCACTTTCGATTTGGAAAAATCCTGGGGATATAGCACAGACATCATGGTTTATTTGTATCTCTTGATGACTTCATAGCTAAACCTGGTAGCAGCACAATAATTATCTTGCAGTATTATACAATCAGAGCTGCTGCAAAACTGTTGTGGCCAATGTTCCTGCATTAGCCAGAAACTCATCCGCTCATAGATGCCACTGTCACGGGGTGAACCTAGGCCAGTGGTGTCTAGACTGTATAAGCTAGTGCTTGATATTCAACCCACAAAGATTACAATATGATTGAGGAGATGAGAACACGACCTGGGGGTCTAATTCTCAGATGTACAATGGCAGAAATGTTGTGCCCTCACTAAAGGGTACAACATTCATTCATCGCTAGTTTTTTTCTTTCCGCAGAGTTTTTTGCTGAAAAAAACACATAGAAAAATATGTTAATGTTAATGGACATTTGTACCACGCACTATCACCACCGGAGTGGTCCCCTGGCGCTCTGGCAGTTCTGAAAGAGGAGGGGAGGTTGAGTTAGTGGGAGGAAGCAGGAAAAGTGCAAGAGAGCAGTGATGTGCTGTTGGCAGCCTCAGCCCGGTGGGTCTGTTAGCTGGGCATGGGGTGTTTGCGGACGGTAGTCATCGTGTACTGTAGTGCAAGACTATGTGCGTTTTTGTTTTGTTTTTGCAGTGTAGTGAAGTTTGTGCGGTTTGTTGTGCTGTAGGTTTGGTTGTGTTTGGTTTGGAGTTTGAGAGGTGTATGCAGAAAGGGAAATTGTTAGTAGGGTTGTGGGGGGGCTAGGGAGCCATAAGAGGTAGGGGTGGTGGGAGGATAGAGAATAAAAGGGAAAGGGGTATTTGGGGGGTAACCCCCCCCAAATAAAATAAAAAGAAATTTGATTATTTTTTTCAGCAAAAAATTCTGCGAAAATAAATCTGGGGATGAATGAACAGAGAACCCACTAAAGATGTGTTGCCAAGTGCCCAATATAGATTGATCCAATTTAAACTGCTGAACCCGTTATATTACACACTGGCAAAACTCCCTAAATTCACACAGGGCACCTCTGACGAATGCATGAAATTCAGTTGAGTCCCGGTTGACAGTATGTATGTTCTGAAATTGCCCTGTCATAGCCTGTTTCTGGGAAAGTGTTGCTGCAACTCTTCGCGGGATGTTAGACATCCCCCTACTTTGGACCAGTCAAGTACCCCTTGGGAGACATACAAAGTGTTGGTGGTGGTCAGATGACTTTTTAATGTGGCATGTACTGTAGCCAAAAAATGTGTGTTTCGTAACTGGAAGTCAACGAATGGACCGACACATGCTGAGTGGTTGTGATATTTTATCTGTACCTCCGACTCGGAGGAAATGTTTATAGCCTCAGTCTTCCCGATGTGCAGACCCAAGGACATTTGGACTCCCTTGGGTGTCTTCCTGGCATCTTTTGGTAACTCTTGGTCCGGAGAGGCATGAGTAAATGGGCTGGAGACATTCCCAGTCTGGTGCCTAGTAGCTTTTCTCTTTGTGTTTCACTTTCCTCCTTTTCTTATTATAGGAATGTGTTTTGCTTTGTATAACTGTACTCCCACTGTATACCTGGTCTGTCGTAATATTTTGTTGTACGCCATGCATTGATCTTCATGTAAGTGCTGCGAGAAACCTGAAGGTGTCTCCCTAGCTAGTCCCCGGGGATCTGGCATCCAGGTGGCCGGGACACGGACATCGCTATTGGATCCAGTTCCTGGGGTGGACCACTGAGGGAGGATCACCTGGATGGGGGTCCTCGGGGAGTGGAAGTGGGACACTAATGGGTGAGACGCGGTATACCCCTTCGTTCATCACCCTTTTCCCCATCCTACCACGTAGGACATTCAAAAGCACTGCCCCCCCCTTTTTCCGACACAAACACTTTTGCACGACACACAAGAGAACAGACTAACACCAGAGCTGTTTACCTGACATGTCCCAATACAAGGGTCAGGCAAAGTCAGGCAATTAATCAGACACACACACCTGACAGCCCTTTCCCTTCCTCACAGAGATAAAAGGTGGAGCAAGAGAGCACAGTACAAGCAAGGCAGACCGCACGACGAAACAGCTATCCATACACAGCAGTTCAAAATGAGGGGAAAGGCAGAGGCGTAACCAGGATTGTCTAACAAGTTGGGCCTGAAAGTAATGTATTTGGGCCCATCACAGTGACATTAACATCTGTAAATGCCCTCACAGCACTGCTGAGTGGGCCTTTACAGATTTTGGGTGGGCCTGTCCTGCTCAGGCCCTACCCTGTCTACGCCTCTGGGGAAAGGCAGCGAATATCGAGAGGCTGACAAGGAGGGACACGACCTTGCCCTTTTCGACGCAGACCTGCGGAACCTCTGCAGATCGAATCGCAAGATCAAGGACAATAGCCAAAGTGTGTTGCAGCTGATGTCAAAAGTACACAGAGCGTATCGACACCGATAAGCCGTAGCAAGGGAAACTCCTACTTCCATGGTACCGGCTTTGACTTCACTAAAGAAGAAAGCCAAGCGGTTCATCACAGCCGGTGAGTTGAGGGGAGAGACGATAACTGGGCTGTGGTGAATGAAAGTCGCAAAATAGCAAAGTAAGAGGAACTTAAAATAATTGTGATATTTCAAAGTGGAGACCAGCTGCAGAGGGGGACCGGCACCATGTGGGTGCTGCTCTGAGAAACTCTGGTCGATCCCTGTACAGTCGAAAGCCTTTGACCTAAGAACTATAATGAAAGTAAGGGAAGTGAATCCCGCAGATATTTGTGAATGTGAAGTTGGCAAGAGTGCACCCGGAAGAGGGATGCTGACGAGAAAGGGCCAAGTCTAAAGTCCCAAGAAACAGTGTTGAGAAGCGTGAAGCCGGCCGAGGGATGTCCACTAGAACTGTTTAAAAAGACATTAAGATTTATTGAAAGCCATAGTGAACCCGGTGGAGGAAAGCTGAGAGTAAAGAGGGATCAGCACCCGGAAGAGGGGGACTTAGGGGTGAAGAACCCTCATCCTGTGTAAAACCAGGAAACAAACATTAATTTCTTGAAGAAACTTTTGTTTTTGTTGGTTGAATACGTCAGGCCCTCGAAGGCAAGAGACTTTCAAGAGAACCGAGACTTGGCCATCGAGGCCCCTGATAAACTGGAACAGAACTATCCACTCGTGCTGGGGAAGCTCGAGTGTGTGCTGTGCTCCACGATCCCACCTTACCCCGTGCTCAAAACATGGGGAAGGGAAACCCAAGCTACCGCATCCTGACATATTATTTGTGAACACTTGCTTCTTTTCTTGAAATCCATCCCACACCCTTTTTGTATTAGTTGTAAGGTTTGGCAATAGGTTTCTAAGTATAGGCCCTTTTTTATTTTGACAAAACGCCACTAGGACTGCCTCATTTTCATTTCATGGTCGACGCTTGCTCCCATCTTAGATTTAGGTTTAGATTAGGCATTTTACCAACCTGCATACAGTTTAATAAACACCCTTGAACTGTGATCACTTGTGTCTGGCTTTACTGTTGCCACCATGAGTTCCTTACAGTGCCTACCGAACTGTGTTGCAATTTTTGCCTTTAACCTTAAATTAAGTTTTAAAAAGAATTGTGTAAAAGTGTTGGCCAATAGGGAGTGTGGGACCATGTTGCAATCTTTTTTATGCATAGTTCTATTAATTTGCAGTTTTTAGCTATAAAAGATGTAACTTCTCTTTCTACATGTTAGTTCAGTTCTATGGGACCGCCTGATATTTTCAATGTAATAAAACGTTGTTTTCCTTGCAAATGGTGCATTGATTATTTGGCGTATTTAGAATGGTTTTCATCAGTCGGGTTTTGGGTCATTCACCCTACAAGCTTTTCAGATAGTCAGCATGCACAGTGCTGCCATTTGGTTTCTTCAACTTTCTGAAAGGTGTGGAAACTCCTGCCAGAGTAGAGCCTATCCCATGGGACACAAAGTCTGAGTCATAATTACAATTTTTCTTTTAAAACGCGTTTAATACCGGAGACCAGTTTCTAAGCGCGAGACCGAGTTTCAATCAAACCTGTGTTGCTATGCATTGTCTTGCTTCCAAGACAAACACGTTGCCCTCGAGCTATCATCCCGGCCTGGGGCCATACACCCAAATCGAACTTCCCTTAAGACAGCTAAATAGGAATGCATTAACTATCAATCTGCAAGAGCTGTGCTTTAGAACTTGGGTGAGGAACGTCACACTTCAAGAACATCTTAATTCTCCTTCAGGTGTTAAAATCAAAGTATAGCCTACAACAGGAAAACGTTTTTTAAATTAATAAAGCACCTAAGCGCTGACGTTATTTGAATTTGGCACATGCCTTCTTGTGCTATCGAGAATGCATCTGAACTAAAACAAAACAGGTTTTCGAAAGAAAACACAAACAGTATATGAGAAGTTGTGGAGCACACAAGAAATTGAACACCGCCACAATTGATTACCAGATAATAAATACTGACACTTAAATTATGGTGTGCAAGTATTCGCTTTTACAGTCCTGAACCCCATTCAAATAACGCACAACAAAAATAACGAGTGAGACCATTCAGTATGTCAATGTTCTTGCTTTCTCTGGTCACTGCAGACTCTACTGGGCCTTCAAGGCAACCACTAGCAACCATCACCAATGCCTCTACATGCTCCCAGTGCTGCACTGGATTGAGGGATCGGCGCAGCACTCAACATCTTGCAGATTAGTGCTCAACAAATAGCAGACCTAACACAAATGAAATACTCAAATGAAGTACTTACACCGGCATTGAGTACTATTGCCCTTCAACGCCCTGTGCCTCCTTCAGGATCTTCTCAAATCTGGTGTTGCTTGTGTGTCTGCTGTGTGCATGTTCAAAGCATTTTCAAGCCCCCCAGTGAGAATCGGTTGGACAATTGCATTCTTTTGGGTCACTGACCACCATTATGGCAATCCCTTAAATATGAAGCCATGTATTTTACATTAAAGGATTTAGTTATTGAACCAATTTGAAAGGGAATATAATATCTCTATAGACAAATACTTTCTGGAACTGCAAAAAATCCACTTGTGAGAAGAAAAAACCACGTATGTTCGCAGCAACTCCTTGTTAGTTATTATATTCGGCTAATATTTCTAAACAGTTGAAATAAACCGCACCTTAAAAAGGACACCAATTGAGGATGAAGCCGTGCTTATTTCATGTTTAAAAGACAAAGAAAAGAAACATCTATTAACAAGCCCAATTGGTGATTACAATAAAAGGTATGACACAGGCATATGAATTATGATAAAAATGTATGACAAGAAGTGTTTGTAAAAAAAGTCACCTTAATGATCCAGAAAACATGCTGCGAAGAGAATAGAAAGCTAAAGATAAATGTATTGATGAATCTTCTTTCAGCTGCCTATGCTTTACTATTCATTACATTATGTGCTACTGCACGTCTGCCGAGTTATATGTGTGCGCAACACTTAAGGTTTACCTGTTTAGAATGGTCACAGCCTCTGCATCGTCCTTACAGATCAGCAGCTTTTCCATGTTGTATTCCAGAACAGCCAAACCCAGCTGCAATATTGCCTTGATTCCATCGTAGAAGAAACAGTCCACAACATTGACTGCACATTCGATAGGCAGGACACTGATAAAGAGCGTCAGAAACCAAGAGAGTGACACAGATGAAAAGAAGGTCATGTCCGTCATGTGGTCTGTTAACTGAGGTAGGTGAACTCTGATTAATTCCTCAAAGACGGCCTGGTCCACCAAAGCTCCTAGACAGCAAGAAAAGGGGTAGCATTACAATATGACGAACAACATATAATTTACACCATTTCCAAAGTGTATTTATTGAACTTTAGGAAAGGCAGCAATTATGATCTATATGGGGTGCATGCTCTAAATACAGAGGGGACAACTAAATCACACTACATCAGCATTCATGAGAATTTCTTTTTTGGAACATGAAAAACTGCCTCAAAACATCCAGCAAAGAGTGTACTCTCTATAGCTTTGAACATGGTGTTATGATGCGGTGACGACAGTGGTAAACTACAAAATCTAAAACATACCTGATGAATAGTTCATGCACTGTGAATTCTTTTGATTGGTCACACTGCACCATATAGCAAAGTTCAGTTAGGGCGGCAAGTACAGAGAAGACAAATGCTGCTCTATCATGGGGCCCATTCTTGCCAAGACATGCAGTATAAAAACAAACTAGTGAATATATCCTAAGGATTAGCTTGTCCTTACTGTCGGATCCTTCTCTCTCTGATTTTCCACTTGTAGGAAGAGATTGCTTGGTGGAGTCAAACTTTGTAAATAGTAGAGAAAAAAGCTTTGATCAAAATCTTCTAATGCCAACATGGAGCAACAGAACCTTATTCCTAGTGAGGTAGGTTTGCAACAATGCTACAATGTGTGTCAGTGAAGAAAGGACCCTAGTAAGATATGTTATGCTTATAGATAGGCTGTAAAACACATTCAAGTATTAACATGTTATTGCCTTTGACAACTACTTTCTGAGCATCAATTGGCCTTACAATTGATGAGGGCCATAGATGTCATGCTCTCAATCGGACAGGCAGGGCCAGGTAGCAATGGAGAAAAACTGCCAATTAATTTAAAGCCAGATGTTCCATGTGGGGCTTGTTTACATTCATACCCGTCGGATCCATTACAATGGTGAGCAGAGCTAGGTCAGTAATTCAGACAAATAACGAATGCAATTGAAAGTAGGACTTAACTATTTTTGAAAAGATGTAGTCTAAGAATAGGTGCCAGCTTAAACCACAAAAGAGAGATTTGCACTGCAGCTCCATGCCTACCATGTTTTCATTTATGATATCTTGAAAAAACATGAAGGCTGTGTTTCACAGAATTCAAAAACGCGGAGGAGAATTGAGCAAGATCTTGTCATAAGAATTGTGATGCAAGCTTGCAGGTGGTTTTAAGGTCTCCACAAACAACTATAATTTGGAATATGCCTTCAGATGCCAATGATGAGACAAACGGGGGCATTTTGCATCAAATGGACTGGATCAAGATTGATGACAAAGAGTGCTGCTACAATCTATTCACAAACCAAAATTGGCAATGATGGCAAAATGTTTGGCCTCAGATTTGGAGGTCCAGCAACATCTTTTAAGCACTGGTAGGTGGGGAAGACAGGGATGGAAATGTCTGAACCTGAATTGCAATAATTAAGTAATCTTTCCAACCTTGGCTGGTACTGGCCATGTTCCTATGGATCAAAGTAAAAGGGGGTGGGGGATTAGCCATAATTGGTGTTCCCACCAGCAATCATGTTATCAGTGTTCTGGGAGTGAATTTCAGCAAGTGACTGACCCCCCCCCCACTCTGCTCGCCAGCATATAGCTCTTAAATTACATGCTACCGTGGCACATCGATACCCACCCAACTCAAGCAGGCTTAAACATACATTTAAACATGAAGACTGTGCGAGAGGATGAGAAGACCCAGTGATTTCTGTGATGATTCACCAAGAATCGTGAAGCTAGGAAGTTGTGGCTGCTACTCAATAGTCCCCTCAGGGGTGGATTAATGCGGGAGAACCTCATGGGGAAGGACTCCCCCACTGGGGATCAGGACTACCACCTTGGGTACAACCCGTAGTACATCATCACCCTCCACATTCCTTAAACCCCACCCACCTCCCTTTCATCCAATTAGAGAGTAAACCAATGCATTTCTGTAGTGCCTGGGGTACAGCCAAGACAGAAAATACTAGGACAAGGAAGATCACAGAAAAAATTAGGAATACTGACTGTGCTAGTACTGAGACGAGATGGCTGACAGGAGCTATGAGGAATACCAAGGAGTGATTGACAACAGGTGTTGGCATTACACTGGGGCGGAGTAAGCCCTATAAAGTGGAACGAGAAGGACTCTACATCCTCATCTTCCCTGCTTGTCAGAGAACCTGGGAGTTTCGAAGTCAACACTTGACCAGAATAGAGGGCTCTGCAGAGGACGCCGGCGAGCCAGTGAGGGAGACTGTGACAGGTCCTGCGCTGGCAGGACCAAGACAAGCAGAAAGCAGGCGAGGCAGTGGCACGACATCCAGGAAGAGGTGGACCTTCGCAGACCCCTAACAGTACCAAGATTGCAAGGAGTCAAAACACACAGAAGCAATAATGAAGCAGACAGCTGCAAGAAGTGGGAAGAAGACCGAACCCAGAACCAGGAGAGACCGGCACTGAGCAAGCAAGTCCCAGAAGGTAAAAGAAAGCACGGGCAGACCAGTAGGGATATGCGGCTACCGGGGCATGCATAAGGCCTATCAGAGGGCCATCACTGGTCAGGGACCCACAACAAGGTCAAGAGTGCATCAGAGAAAAAATTCCTCAAACCAGTGGCAAATGTAAGCCCACTGATCACCCGAGAAGGGTCTGGGACCCTGATACAAGTAAAACAAGTATCAGAGGAAACCATCCTCACGGCAGCGGCAGGGATAAGCCCACTGCTGATCAGAGAAGGGTATGGGACCCTACCAACACCGAAACTGGCATCCAAGTAAATCATCCTTGTTACAGTGGCAGGGATCAGTCCACTGGAATCCAGAGAAGGACTTGGGACTTTGCTGATGTAGTGAAAGAGTGCCAAGAAAAATACAAGTTGAAAAAGAACTTTCAAACACCAGGAGAAGGGAGGCATTCTCCTGGTGAGAAAACAGAATCCTTTCAAGTACACTGAAGAGACGTCAGGGGAAGGGAGTATCCCCCTGGCCTTTGTTGTGAACTATATTGGAGAGTGCAACCAGTACCAGAAGGGAGCCATTCTCCTGGTCCATAAAGTTGACTGTACAAAGTGCTGGAACTACAACCCAGGGGAAGGGAGTACTTACCCCTGCCAGGGGACGTTTTGGAAACACCACCCGTATACCAGGTGAAGGGAGTAATTCATGAAAAAACAGTAGCGAGATCCAAGTACCGCTCAAGGCGGTGTCCTACCTTGATTTGGGAAAACAAGGCTAGTCAATACATAGAAAGGCAGGACACTGGTTTTTTGTCAACAGCTATTCAATCATCAAAAACTACATGTGTTTATAACAGGTTGCCAGTTTTAATTATTTTATAAAAATCAAAAACCACAATACATATAAAATACATCATCAGACACTCTAAAATGGTACACATATGTAACAAAGCACAAAACATATAACAATTTCTAAAATATGTCCATGTAACAAGCATTACATAGGAAAAACAAATAGAAAAGTGAAAGAACACAAAAGCTGCCTAAAAAACAAAGTCCCGAATGCACCGCTAGTGAAACACTTTACAGAAGCCGAAGATTTTCGCTGGACAATATTACTAATGATCCAAGGTAAGGATCACAATATCAAGAGCAAAATACTTCTAGAAGAAGAAGAGAGACTGATTTATTTAACTCAAAGTGACAAAAAAGGCCTTAACGAATCTATAGAATGGCTAAAAGTCTAATCTATAGACTCCAGTTTTCACCCTAGGAAACTTATCCTGTTATAATTTCTATTTGCTCAGGAAAAACCTGATTACCACTGTACATTAGGCTAGTGTTACTTTAATTTCCCCAAACACTAAAAAAGGACTAATAGCTACCTATATTAAGCCTTTCCAATATGGCGGCCGTCCCTGGCGTTTTTTCGGTGGTCTCACGGAGGATTCACAGTGTTTTCACCTGATGAGGCCTGGACTAGAGCGGATTAACTTAACAGGAAGAAGAAACCAGACACGCAATCTAGCTAAATTAACAGGTAAACACACTGCCAAATAGAATAAAATCTTGCACGCTAGTGCAGCCACTACTGCTTCCCTACGGGGAGCAATACGAATATTTGTTAAACATAGATGAATGTTTAAAATCCATAAGCAAAGTACCGTAGATGGAACTCCGGTCCCTTACCTATAGAACCACTAAAGATCGAGTATGAGCCCATAATTGTAAACAAAACTAGCCCCATTCAAACTGCTCCTTCACTTTTTTCGACAGCAGTTTGGACCTTATTTTCCAGCATGCCTACCGGCTTTCCTGCTTTCTCCTACTTGCAATGTCATAACGCCATGCAATTAAGAAGCTTCTTATAGATGCCAATCTACACACTAACCTGACCGCGGCTTCATAATATCAGACTTCAAATGAGGTAAGCCACAATTTCGCTTACTAGTGTGAGTGTACTCCATAACAATGTAGAAATGATTTACAAATTGCACGGATTATCAAGCTCGCCATAAACGGAACGATACATGCATACAGGACCTTTACAGCATACTAATGCCTGATTTTACGAACTTGTCTAGCTCAACCCAAAAGAAGAAAGACTGATTTTAAGACTCTCTTGTAAACATATACTAATGCGTTCCAGGTTAAAGAGGAATATATTCCCTTTCATTAAGAAAACACGTCCAACAGTTGTGGATTTTTTCTACTGAAAAACAAGAGAATGCCTACACTAAGTAGTCCAGGTAACTTCATTGATCCTGAACTCTTCTTGACACATTGAACTGTGCCCTAAGAATACATTAGATAATACGGATTCTTTTTTATGGTTTTGTCAACAGCTAATGCTCTTCTACTGAATAAATCTTCAAAACAAGAAGATTTCAGACCAACTGCGGTTACTCTAAATACTATTTTCCTGACTACTCCTGAAGAAAGTCCCTACAATAACAAGGAGGACTGAAACATGTCGATTTCCCAATTTAGAAATAATACTAAATTGTATGGTAGTATTGAATATCCCATCTAGGGAGTGTCCCAATCTAAACTGAACACTAGATTGAGTGGGAAAAACTTTGAGTGATCCATTAGGATCACAAACCCTATCTTGATAAGGAATTACATAGATTGATATGATTGATATCTCTATATTTTAGAAATTGTTATATGTTTTGTGCTTTGTTACATATGTGTACCATTTTAGAGTGTCTGATGATGTATTTTATATGTATTATGGTTTTTGATTTTTATAAAACAATTAAAACTGACAACCTGTTATAAACATTTGTAGTTTTTGATGAGTGAATAGCTGTTGACAAAAAAAACAGTGTCCTGCCTTACTATGAAGGGAGTAATTCTCCTGGGGAAGGAACTTTGTTGGATAATATTATTCTTTAATTGTAGTGTAAGGGATAGGAGCAGGTTGTGACACAGCACGGTGGACTTTCATTTGGATGGACGTTCTGACAGATCCTTTAGTAGTTTGAGGCAGGGACGCACCTTTTAGAGATAGGGATAGTGGGGGTTCTTTTCCTACAAATAAAAGATTATAGCAATAAACATGCCACCCTTGTGTCTTCTTACATTTCACATGACTATCAAACAGAATAGAAGAGAGGACAAAAAACACAAGTTACTGGTCAAAAATACAGGATGAAATGTTGTAGCATAACTGCTTGAACCAGGCGAGATAGATGTAATCCTACGTCAGTGCTGGCCATCCATTCCAATCCACCTTTGTTGACAGTCAAAGAGGATATTGTAGACTTTCTTTCTTATGAAGTTCCCAAAATATGCAATCGTATCATGTCCATGCTTATAGAAGGCATGCATAGTTCACATTTGTGACTCCATGCACATAAGCCTTCCAACGATTGCACATAATGGTGTACAGAGACAATATGTGGGATGGAACTGCTTGGATCTCATAATAGCAGGGGGAACTGCATAGTGTCTATCTTGTTATATAGGCCTTGGGTGTGTAATTGTAGCAGGTATTTCCATAGTAAGTGGTGAAAAGAAAATGAGACCCTGTACATTTCTTGGTTGCAGGCAAGATGAGATTAATGCCTATCCAGCATCAATATTTTGGGAAGTCTTCTTGATCCAGGGGTGTGCAACTTATGTTGCCAGAGGGCCGAATGTACCTTACATGCCCGCCTATAGTGGGCTGCAAGTGAATGGGAGAAACCTGCATAAAAGGCAAGGTCTTTTGAACAGAAGGCAGAGTCGACCACTGGACGAAGGAACCCGAAGAAGAACTTGGAAGAGATGTTTGCACCTGGACCCTTGGTTTGCCCGGTGAAGCCCTTCTGCAGTGCTGAAGCTCTGAATTTGCCTCGACTAGAGAAGCCCTGCAAAGGACGACCTCTCACCTTGGGTTGGTGGGACCAATCAACCCCAAGACAAACTCATCTGGAAATCCTCCCGGAGCTGGCTGTACTTTCATTGCTGCTGCAGGAACTGATTGCCAGGGAGAGGAACACCAGAATCGAGTGCATCGTCTTTAAGTCAGACCCAAGCTCCGGGAAGATCCTCCGGACTCCCATGAAGCAAGACTGACCGAGCCTGAAACACCTTAACAGAGTGCTGGGTCCCAGATGCGAGGAAAGTCCACAAGGTATCCGAGACCACAGTGGTGCTATTCGCAAGAAGCTGTAACCGCGAAGTGCTGCTGATCTGAAGTTTGCCCATTGCTGGCACCGACCTTCAAACCGTAGTGTAGGAGTCCCCAGACGTCCTCCCTCTTGTCCGCACGACTGAGCCCAGCTTGCAACTTTGCTCATCACCACAAGCATCCCCCAGCCGGTGGCCCAACAGTGATTTATTTTTCACCAAAAACTCTCTGTAACATTGTGCAGACTTTTTACTTACCTTGAAGAAGAACTCCAGCTCCCCTAGACTTTGCTCAATTGACATTGGCTGTCCTGGCTCCCCGAAGACTCTTCTAACCTCTGACTTTGTGTTTTGATCTGTCCCTCCAAAAAGTCACATATTCTATAACTTGTGTAGCTGGGAAAGGCTTAATCTACATTGCATTGGGGGTGTAAAAGTGCTTAACTGTTTGAGAAACGTGTTCACCATTGTTTCCTCCCTTAACCTTTTCCTTTTGACACCAAATTATGTATTGCTCTAAATGTACCAGTGATATATCAAAGTCCACAGTGTCCTAGTTATTTAAGTCACCTCAGGGTGTGGAAGTGTCTGTGTGCCATCCCAAATGGGTCTATACTTATTTATTGAAACTGAGAATGTGTATTTCTGAAGCATATTTAAGTGCTACATATTTGCTCCCTTCTATAAAGGCTTATTCAAACGACTGTTAAATTAATAAATAATTTTGTAATCAAGAAACCTTGAGTGCAAGTATTTATTTGGATACTTGTCACTGTGAAACTATTTTGTTACACCCTACATCTCACATTGACCCTGCTTGAGATAAGCCTGGCTGCTCAGTCACTCTACCAACTTGTGTAGTACATGCTTATACCAAAGGTTGGGTTAACTATTGCCAAGAGGACAAGGCTGGTGCAGTCTCCCACAGGTTACTGCATTCAATCATTCCCAACACTCCGCATGAGAATGTGTCATTTACGGTATAATACCCACACTGCATAATTCATGGGGGGAGGCATTATTACACCTTTGTTCATCCCAGCCTGCACCCTTCATATTCTCAAGATCCGTGACAGATCTCGCTCTTCGGCCAGCACAGAGGTTTCTAGGTATGGTGAGAGAAGGAGCTCCGTCTCCTGCATACCCTTTGGCCTGTTGACTCTCCCAGGAGAAGGAAGGGAGACGTTATTGTCCTGCAGCCAAAGTGATGGCCCTCTATTGGTGCAGCACATGCACTACGTGGATCGTAAGAGCTAAGTTGTGAATGCAGTGAACAAATAAAGGGTCCGTTTTTTTCCTGGCCCAGCAACCAAGTACTTTCCTAATGGAGGGCGGCAGTTGTTGCTAGTGGGCCGCCCTCCATTAGGAAAGTCTTTGAGCCTGGCAGACCGGAAAAAGCAGCATGCCGGGCCGCATGTTGTGCACCCGTGTCCTACAATGATGTTTAGGGAAAACCAGAGGAAGCAACCAGTCAGACATAATGGCCACAAGTAAGGCAGGCATCTATGTACTGAGATAACGTTGCCAGATAAGGACTACTGAAAATGTCTTTGTACTCAGTATCATCTATACTGGCGTATCAGGATTAATTCCTTGTGTAGTCCCAAGGCTGTGACGAATTGGATTCTGTTCTGCAGGAGTACAAGGAGTCGTTGTGGCAAAAATGCCCACTCAACCCTAAACTTCTACAAACCAAGAGCCAATGCAATTATAAAAGGTAAAACATGGTCAGTTACGAGGTATAACTCCTTCGGCCTTATATGGTAACGTGGGCTGATTGAAGGCTGCTATGCTTTTAAGAGGGGTATGAAAGTGATCCAGTAGTGACCCAAACAACAGTAATACAGTCCAAAATAAAGGGAATGACCAATCAAGGTTCTAGAAACATATATATACTTTAATCAAACACACCATCTGCAAAAGAACTATCTAGAAAACAGTAGAAAAATCCACCCCTGTGGAAGAACAGAGAAGATGTAACAGACTGAAGTAGCACTCTGGAACTTGAGTACATGGTAATAGGCAAATTAACAACCACAAAAAGGATGCGTCTTTGGGTGAAAGAAGGCGCAAAAGTGACCTAACCAGTCTCTAGTGCCCAAGTGGACCAAGGGGGCAGTTTGTGAACAACAGTACCGTGTTTCAATTCTTTGGTGGGTTGAAAGTGACAAACCCGGTTTCAAATGTTGATGCGAGCAGATCGAGCTCAGTTCAGGTACAGCGCAGAAAGCTGGCATCAAGAAACATTTTTCTTGTTTTTGATCTGTCCTTATATTTTATCTTCAGCTTCACTTCCATGGCCTTTTTGCTCATTTTGTCATGGGGAAACCGATCAGTCCTTCAGACTGTCAGTACCAGGAAATTATGTTTCCCTTTTGTCTCTTACTTTTTACCTGTTTTGGTAAATTTCTTACAGTGCACATAGCATCTTACAATGCATCAACCTAGACTTTTAAACTGGGTATTTTTGGTTACCTTTATATATGCATAAGGACTAGCTGGCTGCACCAGGTACATTATGACTATTTTTTGTATTTATTTTAGTTTGCACATTCGCGTTTACGGCATCTGGCTACTAAACGTGGCCAGTGTCCCAAGATGGGCATGTCAACAGGTCTTTTCACTTGTCCTTTAGCCATATAGTTTCTTGGGCTGCTTCCTGCCCTCTCAGGTCCAGGAATACCTAACATAGATATGCATTTGCCCAGGAGAGCTGCTGCTTTCGTGTATGGAATCAGAAAGTGGGTTGGGTCTATCTGGTCCCAATCCACAAACTTGTGGCAGTACATTTGGTGTGCATGCATGAGAAAAACCCACAACGGTCCAGTCCCTGATTGGATCACTACTAGCTGAGTGAGTGGAGCAGATACTTACCATTGGAGGGCTGAGTTTGAACACTCACCTGAATGTAGGCTAAGAGGAGTCCTGCAGCCATTCCTTTAGATCAACAATGGAGCCAAGTATCCTGTGTAGCCATGCAGCTGACTGAAGATCTGTGGACGACTCCTAAAGAAGCACGACTACCTTTCCTGCAACTGTCCCGGTGAAGCCCAGCCGGACTACGTGATCCGAGAAGGCCCTAGTTGGTGCTTCGACCTTTGGACTGGTGGGACCAACCAGTCTCAACGTCTTCTTGCGTTCCTACAGCTTTGAGCCTTCAGAAGTAACCTGGACCACCCGGTGGACTGACCAGCTCTGAATTGGGCTACCGTGCCAGAAGCATCGCTCTTCTGCATTTTCATCTGGAACTTCAGTGGTCGCCAGCTAGTACTACAAGTCCTCCTCCTGCCAAGCTTCAGCTACCCAGCATCAAGGGTTCCTGTCCTGGAAGACCATCTTTGTTCACGACTGTAGGGATGCCTGCTGTTGGCCGTGTGGTGACTGTTGCTGGAACCTGCTCACCTCTGTCTGGTAGAGAATCCTGAACGGACCTGCATCGGTGCCTGCTGCATTTTTTCTTCGGAAAGGGCTGGACCTGACCGGAATCTTCTTTGCGCCCACAGCTCCTAGGCATCTTCTACTGGATCCAACGGCAGAGAAACCCACCTCCAGTGACTCCCAGTCGACTTCCCAAGTCACTTGGGAAAATTTGAGTAAGGGTGGTGAGTAGTCTTAATACTTACAGCTGCCCCCATCTCCTCTATTCGAAACGTTTGTGAAGAACATTGATTTATTCCTTTATTTCGCTTTTTAACCGATTACTTAAAAAAAGCTGTTCTAAAAGACAGAAAAGGTACCTTACTCGACTTTAAAATCGTCGCGAAGTCTTCTGGAACATGTTTCACCACCACAGGAACATTTCCCAACTTTGTCCCCTCTCCTAAAGGAACTTTGTGACTTTTGAACACATGGGCCCATTCAACTCTGGGATAGGACTCAAAGTTAGGGCTTCTATTCCTGTGTACTAGTTTTCCTATTGCATAACTACTTACTTTCCTTTCAGGTGTATAAGTAATTTGTGTGCATTTCGATAGCCAAGTTGGGCGACGTTTCGTGCGGGTGGGGAAGTTATAGGGGAGGTCCCAAATTATTTTGCGCACGGCTACAGGTCGAACGGCTGGACGGATTTTCACCAAATTTGCACCAGGAGTGGGGGCTTGGGCCAGGAAGCGTGCTTTTGTGTGTTTGTGTGTAAATAGGGCCAGTACATTTTCTGCAAAACACTGAAATGTATGTCCCAAAGAATTAGTGATATCTGGGTCTGCTGCGCGGACCCATTTCCCTGTTCACTTCGCGGACAGAAGTGTCATTGGATCGCGGTACGGCGTGGTGTCGGAGAAGGTTGGACGCGGCTGGTGGTTGGCCGGAGGGAAGTGTGCTGTGCGTTAACATTTTTGGGGAAAGCCGCCATGGTGTATCGGAGGACAGTGCGGCGGCCAAAGGGTCTGGAAAATGTACCGCTAACGGTCCGTTGGCTTCTGCCGCAACCTGTTTGTGGCTAACTCTTTTTGTGGTGAGTGGTGGCAGGTCATTTGCAGACGGGGAGTGAATTGCGCAGGACATAGGTTGGGTGGGAGCGCAGGTGGCGGTGCGTTGTAGTTGGGCACATGGAGGCATGCATGGCTGAATGAAGGTGCGGTGGGTCTGTGGAAGGATTACACTATTGAGTGCATGGCCGAAGCCCATAGGGCATGCACTGAGGAGCGTAGGGCTGCAACATATATACTGCAGGAAGGCATGTTTGAGTCTGCATCCGGAACAGGGTGGTGGTTGCATAGTGCAGTGTGTGCAGATTGGTTGCAGTAGCGTTAGTGCTGCAACTGAATGTGGGTAGGTTGGCAGTGACACAGTACTATATGAATAAAAGTGTACAGGGGTGCAGGAGAGAGTGTTTCCTTTCCACATTGTGTTAACTGTTGCAATTTGTTGCTGCATAGCTACATGGTGGTGCACAGGTTGGGTAGGACTGCTGGTGGCAGTGGTGTGTATGTTGATGGTCGTAGTTGGTGAAATGAATGGTGGCATTACGTTACTGTAGGTGTGTTCAAGGCCTATGCTGTGTGCAGAATTACTGAAGTAGGCCGAATGGTGTGCAAATGTTGTGGTTAGTGACAATACTTTGTGAATGGCTGTGGGTAGAGGTGGTGGAGGATGTGGTATGTTTTTGCATTCTGGTAAGTGCAACCTGTGTTCGTGATTGGGCGTTTTATGGTGTGGGGGAGTTGGGATGAAGTGTTGCTACCTAAGTGTGGCACGTTTGTGCAAAATGGTAGCTGCCCACAACTGTTGGCATTTGTTGCTGTGTAGAGCCATGGAGGTGTACAGGTTGGGTAGGAGTGTTGGTGGCAGTGGTGTCTATGTGGATTGTCGCAGTTGCTGATATGGAGGCATGCATGGTGGCATTACGTTGCCGTGAGTGTGTTCAAGGCCTAGACTATTGGATGCATGGCTGAAGGCCGTAGGTCATGCATTCAAGAGCCTAGGCCTTGAGGACACGCTCGGCAGTAATGCATTTTTCAATGTGCATGAGTTAGAGGGTTGCGACATGTAAGGAATGGGCGTGGAGCACATTTAAGCCGTTACAGACCATTTGTTGCTAACAGATTGTGGGTAGGTTGGTAGTGGCACAATACTTTGTGAATGGTACCGGGTACGCCCATAGTATGCGATTGAAAGTGCACAGGGATGCAGGAGAGAGTGTCTCGTTTGTGTATTATGATAAATGTTGCAATTTGTTACTGCATAGCTCCATGGCGGTGCCCTGTGGTTGGAGATGCTGCAGTGAAAAGTCACGCTGTGTGGGCACTAGGTGCAATGCTTGTATACTGTCAGTATGTTACAGGGTATGGTTGAAGGTCAGCTTATATGTGCTTGGATAGTGTGCTGTGTGCACAATGCTTGCAGTATGGGCAATGTTGTAAACATGTTGTGCTTATGTTGCCAGTGAAACAATCCTTTCTGAGTGGAAGTGGGTAAGACAATAGTATGTGAATGAAAGGGCCTAGGGGTGCCAAAGACAGTGTAATGTTTATTTTTTTTATTTTTTTATTTTATTATTAATGTGTTATAGCTTATTATAAGCTTTTCACATGACATAAAAAATTACATTTAAAAAATAAAAAATAAAAAAAAAACAATTGATCATTTAAGATAAATACTAGCATATTAAATGAATGAAGAAAATAATAACATAAGAGAGAAAATAAGCAGAAGAGGAAAAGAGAATTGAGAATAAGAAGAGAAACGAGTAACATTCAGAATTCAGAGTTAGGAGGATATATGAATGTGTCTGTGATCCACCAGTGAATGAGTATTAATTCATTTACATATTCAAGACTTCAAGTCCAGAGAGCAATTGCTGATGGCAAATTTATAAACTGTTTTTTCCTGATAAAAACATTCCCACAATAAAAAAGAAGGAGAACATCCATGAATTGGCAGTTCGCTATATGTTTATGCCCAATGATTTCTCAACAGTCATCCAAACATTGTACATAGCAATGTATAATTTCATTCCTTTTCCCTTTGCGTTAACGGCTCTTTGCCAGAATTCATTGCTGCCAACGTGTTCCAAGTTATGGACAAAATCTGTGTAAAATGTTGTGTAGACCTTTATCATAGCGACACATCTAGTAAGAACATGTTTGCCCGTTTCAGATTCCATTCTGTCCTTACACAACCTGCAGAAACGTTCAGGTAAGGGGAGATTGTTCTTAATCCCACTTATGGCCAGTACAGGCAACTGATCGATCCTTAGCAAAAGAATGAATCGTCGTAGCCGTGGCGAAGGGCATAGATTCAGATATGGCAATGGTTTCTTAAGAGTGTAATTCATGAATTGCACAAATTTATAGCGCTTTAGATTTTCCAAGTGCGCAAAATTGCTGATCCAATCGTGTAATTCAGATTTCTTGGCTAGCGCTCTCCGCACAGGAGTGGAGACCACTTGTTGTTTTTGGGTCCAGCCAATCTCTTCAAGATATTTAACGATGTCCTTTTTCATAAAAGAATATGAAGATGCTTTATTGATTTCGCAATGAATCGCTACTAACAATAAATTGGCTGTATCAGGTGTTACTTTTAGATATAATTCGGCTCTTTTCCTGAGTACAAGAGACTTCCAGGAAATAAGGCCGAGCTCTAATCTAAGAATGGCCATTGGGATACAGCCCGGGAGACCGAGTATTTTTTTTTTTTTTTTTACTGTATTAATGTTTATACATTATGGTAACAGTTGTATGTAACGATGTGCATGTCCATTGCGGTGTCGAGGTTGGTTAGGAATGCTGGTGCCAGTGGTGCATCTGTGAATAGTGGTAGTTGGTGATATGCTGACTTATATTGTTGAATAACGGTGGGGGGGAATGTGTACAAGGAGCAGATCCACTGGAGCAATGCAGGTTTGGCAGTGTATGAGGCACAAGGGTGGTGATCTTTTAAGAATGCGTGTGGAGCACATTGTCGACGTGCTACAGTAGCACTAGTGAGTTGCAAAGCGTGTATTGTGCATTCTATGGTTGTGGTGATAGTTGAAACATGCTACAGTATTTGGTGTGCGGCAGGAGATGGTGCAGTGAGAAATTGGGTAGTGTGGCCACAGGGTGCAGTACGTACGTAATGGGAGTATGGAAGTGGGTATGGTTGAAGGGCAGCTTAAATGCAGTTGGTTGCTCTGCTGTGTGCAGATTTATTGAAGTAGGCCCAATATTATGAAGGTGGTGTGCATAGGTTGGCAGTGACGCAAAAGCGTGTGAATGGTAGTGTGTACGGGTGGTGCAAGCTGCGCTATTTTTGTGGTTTTTGCTAAGTGTGACATGTTTTCGTGAATGGGTGTTTTATGGTTTGGGGAAGATGGATAGAACTGCCGCTACGTATGTAACATTTGTGCATAATGTTAGGTGCCCACATGGTTGCTTGCTTGGATGTTTAGTGTTGTGGTGGGTGTGGAAAGGGTTGCAATGTTGTTGTGGGCATAGCTAAAGGTGTGCTGGGGGCGTGTCAGGATGTTTGTGGATACTGCAATAGTGCCTTCTTTAGCAGACATTTATGGTTGAGGGGCTTTTCAATCAAACGGAACGTGTACTGAGAGTGTTTAACGGTAAATAAGGAGTGGTGTATAGAAATGACAGTGTGCAATGCAGAGGTTTTGTATGTGATTGGTGCATGCATGTATTGAAATGTGACAGCAACCAATTTGGGGAGTGCTGCAAAAAGTTACCGTGCAAAGGGAAGAAGTATTGTCAGAGCTTAACTGGGCCGTGGCCCTCACTGTAGATGGGAACGCACACGTGCACATCCTCCCATTATGAGCAGGGCGGAAATAGAATTGTGGGGAAATAGACCATTAGGCGTTTAGGGCGTGTTTCATATGAAGGGGCGGTACCATTTCGTCACAATACTGAGGGTGGTCGACATGGAGAGACGCACAGTGCTTATCGTCGGTGATACCTTTGTGCGCCATCTGCACAAGTGTTGCGTGCAAAGAGGTGTTGCTGGTAATTTCGGGTTGGAAGGAGTGGACGCTTTCTGGCCCGTCAGGGTGACTGCAGTTTCGGCAGGATGGTTCGCCTTTGCGTCCGTCATGTGGCGTCCGTCATGAACGTGGACTGTGTCGTGGTGAACTATGGAAGTGCACATTTGGGTTACATGTCGTGTGGACAATTAATGCATCTACTGATGAGGTTGCTGACCGCAGTGATGCGTATTTCTCCTACTGCCACAGTGCTTTTCTCATGCATAACACCAAGAGCAGTGTGGGTCCATGACAGTGTAATTTGTCCCCAGCCAGCAGTCGGAAGGTTTGTTATAAACAGAATTATGCGTCAGTTTATGCAGACTGCTGGCATGTTCTCCACCTACTATGAGATCATGAGGTTTCAAAATATGCAGTGGTTCCGTAGAAATGGTATTTATTAGTTTTCCACTGGCAATGCCGTTTTCTTTCATACTGTGCAAGAAGCATTGGTAAAAACGTGAGGACAGGCAAACAAACGCATATAAAGAGAAAATACAAACAACAATTGCTTGCATGCATGTAAAAAAAAGAAAAAAGAAAAAAATAACAGTTTATTCAAATACTCTGGAAGACTGAATCCCCTTGCCCAGTTTCATATTGTTTAGCACCCGACCCGCCCCCACCACCTTCACTATCACGAAAAGGTAGTGGATTATGCAGTACTTTCAGGATGGCACGTGCCACATCCTGGGTGGCTATGTGCATGTATGGGGATGGAGAAATAGTGCATACATTAATTGAACTTTGTAGTGGACATGCTTTGGAATGGTACAACATTTGTACTGTAAATGTGTAACGGTACATTTCAAGTGTTGTACAGCAGTGACGGTGTTTGATGATGGCGGCTTTAATGCGATTGGTGGATGCGTGTGTGCCTCTTTACTAGTAACCTAATGAAGTAGAGCTGCAGAGAAGATAGTGCAAAGGGAAGGAGGACTGATGCAGTTTTACAGGGGTGCGGCCCACACGCTACTTTGGGAGGCGCACGTGCCAAAATGTGCCCTCTACACCACCTTGCCCAATTGCCATGGCAGTGTGGGGATTAGCCAATCAGGTAGTGTGGGTGTGGTTAATAGGAAGGGGAGGTGAAATGGTTGCACATTATACTCTGGGTACTGAGGGTGGCTGACATGGCAAAACGTATTGTGTTGACTGTAGGTGATCCCTTTGTACTAGATTTGCACATCTATGCCATGCAAAGAAACTTTGACAGCAATTTTGGTTTGGAAGGAGTGGACGCATTGTGGAACGCTGTGTATGAGTGCCATTTCGTCGATATGCATGCACTTTGCAAAGACCTTGCGACGTTTCCAGTAGTAGATGTTATCATACTTCATTAGGGCGGCATGCATATGGGTTACCTGCCTTGCTTACATTTGTTCCGTAGACTGAGGAGGTTGCTGGATGTCGTGAGGACGCTTTTTCCCACCACCAAGATGCTTTTGTCATCTATAATACCACAAAGAGAATGGCCGACTGCTCATGGATGTTGTTCCGAGCCAGACAAAGAAAGGTGTCTCATCAACAGAAGCATGTACACTTTTTTGTCCTCTCGTGGAATGTTCTTCTGCAACAATTACCTTTATACATGTGGAAATGCTGAGTTTTTCCAAGAAAATTGCATTTTGTTGTTATCCATTGGAAATGCAGTTTTGTTTGCTCGTCTACAGGATGCAGTGAACAGTTTACTGAACTAATGTGCGTAGAAGAAAACACAAAATGTTTACAAATGCCTAAACAATGCCGCACCATGCTACCTTTCTGCGAGATTCACCAGAACAAAACCAACAAGACTCACCAGATCCGTTAACTCTAACAACATTTCAACACCAAGATTTAAATTGTCCAGAGTCGGTGGCTGTAGCTTCCAGGTTAAAGCAGCTCAACTTTGGAACTCCCTACCACCCACCCTGCGGACAAACCAACCTTACTTCACCTTCCGACACAACCTTACAAGGTGGATTAAAGACGCAGACAAATAACAGACCTCCATCCCGCCTGGACGTTTCCTGCATCTCTCTCCACTTCTGCACTTTGCTCACACCTACTGCCTGCAGTTACTGCCTGCTTATGTAGAACTGTAAATACGTACACCAGCATTCCTGCCTGCTGTGTATTTTGTGTATATATATTCTCTGTATATTCCTTGTTTCTGTGCTGTGTATTTTGTGTATATATATTCTCTGTATATTTCTTGTTTCTTTTTGCCATGTGTTTTTCCTGTAACTAAGCTGTAAGTTGTCTTATAAAATGCGTCTGGTGCGCAATACAAGTAATAAAAACAAACAAACAAGGAACAAGTTACTTACCTGTAACTGTTGTTCTCCAGCATGGGTCTGGCATGGATTCACATGCTCATGAATATTCCCCGTCGTCAGGCTGGGAATCCTCGGTAAAGAAAAATCAGTATCAGTTTCGTTTCTGATCTGTCTTTCATAGTAGTAACCAATCACTGATCTCTGCGTCATACTGACCACAGCCAATGACTGCCATCTCCGTAAACCCCTCCTCTGGCAGCCATCTTCAGATTTGGTAGCACGTGAAGTGGCAGTATGACCAAGTGAAGAGCCGCAGAGGGGTAGGCGGGAGGGTTCGCATGTGAATCCATGCCCGACCCATGCTGGAGAACAACAGTTACAGGTAAGTAACTTGTTCCTTCTCCAGCATGGGATCTGGCATGGATTCACATGCTCATGAATAAAAGAATACATAGCAGTACACACATGTACAACCACGGGAGGTGGCAACAGGCTCAACATTAAGCAATACAACAACTCAACATTAAGCATCTCTTACCTTCTCACCATGCTCACCTTAGGCGAACAGGTTGCGCAGCACTGCTTGGCCGACCCTGGACTTCTCCCTGGAATCCCGGTCGACGCAGTAGAATTTCGTGAAGGTGTGGCTCGACCTCCACGTAGCAGCACTGCAGATGTCCAGCAGGGGCACACCAGATAGGAACGCCGTGGTAGCTGCGATCGCTCTGGTGGAATGGGCTCTCGGACGGCCGGGCAGCGGTCGGTTTGCCAACCGATGACAGTACATGATACAGCCGGAGAGCCATCTGGAAATGGAAGCCTTTGAGAGAGCCTTCCCCTGATTGACAGGTCCAAAGTTCACAAAAAGTTGTGATGTCTTCCGAAAACTCTTTGTGCGGTCCACGTAGAACTTCAGCGCTCTAGCCACATCCAGCGAGTGCAAAGTCCTTTCAGCCGGCGACGAAGGCGACAGGAAGAAAACAGGCAACACCAAGGGTTCGTTGAGGTGGAAGTCCGACGGCACCTTGGGCATGAAGGAGGGGTGCGTCCTGAGCACTACCCTCGTGTCGTGAAAAGTCAAGTACGGGGGCTTGCAGGAAAGGGCCTGGATCTCTCCCACCCGTCGTGCGGAGGTGATGGCCACAAGAAACGCTATTTTCCACGGCAAGAACTTCAACGGAGCTGAGTGCAGAGGCTCGAACGGAGGTCCCATGAGCTTGGTCAGCACCACGTTGAGCTCCCACGCCGGGGCCGGAGCCTTCACCGGCGGGAACGATCTGAACAGTCCCTTCATGAATTCTTTCACCAGACGATGAGACCAGAAAGACGTCCGTCCCGTGGTTCTGGTGTATCGGGAGATCGCAGCAAGATGAATCTTGATAGAAGCGTGCGCCAGTCCAGCCTTGGCCAGCGTCAGTAGGTAGGGCAGTACTTGAGGAGCCGTAATCCGTAGAGGGTTAATCTTCTGTGCGTGGCACCAGACAGAGAACCTCTTCCATTTGTGTCCGTAGCATTTAAGAGTTGAGGAGGCTCTGGCCTTTGCAAGAACCTCTCTGCAGTCGGCCGGCATGTCGTAACCTCCAAACTCTAACGCTGCAGGAGCCAGGCCTGCAAGTTCAGCGACTTCGGGTCGTGATGGAGGATGGCGCCTCCTTCCCTGGAGAGAAGATCCGTGTCCACTGGCAGCTTGATTGACGGGGACGCTGACAAGTCCAGAAGGTCCGGGAACCATATCTGCCTCGGCCACGCAGGTGCAACGAGGATCATCCTGCACCGTGACCTCTTGAGCTGGTTGATGAGCCGGATCAGCAACGGCAATGGAGGGAACGCGTATAGAAACAGGCCCTCCCAGGGGAACGAGAAAGCATCGCCCATGCTCCTCGGCTGGGGAAACCTGCTGGCGAACCTCCGGCACTTGGAGTTCGTCGCCGTCGCGAACAGATCGATCTGGGGTGTGCCCCACCGTCGGGAGAGGCGGTCCACTAGATCCTGTCGTAGTTCCCACTCGTGGCACGAGTGCAGCTCTCTGCTGAGCGAGTCAGTGATGGTGTTTTTTATTCCTGCCAGATGAAACGGCACCAGAAACATCCCTTGGGCGACGGCCCAATGCCACAGATCCTGCGCCTCCTTGGACAGGGCTGGGGATCTGGTACCGCTCTGCTTCCTGATGTAGAACATGGTGGTGGTGTTGTCGATGAAGATCCTCACCACCTTGCCCTTGAGGGACGGAAGAAAGGACCTGAGGGCCCAAAACACTGCACGGAGCTCCAGGACGTTGATATGGAGGGACTTCTCCGTCGGAAGCCAAAGGCCTCTCGCGTGCAGATTTTCGGTGTGCGCTCCCCACCCTTCCAGGGAGACATCCGTGGTCACTGTCTTCTGGTGGCCCGGGGTCTGGAAGTCCATGCCCGCCGTCAGATGCGCGCTGGTGCCCCACCACCAGATCGCTCGTCAGAAGCTCTCGTCGAGTGTGATCCTGTCCTCGAAGCTGCCCGTCGTCTGGATCCAGCGAGCGTCCAGGAACTCCTGTAGCGGGCGCATCCGAAGCCTGCACAGGCAGATGAGATAAATGCAAGAAGACATCATTCCGAGGAGGGATTTGATGGACCTCACCCTAGCCGCGTCCGCAACCAGCATCCGCTGCACCTTGCCCAAGATGGCCCTCGTCCTTTCCTCCGACGGAGAGGCCAGAAGCGCCACTGTGTTGAGTTTCGCTCCCAGAAACAGTGCGTCTTGCGCGGGCACCAGGTGGGACTTGGCGTAGTTTATGGAGAATCCCAGGTCCGTGAGTAGTTGGACGGTCCTCGCCGTGTGCTCTGCGGCGAGCTCCCTTGTCTTTGCTCGGATGAGCTAGTCGTCCAGGTAGGGGTAGATGTGGATCCCCTCCAGGCGCAGCCGCGCCGCCACCGGTGCGAGGCACTTGGTGAACACCCTGGGTGCCGACCTCAATCCGAAGGGAAGGGCTCTGAACTGGTAGTGACACCCTTGGACCACGAATCTGAGAAACTTTCGGTGTCCCTTTAGGATGGGGATATGGAAGTAAGCATCCTCCAAATCCGACGACGACAGGAAATCGCCCTCCTCCAGCTGACCCAGGACGTGCTGGAGGGTGACCATCCGGAACTTCTGTGCCTTGATGAATTTGTTCAGTCGTCGTAGGTCCAGGATGGGACGCCATCCTCCTGTCTTCTTCTTCACGAGGAAGTATCTTGAGTAAACTCCGGAGCCCCGAAGCCTCTTTGGGTCGAGCTCGATGGCGCCTTTCTTGAGCATCGCCTTTACCTCCAAGAGAAGTTGAGGGACGTTATGTTCCTTCCTGGCCACTGGGGGGGACGCGCGGGCACTTGTTTAGAAACTCGAGCGTGTGACCCTGGGCCAGGGCGTCCAGCACCCAACGGTCGGTGGAGATGGACTCCCACACGCTGACGAAGTTCGCCAGCTGGCCTCCCACCGGGATGCTTCGGTGGGGGCCCGACCCCACGGCCGGTTCAGTCCTGCTTCGACGAGGCTTTGCTGCCTTGTCCTCCCTGGCGACGACGGCGGGGTCCGCCCGACTTGCCTCGTCCCCTGTAGGCTTCCTGTGACGACGAACGGGCCGCTTGACGGTAGGTGGAATATCCGCCGCCGGAACCTTTGGAGGCACCCTGCTTGCCTCAGCCGCTCCGAAAGGGCGGCCGACATTGCTGGAGAACACCAAGAGCCCGGGCCGTCTCAGTGTCAGTCTTGATGGTTGTAGGGAATCGTCCACTGTTTTCCCAAACAGGTTGTTCCCGTCGAACGGCATGTCCAAGACTCTGGTCTGCACGTCCTGCCGGAAGTCCGTTGCCTTGAGCCATCCACGCCGTCTAAGGCACACGCCGTTGCCCAACTGGCGAAATCCAGTGTCAACGATGTCCGTCGCTATCGTAATGGCGTGGTCCGACGCCACTTCTCCTTCCTGCACTCCCTGTCGTAGCGGGCTATGATAGCCAAGGCGTTGGCAGCCTTAATCGTCGTCGCTGATGACTCTGCGTCCCATCGTGTCCAATTTCTTTCCCTCGCCGTCCGGCGGGGAGGTTGACGTAGAGGCCGAGTCGATGGGCATGAAAGAGGACTCCCTCCGCGGTGGCAGGGAGACTCTGGGCCCCGAGGTCGCCACCACTGGTGTAGCCTCCACAGGCTGAGCCAGGGCCGCTGCAACTGTCTCGATAGAGGCCTTGGCCGGGTGGATCAAGGCCTTCACCACCTTAGGTGCGCTCACCGCCTTCTCCTTGGGGGGAGGATCACCGCCTCGCTCCCCCTCCGATGGGGCCTTCGAGCTCGACCGGTGTCTCTCCAGGAGCTTCGCCGGGTGCTCGGCCTTCCTCTTACCCGAGCCAGAGCGCTGGCTCGTGGTTGATGGCGCCGGGGAGGATGCGCCCTGCCTGGCACCCGTAGACCGTAGAGCCCGACCGTTCGGTGCTCCCGGTGCCAGCGGACTCGCGGTGCTTGGCCTTCTGTTGGGCCCCCATCGCCGGGGCGCCCTCAAAGGTCTTAGAAGACCGCTCGGACTTCTTCTTTTTCTCGCCTGACGGGTTCTTCCCTTACAGCCAGTTGGCGAGACGCAGATGGCGGTCCTTCATGGTCCGCTCCGACATATTGCCGCAAAACGCACAGTCCTTCTCCACGTGCGTCTTATTCTCATGCAGGCAGTAGAGGCAAAGGGAGTGTTCATCCTCCTTAATGACATTCTGAAGCTGGCATCCAGGGCAGACCCTAAACAGCTTTCCGGGCGTCGAGCTTCCCTTCTCCTGGGCCATGTCCGAGATGGGCCTGAGAAACTTCTGGAGTCCTCCAAAAGCGTGGCTCGACGAAATCTTCACCCTTGAGGGGCGTAGAAGAATACGACATGGGTCCCCGTTGATCGGATAAAGAAACGGTGGAGCTTGAGGCTCTTTTGACCGAAAAAAGAGAGAATTTTCCTAAGAAAAGCGCGAAAACGCACTAAAGCTCGAGAGCAATAGCACGAGGATCCCAACACTTGAACGTGCGGTAAAAATCTGAAGATGGCTGCCAGAGGCGGGGCTTAGGGAGATGGCAGTCATTGGCTGTGGTCAGTATGACACAGAGATCAGTGATTGGTTACTACTACGAAAGACCGATCAGAAACTAAACTGAAACTGATTTCTTTTACCGAGGATTCCCAGCCTGACGACGGGGAATATTCATGAGCATGTGAATCCATGCCAGACCCCATGCTGGAGAACAAAATCTACTAGAACAGACAAAAAAAAGTTTTTTTAGAAGGAGCTATACAAAAGAAAAAAGCAGACTCTTAAGAGTCGCCCCTTACTACGAACTCCCCCTGCCATGGGTGCAAGTTATTCCCCCATGACCGCACGCAGCAAGAAAGTCACATGCAGGGATTTTGCGGGTGGTGGCCACAAAAATGGAACTGTGGGGATTGTCCAATGAGTTGCTTAGGATATGCGGCAATAGGAAGAGGGACTCCTGCTGCACTGGGGACCGGCCCTCACGTGCCACATTCAACGCTCCTCACCATGCTGGCCTATGGAAATGGGACTGTAGAGATTGTCCTATCATGTGCTGCTCAGGGTGTGCATCAAGGAAAGCGCGCCAATAGGAAAGACTCCTCCTGCCTTACTGGGGCGCGGCCCTGGCTGTACTTGGAGAAAGGCACGTGCCACATTCTGCGTTTGTGAGCATGCTGGCCAATAAACATGGGACTATGCCCTTTGCCAATCAGGTGATCAGAGTGTACATCAGAGTGTACGTTACAGAAAAGAACACCAATAGGGAGAAGGAGTCGTCCTGCTTCACCGGGGCACCTCCGTCGCAGTGATTGGGAAAAGGCACGTGCCACATTTTGCCCTTCTCACCATGTTGGCCAATAGAAATGGGACTATGGCCTTTGGCCAATCAGGTGCTCTGGGTGTGCGTCACAGGAAAGGAAGGCATTCAGTTTTCCATAACCTTGTGTACGGCGGCTGGCAAACATGGCAAGACGCACAGTTTTCATCGTGGGTGATTACTTTGTGGAAGATCTGTACGGGTATGTCTTCCAAGAAGACTTGTCTAGCAATTTAGGTTTGGAGGGATTGGACGTTTTGCGGAGTGGTATGAAATCGTGCTGTTTTGGCGGACTGCTTCTAGAATGTCGACACGTGTCCTCTTCGGCAACTGTACATGCTGTGATTGTGCACTTTGGAGGCTTCTTTTTGGGTAATATGCCTTGTTCATGTGTATTCAGTCAACTGAAGATTTTGATGAAAACAGTGCTGCACATTTTTCCTACTGTCAAGGTGCTTTTCTCCTGTATATGCCGAGAGTCGCGTGGCATTATTCCAATGCTTCCTGTCGCCAGCCAGAGGTCAGAAGGGGTCTCATCAACAGAAGCATGTGCGACTTCTTGAGTGCTGCTGGGATGTTCTCCTGTGAGAATGAGAACATTGGTTCCCGATACATACACCTTTTCAAAGCAAGTGGCATTTCTTTGTCGGCCAGTGGCAATGAAATGTTCGTTGACAATCTACAGACTGCACTGGAGACCCTACTGTAACAATGTGAGCTGAAGTTGAAAAACACACATTCACGTATGAAAACCCCCAAAAAAGTGTTTCTAGGGAAGCAACTTTAAAAAAAACAATGGTTCTTTTAAGAGCCACCACAACCAACGACGTGCGCTCCCCTGGTAGAAAGTTATTCCCCCACTCCTGCATGCGTGCAGCACCAAAAGTCAGCGAATATCACGATAGTTGCAGGGCGGCATGTGGTACATACGCCCCTTTTGCAGATGACACCCATAGAAATGGGTCTGCAGAGGCTACGGGACTGGGCAGAAACGTTTTGTGTGTGTGGTGTGTACGGACCAACAGTGCTACATTGGGTATTTGTTCACAGAAATGCAGAGGGTGCCGTTATGGCTGTGTGTTTTACGAGGCATAGCGTGCAGATTTTAGGGTATGCCGACATACATTCAGTGAAAGTGAATGCAAAACTCTGTGCACTTGTTGCTCATTTACGAATCTATGATGTGCATGTGTAGTGATATGGACTAGCTACAGTGTTCTTCACAATGCCACGCATCCCGCCCTGCATGCGTGCATTGGCATTTCCGTTGTTCATCTGTGAAAGGTGCTTTCTTTTTTTACCTTTTTTCATTCCCCGGTGCATCTTTATTATCGCGTTTTCACACACGCCACAGAAGGAAAGCCAGGAAAGTTCCAGTACAGAAGGGGCAGCACCTGCCTAGAAACTATAGTGGACGTGCCGGGAGACAGAATTATTCGGTGGCCCTAACCTATATAGGCGACACTCATTGTAATGCTCCTGTAACGACTGTTGCAATGCAGTTCCACGTACCTTCCCTGTGTACAGTAGCGCATTGCACTACATGTACAATACAATGCCCTTTGCCGGTTAAGGGTCTGTAACGCAGCATATGATTTGGAAAGGTTGTTTTACAGCTCTGCTGCCCTACAGGAGTGCCCCTCTTGTTGCCCGCAGCAGATGTGGCAAATACTGTACATGAAAGTTCCCAACCTCAATCTTCGAAAGGCGGTAGCCGGCCCACTGCTCCTTTGTTCTTTAATTTGAGTTGTCCTCAGATGCACTACAAACACTATATGCTACGCCATTACTATTGGCGGTACTATTCACGGATATACATACATTGTGGAATACAAGAATGTTTAGAACAACGCCAACCACAGCTTCTTTACATATACCAAAAAGCCATTTATTCTGTGCAACCCATGCACATACAGCACTTTTCTAACCACCAGGAAGATTGTTTGAGCTCTGCATATTCTGCTGTTTCCTTACTTGCCTTTTAATGCACTAGTATGTGTGTGAGGAAGGTGCACCAGCTTTGCAATTTTGCATCCTTACTACAAACTGTCCCACTTGCAGTTGCATGTTTTCTTCAACTGCATAACCGGCACGCGACCTGTTCATACTTTCCGTCACACTGCTGAGTGCACACAGAATGTATCAGTTTCACGGGTCATGGAAAGGGAAGCAGCAGATAAATCAAAGTAATGCCACATTTAACACGCCCACGTCACAGTGCCGGTTGCAGTTCTTTGTGGCCGTTATACAGTTAGGAGTACTTTAGCCACACATTGCTGAGTTTGCAGAGCAACCCACAAAGTGGACAGCAATACTTTAAATGCGGTAGCCTACTGCATGAATACCAAGGGCTGCGACAGGGGCGGTGTTATCAGCATACAGTGCATGACCTATGCATGGGTCTAGGTGTGGAACGTAAACATGTGTGCTTCCACAACTACTTAAAAGTGCATTTGAAGATGCGGACATGCAGTCACTAATGGAGTCCTACGGATACTTGCCATGTAATTGCACATACGCCAACCAGGTGACGTCTATATATGTTACTAAAAACCTTTTCCCTTTACTGAAAAAACGACCTAAAGCAACGTTATCCTTAAAGTGCCCTACTAAAAACCTATGAAATTCACTAACAAAAACATTGTTAAAGGGACGTTATGGCTAAGTTGCACTAGCAAAGACCTATGAAATTCGATGGAAAAACGTTACAGGGACGTTATGGTTACAGGTGAAACCAAAAAAAAACGAAATTCGACAGTTATGGTAAGCTAAGCAACCATAACTCATGCCACCAGTGTGCACTGCAAGGACTAACACCCATGACATCAAAGATGCCATCACAAATCTCATTCATGACATCACCGATGACATCAAATGTGCATTTAGTTTTAATAGGAAGCCTCCACAAGGGATTGTAATCGTAATGGTGGCAGAAAACTATCAACGATTATTGGAAGAACTATCATGAGATAAGTAGGTAATGGAGGAATGCATTGCTATACACACCATTGTATTACACACTTCTTCACTGTACATGAAGGAACTCATGTGCAAACGTAGCCATTGTCTGCACCATGCTTCACGGAAGTGTAACCTTCAAAATCCTTCCATGTTACACAGTGAAATCATGAATGCATTAGTTTTAGAGTGTCGGGTACTGTGAAGCATGTAAGAAGTAGCTAGCATTGCCTTTATAACTACATATTTGCACTACTGCACAGAAACCATAAAGACACCACAATGCATACAAACATGACCATATCCAAGGGAATTAAAGTAAGCTAAAAAGGAGCAGTATTACCAGAAACTGTTCATAACATAACTGACTATCTTCATGCACAGAAACCAGTGCTGTGTTTTATCCTCTTTCCCTCTATGTATATGTATCATGATGTGAGTGAACCATAAGGAAAGTAGTGTAAGAGCATATGAGAAGGGAGGCGTACACAAATATAGAACCTTTTGAATTGTTTGTTCCTGACTGAGTGAAGACAAGCACCTGCCCTACTTATGGTAATGAAGAAACCAGAGGGAGCTACACATGATGTCATGAATGAGATTTGTGATGGCATCTTTGATGTCATGGGTGTTAGTACTTGCAGTGCACACTGGTGGCACGAGTTATGGTTACTTAGCTTACCATAACTGTCGAATTTCTTTTTTTTCCTCGATTTTACCCTTAACCATAAAATCCCTGTAACGTTTTTCCATCGAATTTCATAGGTTTTTGCTAGTGCAACTTAACCATAACAATGAGTGACACTCCATCGGTTTGGGACAGCGGGCGATGGTCGTCGAATTGGTAATCTGGATGCTCCGATGTACAGATCAGTGAACCGGCTGTTTGAGGACTAGTTGGGCTGAGTTGTGGTTGTAACTTCTGGATACGGTCGGCATATGACCTTTCAGTGGTTGGAGTCAGGCCCCCGAATCGAGCAGTTTATTCAAGCAAAGCATTTGACGGGCTCAGCAAGGGAACGATGCAGCATCGAGTTGGTTCGAGATGCAGACAATGCAGTTTGAATGGGTGGAGAAGTGACAAAAGACAACGCCATCGTATTCCATCTGATTCTATGGGCGGTGAACACAGTGTGATCGGTTCGGTGTGGCAGAAATGGGAGCTTCAGCTGGTTTGGTCCATCGGATGCTGTGAGGACCACTTAGGGGGGCTCAATGACAGGATAATTCCATTCAGGGTCTGCTCTCCCAGTTTTACGATAGTCTGGTGTAAAGTGGCAGGTCCTGATCCACAGCAAAAGTCACCCCCAATGTGCCCTGCGAGTGGGTAGGGGGCAGAGCTCTCCTCTGCCTTGGACAGCACCTTCCCCTCAGGCTGAGGGCTTTGGAAGTACATCTCCCCCAAAAGCGATCTAGTGAATCCTTCTCGGGTGTTGTTCCAGAGAGAAAGGATGAAGGGGTGGAAGATCTCTTCTTTTAAAAGTAAACGTCCAAATGTGATTGGACTAAAGCTAGCCTGCCTTAATTATCCAATCCCTGCTCTTCTGACATCACATCCAAAGTGCTTTGCTCCAGGGGAAGTGGAGTGGAGAGGAAAGAGATCGGCATAGAGAAAAAAAATGGTGGAAGTCTCATTCCCTTGAACAGAGCCCTTCTGCCTACTCGTATCCCGCCCCTTCCCTTCTGACTGAGAACAAAAGGCGCTCAAAGATGCAGCACCCTGGTGTGAGACTACTTCTTTTGAATGGGTGTGCTCCTTTGATGCTTGGGCTCAGGACAGCGGCCTGCTGTGCGGCTGTCTCTGGCAAAGGGTGTTATTTGCCCTAACCAAGAGATCAAAGAAGAGGCATGGCCATCCAGGTTCCTGTCCTGCCATTTCGCAGTCTCAACCTGTCTGGCCAGAATATACATCGCTCACAGGAGCTGGCACATGTGTGGTATAAATTTGGATGTGGTGGCCATGATCGTAAGTTAACGGCATCCACTATGCCTAAACTCAGGCATAACTTTCTTTTAGAGTGTATCCTGCCACCATCATAGGTTAACTATGATCATCATAGTTATGGTACAGGGGAGCATATCTTAAATGCTGCTTCGGTGCTGCAGAGACTTGGCTGTCGACTGAGCAGATGTGACATTTGATCCTGCTCTGTGCGACCGGTAGAGCAGGCGCTGCAGATCAGGCTACTGATGCAGCAGAGCAAAAGTACACTATGATTTTGGCATGGAGCCTACGAAAGGGGAATCTGATCAGCAGATTACCCTTTCAGAGATGAAATTACCCGCATCATTTTATAAATAAATACATTTTATTTTACAAAGACAGGGCTTTTCGCCCTTGCCAGAGGGCAATAGCTCACAAAGGCCTTTTTAGAGGCAGAGGTGAGGAGCATCTACTTGGTAACTCACATGCTTACAGTGCAGTTACACAGGGAAGGGAATGTGAATGTACTGAGAGCGAAGCAGAACATTACTGAGCATATGCAGGCCACTGCAGCAATGAACAGGTTCTTTTTAAATTATATTTTTATTTTATTGGGCTTCTTTATATGCTACATGCTACCAAACCCCTTCAAAGCACAAACACTGCAAGGGAGTTTCATCGATTTTGTAAACAATTATGATGACTACAATACAGCCGAGCAAAGAACCAGTGTAATGCTTCATTCCAGTCCTCTGGTGGTCAGTTGTTTGCCTTTGGCACTTTGTTTCTTGCATTCTTTGCTACTAACCAACCGCTTGCTGGAGGATCATAAGGATCTTGCAGTGTGTTCGTGCCAAGAACCTCATTTAAATAGTCTTGACCTGATCTGTCCATGGTCTTGTGTCTTAGATTTGGTCGATGCGCTTTAGTCCAAAACTGCCAAATGGCAATTAAATGCATGTTGGGGGGTAGCAGATAGGCAAACAGTGTTTCTGAGGATAATGTGCATTTTAAAAGATGCGTCTGACTGTGTTCTCAGTGCTGAAATAAGGGAGATACTGCAGGTCAAGATCCAAAGGGAACAGAAGTGCAAATGAAGGGCAATGTGTGTTTCCGTGCATTTCAGTAAACAAGAGGCTCACAATTAGGAATGTTGTGTGTTGACAGAAGAGCCTGTGTATATCCTAGAACTGAAATAAACTGTTGTGGTTCAAGATCATCAGAATACTTGAATCATACGTGTAAGCTCAAAAACATTTACTGTCTGTCAGCACTGGTGGCAGCAAAGTCTAACAAAAGGTTCCAAGAGAATCGACAAGGGTCACTATGGTAAAGGTGTGAGGATTGGTTAACTCGATGTGTCTTAAGGGCCTAGATAGTGTGAGAAACTAGAAGGTGCCTCACCCTCTAGTTTTTGCGGATCTGTCAACCAGGTGGCCAGGACACGGCCACCGCTTTTGGATCCAGTTCCTGCGGGTGGACCAGTGCGGGAGGATCACCTGGGTGAGAGGTCTTCGGGGAGTGGGAGACCAGATGGTGAGATACGGTATCCCCTTCCCTGTAACAATTCTTTTCACCATCCTACCAAGTAGGATATTTAGGAACTTTATCCCCCCCACCCTTGTACAACACGAACACTTTCTAACAGACAGGCTGCTATGAGGGAAAACAGACTAACACCCGAGCAGTATACCTGACGTGTCCCAATACAAAGGCCAGGCGAGGTCGGCAATTGCTGATCTTCACACACACCTGACTTCCATTACACTTCCCCACACGGATAAAAGGCGGAGCACAAGAGCACACTCTGAGCGAGGCAAAGCACAAAAGGAAACAGCAGTTTCGAGACGGCAGCTGAGCAAGAGAGGAAAGACAGCAAAACCGTATCGCAAGGAGGGACTTACCCTTGACCTTTTCGACAAGGAAGCGTTACTTTCCCGACATCTCGAAAACAGAACGCTTAAGACCAGGAAACTAGGCTGAAGAATCCTGCATTGTGTGTCGGAGATACCCGGGGCCCTCCCACGTCAATTAAGGTGGGGAGGATCACCAGCGCCCGAGGTTCTACCCTACGCCAAGAACAAAGCCACTTCAGTGAAATCAACACAGCCAGTGATTTGAGGAGACAGATACAAGACAGGTCTGGGTTGAAGCCAAGGTTGCAAGCAGCAACTTGTATGGTGAGTGCTGGAACGAACATTGTTAAAACATGTGTGATAAAAGTGAACTGCTGATTAGTGATTGAACTTTAAAACAAGCTACAATACCTTTGACAAAGTAGTCTGGCACCGCATGGGTGCTCAATCAAAGGTTTCTGTAAGGTATCGAGCTGAGAAGTGACAAAAGTAGATAAATTTGATCTGAGCATTTAGACTCTCCTTGCTCCTCCTCTGTACTCTTCCGTGACCTCTGTGACTCCCTCTCCCTGTCCATCCTCCCCTCTGGCCCGACTCACTCTGCAGGGCACACACTCGATGTCTTGATCTCCTCTGACCTCCCCCCTCTCCATCCCTCTGACCACTCCTCTCTCCTGGAGCGATCACTCCCTCCTCTCATCTCATCTCTCCCTCTCTTCCCCCCAAGCCAAGCCTACCCAAACACTGCCACCATCCTTCTTGGACATCCAGCCCGTGAAGCGTGTGTCAGTTGAAGCTTTTGCCGCCACTTTCTCTCCCCTTCTCCACCGTTGGCTGTCTCTCATCCTGATACAGCCCTGTCTCTGCTCTACTCTTCAATTTCTGATACACTTGATGTTCTTGCCCCTGTCATGAGGATCCGTTTGAAGTCCAAAGCCAAGTGCAATTCCTGGTATGACTCTGACCTAGCTACACTTAAACGTAAGTGTAGGGCAGCTGAGAGGAAATGGAGGACTTCCTGTTCATCCTGTGACAAACTGGCCTGTTGCCTGCTACAAAGTCAATACCGACTCTCTGTCCTCACCAATCAACCTCGTGTCTCTGCGTAATCTAACAACTCGGCCGAACTCTTCAAAATCTGCAAGGAGCTGGCCAACCCTGCTGCAGTCTCTACCCCTCCTGTTGCCTCCCAGGCTCTTTGCAATGCCCTTGCCTCTCACTTCATTTAAAAAACCCAGGACATCCTGTCCACCCTCTCCACCCACGCTCCTCCTCTTCCCTCTCCATCTGCGCTTGCTGATCCTCCTTTAGCCACCCTCCCACCATCCATCCATCTGGTCCTTTCCTCTTTTCACCCCTGACGAGGTTGCTAGACAAGTCCGATCTATGAAAGCCTCTTCAAAACAGGTTAATCCCTGTTCCTCTAAAATCATCAAGGACCACATTGACACCCTCGCTCTGGCCCTCGCTGATTTTTGCAACCACTCCTTTGCCTCTGGATCCTTCCCCTCCCCTCTGAAGCACTCCTTTGTGCATCCTCTTCTCAAGAAACCCACAGCTGATCCTTCTTGTCAAGCTAACTATCGCCCAATTTCCATTACTCCCTTTCTTGGCAAACTCCTGGAAAAGTTGGCCATCTCTCAGCTTAACCTTCATTCCAATTATGTTGGCTGTCTCCATGACCACCAGTCTGGCTTCAGAGCTGCCAGAAGCACGGAAACTGCTCTCCTAAACATCCGTGAAGATCTGCTCACCAACCTTGACTCTAACATTCCCTCTGTCCTCATCCTCCTCGATCTCTCTTCTGCCTTCGACACGGTCAACCATACCATCCTGCTCAACAGTCTCCATGAAAACTTGGGTATCACTGATCAGGCTCTGGCCTGGCTGACCTCTTTCATCTCAGATCGACCCTCCCAGGTCCAACTTGGGTCCTTCCTTTCATCTATCTTCCTCTCTACCTGTGGTGTTCCCCAGGGGTCTAACCTCTCGCCCTGGCTTTTCAACCAATACCTGGCAACTCTCGCCCACAAGATTGCCATTTTCTGCTCAAATTTCCAGTGCTACGCTGACGACACAACTCATTTTCAGGCTGCCCTCTGCCACCTCCTCTCCCTCTCTCATCTCTGATTGCCTAACTGCCATTCATGTTGGTGTGCCGCCAATAATCTTTGTCTGAATGCCAGCAAGACGGAGATCCTCCTCGTTGGCACATCTTCACCATCCTTTCCCCTCACTCCCTGGCCAGCCTCCCTTGGCCCTCCTTCTACCCCCACCTGCGAGGCTAAGAACCTCGGGGTCATCTTTGACTCCACCCTTTCCTTCTCCGCCCACATCTCCGAGGTCTCTAAAAAGTCAAATTTCCGACTGCACCTCCTCAGAGGTACTCTGCCTTTCCTCTCCTTCCCCCAGACGGTCATGGTATCTCAAGCTCTGGTTCTCTCTAGCTTGGACTATTGTAACAGCCTCTTTCTAAATCTACTTGCCTCTACTCTCCGCCCTCTGCAACTAATCCAGAACAGGACTGCGAGACTTGTCCTTGGCCTCAAGCCCTGGGATCGTATCTCTCCAGCTCTGAAATCTCTTCACTGGCTCCCAGTGGATGCAAGGATTAAATTCAAAACCCTCTCTATTGTCCACAAGGCTTTCTGGGGCCTGGGTCCAAAATACCTTCAGCTATCCCTCCGCAAATACCTCCCCTCTCGAGCTCTTCGCTCTTCTACCTCCAACTCACTCAGGGTCAGTCGTCTTTCTAAGAAACGAGCTGGGGGTAGATCTCTGTCTTTGGCTGGGGCCTCCCTCTGGAACAGCCTCCCTGCCACTCTAAAACTTGGAGAACCATCTCTGGTTCCGGAAGCACCTCAAGACCTTCCTCTCTTCTTCTGCCTTCACTCCCCCTCTCCCCTGCTGATCTGTTCTCTCTTGGCACCGTGCACCTGGCCACCTTCTGTTTTATGGGCCCAGGCACCTGCTCATCCTGTCACCCTCCCGCACTGCCTCCGGGCCACCCCTTGCACTGGGGTCTGTATCTCCCCCCCCCTTTTCTTCCTGTACTTATCGGACCTACCCTGTCTGCTGCCTTAAACCTAGCACTTGAAAACTGCTGGCTGCATTACCACTGTTTGTTGCCTTTATTATTTATTTATTGTTATTTATCTGTTTCTCCTCTGCTTCGCACTTTCCACCTCTCCCCCCTTCCATGCACTTTTCCCCTCCCCCTCTCCCATGCACTTGCGCGTTCTCAATGTCACAGGGCCTAGTAAGATCGCTGTTTTGTTCTCCCCTGTTCCCCTCCCTTGCCTTGTCGCGCTCTGAAACACTTGTGTACGAGCGTGATAGAAATAAAATAATCAATCAATCAATGAGCCCGGCAGAGGGAGATCAATTGAAAGACAATGAATACATTTAAATCGAAGTGGTCTGCGACAGGTCAAGCAAATCGATTTTGATGAAATAGAGAAAGTTTGGAAAAGTACATGAATCTGGTCGGAGCCCGTCAGAGGGAGACAAATTAAAGGTTTTGTGTTAAAGTGGGTCTTAGCCCAGCGGAGAGGCACCCGGGGTGACAGTAAGTAAATCACCTGAAAAGTTGTATAAGTGAAAATCCTGAGAAGAAAGGAACTTTAATGTTTTGTTGTGTTATATCAGGCCCTCTGAAATAAGAGACTTTGGCACAGAAGGCCCTGATGTTGAATTATTGAACTGAATCCTTGTGCTAGAGAAACCAGAGAGTGCTAAACTCGAGTGTGCCGCCTTATCACGTGCTGAAAACGTGGGTAAGGGAAGCCAACGGCTTGAATATCCTGACATATTTCTTGAAACACTTTTCTTTTGCATAACATTGTTTCCCACGCTATTTGTATTTAGAAGGATTGGCAATAGGTTTATTAGTAGAGGCCCTTTTATTTTGACAGACTCGACTAGGACTGCATTATTATTTTATGGTCGTAGCTTGCTCTCATCTTTAGATTTAGGATTAGATAGGTGTTTTTCAAACCCAATTGAAGTTCAAAAAACACCCTTGAACTGTGATCACTTGTGACGGTCTTATTGTTTGATACCATGCCTTCCTTACACTAGAAATATCAAGCTCCCCAGAGTTCCTTTCAGTTCCGGTGATATAGTACCCTGCTCGCTTCTTTACGCACTCAATTTGCATCTCCAGGCACATTTCAGGAAAATTCATACTAGGGATTGTGAGGAATCGAGGGAATTCATCCCTTCTGCCCTAGGGGGAGCCTCCACTTTGAGGCTAAGGAGGTTAGCATGCTCCGCAAGACCCTCCCATGGGTTCCGAGCAAGTGGGACCTCACTGGGAGAGAGTCCCCTTCAGGGGACAAGGACTCCCGTTACTGTAAGGAACTCCCTAACCCCTGCTCCTGTGATGGCCTACATGAGACTGACAGATGCTTAACAGCAATACAAACCAAGACTGGGCTGAGAAAATAAGCTGTCTCTTTAAGGACAAACCTCAACTTCACACTGACGAGGACGTTTAAGAAATGGGACACAGTGAGATTTACGACTGTTAGAATCATACAGTAGCAGAGGAGGCCCCTTGGTAGCGCAATGCAGGCGTGAGGGGGAGCCAACGAGAGCCGCAGAGCCTGCAAACTTTCAAATGACTCTGAACTAGATAATCAGGTACTGGTAAAATAGCGCACAATCAGTAACAAACCAAGGGTCTGAGAACCCGGAACCCATTGGTGGTGTGACCATGAGTAGTTCATGGTGGGCTGGGAGCCAAACCAGCTAGTCCCGAGACCTCCGCCTTGTAATTCTCACAGCGGTCACCTGCAATCAGGCCTCCCACTGTACATACTGTATATTTGACCTCTCTGCCAGTCCATGCATTATCTATGACCTGTTACTATTCTTGCTGTAAATCTTGTATATATAATGTAATGTAATATTTGTAGCTATCTTTGTAACACTCTTCTGTAACCACCTTTCTAAACATGCGCCCTGATGCCCTCGGGCAGGTTGCGCAATACAAATAAACAAATACCAACCCACGGAGGTATCCGCAAATACACTGGTTGCCAGGAGAGATGCCGGACCAAGACGAAAGGGAAGCGAGAAACTGACGAAGAGCTGCCACGAGAGGAAACAACCGAGAAAGCAAATCCAAGCAGGAAAGAAGCTCCAAAGTGACTGCAGGCCCTGGAAACGTTCCCCCTAGAAGAGAGAGTTAACGGGGTGAAAGGGAGGACCGGGAAGCCGAAAGGGAAACATTTCTGGGGAAGGATTTCGAAGACAACTAAATGATTACGAAGCTGCAGGTTCATATACACATGGGCTATGTGCACTGCCAGCGGTCTGTCAAACAAGCTGCAGGGTTAATGTGACAATCCCCTGACCATGAATCTCGGACTGTGGGGGAGGCCAGGGGATCATTCCCATAGTTCCCCCTTAGTGGCCCACATCACACAATAACTGGTGGGGGTTCTAACCTCCTGAGTTGCCCCCATGCTGGCAGATAGGGCTGGGCAGTGGCCATTACACCATACCATCCTGGCATAGTCTTACCTACAGTAGACTTTAGATAAAGGGTTAGCCAAGCTCAGGCGCAGCTCATCATACTTGAATATGGAATATTATTTTACTCATTTAATGGAGGCCCAAGCAGGAACAATTAAATAAAAAAGGTATAGTGACAAAATACATAGTATTAATGGATAAACTAAATCCCACCGGCAGGAAAATGGAGACAGACCGTTTAGTCTTCCTCTGCCATCAAAATCCATCTACTTAGTGAATTACGCACATGAACTGATTACTGGTCAATTTCAGCATGTGTGTGTTCATACTACGTGTGGTGTATTATCCAAGGCCCTTCAGCAACGGACTATAGGATTGGAGGCTAAGATCTACCATAGGAGATGCCAGGATCCTTAGCCCTTCACTGAGTAAGCACAACTGTCATGATAGTGAATCCTGAAGTCCCGGTCAACGCTGTGGGACTTTGGCGTTGATCCACTAGCACCGACATAAAACCAGATTCCTGAAAATCACATCAATGTAACTGAACTGTTCAATCATTAAAGTTAAGAAGATGATCCTGCTAACATGACTTACAACTATTCATTTAAATGTACACACAAAGCGGCTCAGAATAAAATATTTTTGTGATTCATTTAGATGTGAAATATGGAAAATGATGCTTTGTGAATGCAAAATTCATCCAGGGATCATTCTAATCAGAAACAAGCATTTAAATGTGAATTTAAAAGAAAGAGCATTTACCAATGATTCTACGATTGAAGTAATCAGGTAACATTCTTTCACAAACTGCAACGAGTAGCCAAAATGCTTCCTCTTCTTTGGCATACAGAAGTAACACAGACGTCAAGATGTTCATGGCCTGTACAAAAGTAAAAAGAACATATTTAACCGAGTGCGGTTTTAAAGGCGGTTGTTGCCCTTTGAAATGGGTATAGCATGTGTGTCAGAATAATCCTTGTTTTAAGAAAACTTAACGGAATACCAATGGAGGCCAAAATAACCCTCAAGGTACTTGACTGACTTTAAAGCTGTTTGATGTACTGTTTTGTCTATATTTTTTTGTCAAATAAAAAATGCAAGGTTTAGCAAATCCACTTTGCTCCTTTAGAACCCAAAGCAAATGAAAAGGCCACAAGTGCTCTGTCTGGGTCTGTGACAAAATCCTCTGCCTGGCTTTGCAGAGAGCGGCTCAGAGGGCAGTGTGCTTCCACGAGCCAATGGGTGAGTGACCCAGAGGCTAAATGGGGAAGATCCGCCAGTCACTCTCGCTAGGTCAGGCCCACTTGGCAGAGGCAAGTGACCAAAGAATATTTTTCGGACTATTAATCCACACAGGTTCTCAAAGTCAGTGAAGACGCACATACTGTGGAGAGAACCTGAGAACAGTGCTAGAAACACCCTAAACACATTTACCAGATCCACAGCAACATGCTGGCATTTTTGCAGGCGCAGAAAGCTCTCCCTAGTCCTTCATACTCAAATAAGAAATGCAGGATGGCTGCCATGCTGGATACCGACCTTGCCATGACCCCTTTGACCCAATGTGACCATAGGGATCTGCACTAATCCTCTGGCTCACCCTAGCCTAGGAACAGGGCAGACCCTTTCCCAGGGGGAGTGGGAATCTACCTATATAAGTCAAGCAGCCTGGTCCGGCAGTACAGGTGTTGGAGCAGGTTAAGCTGTGGCTGACAGATGGGGACGTTTAGAGTGCAATACAAGGACTCCAGTGGAGGAGTCGAGGTTAGCCAAGGTGCCAGGGGGAGGTGAAGTGTTAGAGGAGGTGGCAGTAAGAATCTGGAGGAGGTGGGGTAAAGAATTGAAGAGGTAGTGGCAAAAACAACAAGAGTAGTATGGACCAAGGAGGCTGGATTAGGCAGGGAGGTCAGAGCAGTGATGAATGTAGAAGAGATAACCAGGAGTGTTGGTATGAAGGTGGATAAGTAGCTTTGTGAGTATAGAGGGGACTCCTGTCTGAAACTCCAAAACCTTAAGAAGCTTCAGTTGTATCTGCACCTGGTGGAGGTGATCAATGGGCATCCCTGAGAGATTACAAGGAGTCAAATCAGATCCACACCTGTGTGGTCTCCTATTACAAAATAGCCATGGGTATAGAATGTATAAAAGCCTGCTACTACCTACACAAGACTTGACGTTTTGTGTTTTTTTGTATTGCACCGGGACATTTAAGAGTAAGCAATACTTCGAGTCCAGTAATTTGTGCATCCCAATAAACCCTCCATGACAGGCCCCAAAGTTTTGGAACACGATTTAAGCTGGCTTGCTTATTTGAACATTTGTCATTGATTTCCCAGAAAAACAATAAAACATACAATTGTTTGTCAGGATTTTTGTTAATTGTTTAATGGGAAGACTGATTCCATAATGGTAGGGTTATGCCACTTTATGATTTAGTTTGATACACTGCTATTTTGGCAGATCTACAGATCTGAAAAAGAACAACCCGGCTCCCATTGACCCATGAATCTTGTAGACCTACAACATCTATTATGAAAGTGAGAATATCTGCATGAGATAAGGTCAATCAGGAGGGTGCACACAAATGTTGTTGCTAATAATGGAATGCATGCAAATCAGGTGGCATCGAGCCAAGGCTTCAGCAGAAATTAACAACCACAGAAGATTCTGCAGTTGTATCATATAAAGCATGAGAACCACAAAAGTACTGTGGCCATAATTTCACTGACTGCGTTGACCACTATAGTATAATTATCTCTGAGGCAGAGGTAACCTTTGGCCTGTGAAGTAAAAATAATGGAGATCGGTACATTTCAAATCACATTACTGTAAAAGTTCAGGGAAGTAGATGTGTAGACTTAAGATGGTATTGTCACAGCTAAGTGTCTAAGTTCTGTCAAGTGTCTTGCAGGAAACCTCAGTGGGAAAAGGCACAAGGCCTAAGTGGCTCAGTTGTGAACTTTTTAAGGATAATATTAGGAATTAAGTGAGTGTCTAAGACACCCAAAGAATTGGAACAAAATGAACAATATTTGACTGTAGCATCGGCACAAGTGGAGCAGTGCTGGGCTCATATCTGTTGGGAGTAGAGTGGCCTGAGGCCCTTGGCTTAGACACAGTGCTTTGCCACACTGGGTCCAGGCCCATTTATTGAAGAGAGAGGGAAGGTTTGAGTTCCGATCAGGTGTTCTGCAACTGAGCCACAAGATGCCATTAGTCATTGCCTCACTGCACTTTGAGGCCAACAAATGAGCACCAAGTTGCCACCAACTACATTGGTGCCATAGTGTGAGATGTGAGGCTTTGCCATTTGGCGAAAATGTCAGGGAAACAGATTCATCAATATTTCTTGGCCATCAACCTAATGGACACAAATCTGTTCTTCCCAAAAATCATAACTGCTATGTGTAAATAGTCTAAATGTTCTGAAGCAATTCATAGCAAAAATGTGAAAAAGCATTTTCCCCAGAACAACTGGGCTAGGTACAATGTGGAAGTTATAACATTATATATTTAAATTATGGTTTTTGAATATGGTTTAGTAGAACTAACAAAAATGTAGTTATGGATCCATTATTTTTGGTCACCCTTTAGCCTGGTTTTGTTAGACCCATCCAAGGTCTTCATCTTAGAGCAGTGATCCCCAACGTGTAGCTCGCGAGCAACATGTTGCTCTCCTGACCCTAAAATGTTGCTCGCCCGTTGCTCTGGGTCATTGTGTGAAGACTAAGAAGAAGGACATTCAGATATGAGACAACAATGGCAGTGTACCCTGAGCCAGAACTGTGCAGGAAGGCTAGCCAATCAGCCTACTCTATTTGACAGGCATGATATACTGTTAGGTATTGACGCTTTAGCTGTGGAGGCATCAGTAGAGTGGTCTGAGTGGTGGGGCAGGCCAGGTGGGTGCAGGGAGTAAGGGGGTGCGGTTACAGAAATTAATCTCTTGGGGCTTCAGATGAGACAGTCCCAATGATTGAAGAGACCCTGAAGCACAGAAACTAAGCTGGCCTGGCCACCCATGTGAATACCCATGGTACTGCTCTGTAATCAGAAGTAAAAAGGACTCCCCACTGAATCCACCCTTATTCAGACAATTTCTGTTTTAGCACTCTAAAATGTATATGCCACTTGAAACTCTGGTACAGTATGAGGTGCATCGCTGGCTGGATCAAGAATACAATCTACGAAGATAATGTTGCCGCCAACTGAGCATTCCCCCATTGCACTCAGGTAGACCACAAAGGGGTTAGTCGTCGAATAGTACGAAAAGAAGTAGGAAAATAAGTGACTTGAATGCCGAACTGTTTAAGTTCCAATAAGATTCTTTTGTACATGTATGATTTGCGTTTGTTGCCAAAATGTAATTTTTTGGTCCAAAATGTTCCACAATAATTGCATAATCTTTGTGAAAACATTTTCATCTTCTGATTCTTCTTTCTAGTACGGAAGTGCATTAATGGGAAAAATAATTGAACCAAATGCCTGTGTTTGTGTTCTGGTGACAATTGCCAGCTTCTGTGCCTTTATACAGCTGGTGCCCACATATTGGGCAAATAAGTGGCATGCATGCTCAAACTTTCCTTCTTAAACAATTTGCTTATGCCAGTTTCTTTACATGTGAAGTTTGTGTTTGCGGGCCCATGCCTCATAATTGGCACAAATGTTACATACTACTTTTATTGCAGTGCCTGGTGGGAACATTCACATTGTATGATGCTTTGCTTATCTGGCATATGACTAATGGATTTCTAAGGGGAATGAGCTCCAAATTGTGCACACTTAATTAGTGTAGCTACCAATTGCAATTCACTTATGTTACTGAAAATAATTTCTTAGTGACATAGAAATTATTTTTACTTTAGTATAGTGTTTCTTGCTAGATTCTTCCTGCTTCTAAATTCTTTAAGAACGGATATTACCCAATGTAATGTAATGAATTAATCAACCTCGAGCAATGAATGGCTAAGTCGACCCTGCCACAGGTATGAACATGCGAAGTGCAGGCTGACCCCATGTCAAGGGAGTGCACTTAACAATTGAGGTATACAACCATAAACATATCATGTGTACAATATGAAGGAAGAATGCCACCCCTTCTGTAAAGTGGTCTTCAAAAGTTCCAGTTTGTGTACAATGTTACTGGCCCACTAGCATGCTTAAGAATGCACCACTTACAACTATATTTCCCAAGGGATTGCTTGGGGAAAGAGTACCCAAATCCATCGGAAATTGTTTTGTTTTTATTCCTAATCACTTGTCTTCAATGCAACAGACCTTGAGTGCTTTAAAAAGCACTATTTTCCGCTAGATTTCTTAGGTGGATAACCCTCCCCTCACACAAAGCCTGGTTGAAATTATCTTTAAATTCTACCATATTCTGTCCAGTTTTACTCATCCTGTTCTCCTAAAAATGCCCAATTTGCCCCTAAAGATCCTGACAATCCCTTTGGAGGGATAGATGGGGCAGCACCAAAATAAGCCTTTATATTTTGGAGTAAATGCTACTGTTAAAACGTGCTTAAAAAACATTTACCATTAAATCGCTTGAACATTTCCTGGGAGAGAACTCCAAGCACTCAAATATTTTCATACATCCTGCAATGTTTTTGAATAATTTTGCTGGCCCAGTGCCTAGAAATGCACTGTTTGCCACTTAATTTATTAAAGATTATATTTCTATACCAGTTTAAGGTCAAATGATGTTATGATTTGTTCCAATCATTTTACCACTGAATGCCGATAAATTGCATCAAAGTGCTGAAGTTGCTCACCATTTCACCTGACGCTCAAATGTTGCTCATTGCTAACAAAAGGTTGGGGACCTCTGTCTTAGAGGAACAATAGGTTTGGTTAGTTCTACTTTGGTTAGGATAACATGTCTAAAACCTGATGTAATAACATGGTAAATAAGGAGGAGAACAAAATGTATTAGAATTGTATATGTGTCTCTCTATATTACTGTTACCATGCATATTCATGTATCAATTTGTTTTGGTTTATGCTCACCGCACAATTTTTATGTTGGTGTTTTATTTGTGCGGGTTGATTGCACCTTTGCATATTGAACTCATTATCTCTTTATAAAATAGTCAAGTGAATGAGGACAGTAACTTAAATTAAAGCTGTACCTCTTCTTACAAACAAGCTAGCGCATGTGTATTATTATTCTCCTTTTTTATGTACACCTACCATAGGATATGCATAAATAATACCACTGAAGGGTAGCTAATACACTACAGATTTGATTGGCATTGAATAAGTCGCAATTAGCTCTGACTCCCACAGCCAGGACACCCCTCCCCCATTTGTTTGATATGAAGCCAATGTAAAGACTTGAAATCGGGTTTGATGTGGTGAGGTTTAGACAAGTTGAGGATACCATGACCTGTGAGATTGACCTCTCGGAATTTAAAAAGACTGGCAGCTGATAGTCTGTGTGTACGTGTTTTAGACCAACCCAGTACAGAAACTGCCACACAGGGTCAATATGAGAAATATATTTCAGGGCTTTGAAATTGGTGGCATTGGAAGCAACCTTTGCGGCATGGTCGAAGTTACTGCCAGGAGTTTAAGATTCATTCTAAACCTTCCAGCTATCACCTGTTTATTTTGCTTCGTCACCCCAAGTGGGACTGGTATGCCCAGATGTCGGTCCTGTGCCTGGAGACCCAAGCTACACCTCACTGAGGATGCCCAATAAGGCTGAAACATGTCTGTGGTTGCTTGTGGTCTTATGTAAAAGGGATGTGACCTAGCAGGTTCTGCTCAACTGCCCGTCTGGGAGTTGGACCAAGCCTGATCTGTATAGGGCCTTTCCCCTTTCTGTAATAGCTTGGCAGGGAAGAACGATGGTCTGGAGGGTTGCCGAAATCAAATGGCAGAGGTTTCAGATTAACTCTAAACATTCCAGCCAT